>NC_037092.1:29447361-29755555 GCF_002994745.2 Rosa chinensis
CCTAGTGCAAAGATTTGCGTGCTAGAGACTAAAACGTCACCGTCTCTGATTGGATGGTCTGGCTTAAGGGCGTCAAGGGAAAGCTGGCAAATGCTAGAGGGGAGAAGAAGGAAGAGAAGTAATATCTTGATAAACGCTTCGATAATGGAACTCATGGTTAGTTTTTCTCAGTGAAACTTTTTTCTTTGGCTATTTCTATTTGCGCATCACTTATTTCCAGTGGACTGAATTTATGTAGCCTATCCAATTGACTAGTGATTGGAGAGCCCTTAACCACAAGTTTGAGTACAATAATTCTGACATATCGCCCCCCAGATTAGAATTCTAGGGACAAGACTAGGTAGACATTTATTAAGTGTTGGGTCTGCAGGAAGAAAAATGCGCACAAACCTTATTTGAAAAATTACAAGTGTTTATTTGACAAGTCTACTAGGTCAACATCTTGTAGTATGTGTCAAATCTAGTAATGTATTTTTGTATATTCAAGCACGTTCTTACATGTTTACAATTCTTCTCTTATAGAGCTGCTACCATAACTATCCTAACCTTCCATAACTATCGTACTAATATTACAGGTGGAAGTTTACTGATACATCATCAAGGTACATACAAATAAGTCAAGGCATTAATGTAGTATTGACAACTTTGTCAATTGTGGAGATATGCTGATACAGATCGAGCTGATCTCTTTGTCAAGGTTAGTGTGCTGAGCAGCCCACGTAACACTCCCCGGCCCCTCAAGTTGGGGAATAAATGCCTCGTATACACAACTTGTGTAGTGAGCTGTGGAACACTTTTCCAAAAACAGTTTTGGTCAGAATATCTACAAGTTGATCTTCAATAGTTACATGCGGCATGTTAATGATTTATGACTCCAACATCTTGTTGGATCATTATTCATATATATATATATATATATATATATTTGTGCCATCAAACATAGAAATTACTTGTTCTAAAAGTTTAATTTAGTGTTGACTAATCTAATTCCATGTTTTGTAGAAAATCTTGACAAGAGGAGAAAAAAGTAATATTCCGGCAAATTTTCCATGCAGCACCACTTTTGGTAGCACAAGTACTTCGTGAAGTAATCCCAAAAAAATAGGAGTTTTAATGGAGAAATAAAGAGATGGACCATGAAGTATTGATTAAAATGACTAAGTTTGATCACTCCTTTGGCCAAAAATTACAAGGGAAGTCCATAGAAATCATTATGCAAAAATAGTTGCTGCAAAGCGGGAAACTGCAGTTTCAAAATCAGCTTTTCGGGAACAGTATTACAGAGATTTTCTTGCAACCTTCCAAGTGGACTCTTTCATAAAGGGCTTGCATTCCTTGAATACATGATGTTGTTGTACAACATGAGCCGAAGATCTGGTTAGAAACATCATCAAGGTAGCAGGAATTAATGCTCAAAATAGGCTTCTTGGGAAGGTAGAAACTGTCAGCTTTTCACGAAGCTTTTTGGGAGATTTTTCTGGAAACTTACTTGGAGTTTTTCTTGAAGGTTGTTGATCATTATAGAAGACATGATGTCATAGAGTATGTAGGACTCGAGAAGTTTCAGAAACATGGCAATAGCAAGTAAAACCTAGTCCAAGAAAGAAGTTTCAGAAGCAGAAAATGAATTCTAGTCAAATAAGGGTAAATTGGCCTAGAATCCTTTTTGGACGGTTTTTCTGTACATCTTTGGAAGGTTTATGATGATAAGATTATCAAGTAAAGTTCTAGAAGAATCCTACAACATTATGGCAAGATTAATCCATCATATTATCTTTTGGATAATAGGCATCCCTTGCACACTTTCTCTTCCATGCTTGTCACCTAGCCTTGACTTTGGTGACCCAAAACTACTCTAACACTCTTCATTTTCATGCTTCCCAATCTCATGCACAATAAAGAGAGCTAGCTGCTCCACTTTTCTCCCTTAGCTATATTTTTCTACTCTACTCTCCTTAATAGCTCATCATTTCCTACTTTAACATTCACCATCACTCCCATACTCTTTTTCCTTATTTTTAGGATCTATTAACACTCTCATGCTCTACCTCTATGGTTCTTACAAGGCTATGGCTGTTTTCTTTGATTTCTAATCACTATTTCACACATCTCTGTGCATCTATTTAAGCATCTCATCTTCCTACAAGTTTCCCAACACTCCATTACCCATAACACCCATTACATCTTCTTTCTCTCTATCTCCACCACAAAACCTCCATCTCCACCTCCTAAAACCTAAATCCATAATACTCATAATCCATACTACCTCCATCACCACAACCATTTCTTATCCTCTATCTCCATTAACACCACCACCACTACATCAATTCTCCACTCTCTTTTCTATCATCACTTTCTCCATCTACTCCACCTATTCACACAATGCATAATTCAAGCTTCACTCTCTTTTATCATTAACAATAAATTCTCTATAAACAACATTGTTCTACTTGGTAAAAAATTGGAGCAATGATCGTTATAACTAATATGTGTTTATCAAATCCAAGCAAGCTTAAGCTCAAGCTTGTCAAGCCAAGCGAAGCTCAATCAAGGACTTATCTGGAAATCTGGAATGAACCAAAACTATTTTAGACCAACAGATGCTGTCAATTTAGCCGTGACATTGACCAGGTCCAACGCGCATAAGACAGGGAAGATGAAACTGTAAGGCAAAACTTTTTGGTGAGGGTGGAATCAGGAATGGCGTCGAGTGTGGTGAAATTCCTAATCAACTCATCGTCTGCCTCGTTAGAAGTCACACCGCCAAATGGGTGCAGGTTTCTTTTCTCAGCTTTACCCAATTGTTTTTTTCTTTTTTCTTTTAAGTATTGCAATGATTTACAATCATCTATATTTCGCTTTCCGAATTCAATTCTGCCAAAAAGGGCATAGCTTGTGGGTGTTGTCATCTTAGCTTTACAATAATGAGTGTTCTGCATAAGAGAATAGGTTCCCCCTTCTTCTTCTTCTTCTTCTTTCACGCTTTTGCACCTTTTTGTTTGCTTCTGATTTTGTCTTATTTTCTGATACCTTGTTTGGTTGCCGATGAGGAAAATTGAAACGGGGAGTTTTTGTGTTTAGAGTGCTTGTAGTATGAGGCTGGCAGGGATGGAGGACACGGCGGAGCTGCTGGAGAAGAAGCTAGCGTCGGAAATTTTGAAGATGAGCTTAGAGGAGGCACTCACTCTCGCTCGTGCTTTCAGCCATTACCTCAATTTGATGGGCATTGCTAAAGCTCATCACAGGTCACTCAACAACTTGATCTCTCTGTTTTATTTTTTTTTTAATATTAAATTTTTTGTTTTTTGAAAAAAAAGAAAAAGAAAAAGAAAAAGAAAAAAGGTTAAATTTCATATATGTGCCTGTGTGTATTTATACTTGTTTGGAAATGAAATAGGAAGCACCAGAGCTTGAGGAAATGGCAGTGTCTATCAAGGATTGACTTCTAACTTTGGTTCTACAGTTAAAATTGTGACATTATTAGCTTCTGAAAAGATAACATGAAAAAACAAAAATTGGTTGAAATTCTTTCAGCTGTGAATTTTATAAGCATTTTGGTGAATATAGATAAAGTTGATTTGTGCAGGGTTCGCAGACAAAAGAATGTGGCATCCCTATCAAAATCTTGTGATGATATTTTTAATCAGCTTCTGCAGCGTGGTGTTTCCCCAGACCAGCTTTACGATACCATTTGCAAGCAGGTTGGTTCTTTTCCTTCTATCTTTTGTCTTGATTTGTATGCCTAGACAGAAAATAGTGGGGAAAAGTTTAGGTTTCTGTAAAAGATAAAACTGAACCAATTAAATGATCTTGTTTTAATGAGCTCAAGTTGTTACTTCATTGATGTTGCCTCGTTTTATCAGCACATTGTTGAACATAAGATGTGTGTGTGTGTATTTCTACTGTTGTTGAGTCATTTAGATGTCTTGTTCTCAACCTTAAATTCTTCTTGCTGCAGGAGGTCGAAATTGTTCTTACTGCACATCCTAGTGTGCTTTCATGCTTTAACGTACATTCATTTTTACCAAGCTCTAAACATTGTATCATGACATAGCAAACACACATACTCAAAGTGGTAAAGTCTAAGCATATGCATTCAACTCTTGAACTAGCATGTAGGCATATTAAAGAAAATTGCATCACATAATATTATAACATCAATTCATACAAGATTGGCTAGAGCTTTCAACCCTAGCCCCAACAAAGTACTACTCACTCATAATTACATATACTAACTTCATAATAAAATTAAACACTAAAATATAATCCAGAGTAAAAGGGATAGAGTTGGCTTAGTGGTGTGTTGGATGGTCCCCATGCTCACATCTTGGTGGTGACGGTGGTGGTGGTGATTCCCTCTCCTTCTTGCTCTTGAAGATTTGATGATAAAAGATAGTGAAGTTTATATTATGTATTGTGTGAATAGGTGGAGTAGATGGAGAAAATGATGATAGAAAAGAGAGTAGAGAAATAATGCAGTAGTGGTGTTAATGGAGGTAGAGGATAAGAAATGGTGGTGGTGATGGAGAAGATAGATTAGTATGGATAGTATAGGTTTGGATTTTGGGAGGTAAAGATGTAGATTTTGTGGCGGAGATAGAGAGAAAGAAGATGCAATGGGGTGGTATGGGTGATGGCTCTTCCTTGTGAGAAGAGATGCTCAAATAGATGAAGATAGAAGTGTGAAAATGATGATGAGAAGCTAAGATAGCAGCTCAAGCATTGTAAGAAGCATGGAGGTGGAGTATGAGAGTGGTAATAGATCCTAAAAATAAAGGGAAATGGTATGGAAGAGATTGAGTAAAAAAAGGGAAGTAATGATGAGCTATTAAAAAGAGTAGAGTAGAAATATATGGCTAAGAGAGAATAAAGGAGTAGCTAGCTCTCTTTATTGTGCATGGAAGCATAAAAATGAAGAGTGTTAGAGTAGTTTTGGGTCACCAAAGTAAAGGTGACAAGCATGGGAGTGAAAGTGTGCAAGGGATGCCTATTATCCAAAATATAATATGATGGATTAATCTTGCATAATCTTGTAAGATTCTTCTAGGACTTTCCTTGATAATCTCAGCATTATAAACCTTCCAAAAATGCACAGAAAAACTGTCCAAAAAGGATTATCGTACAAGTTACCCTTATTTGACTAGGATTAGTTTTCTGCTTCTGAAGCTTCTTTCTTGGACTAGGTTTGACTTGCTATTACCATGTTTCTGGATGGTTCTCAACTTATCCATGATCTATGACATCATATCTTTAAGAATGATCAATAACCTTCTAGAAAAATTCCAAGTAAGTGGCCGTAAAAGATCTCCCAAAAAGCTTCGTGAAAAGCTGATAGTTTCTGCCTTATCGGGAGGCCTATTTTGCACTTGATTTACTGCTGCCTTGTTAATCATTCTGACCAGTTATTTGGCTCATGTTTAAGTACAACATCATATCTTTAAGAAATACTAGCACTTTATGTAAAGGTACAGTTGGCAGAATGCAAGAAACGCTCTCCAAAAATGTTCCTGAAAAGCTGATCCTGAAACTGCAGTTTTCTGCTTTGCAACAACTATTTTGCATAACGATTTCTGTGGACTTCCCTTGTAATTTACGGCCAAAAAATTTATCAAACTTAGTCCTTGGCATCAGTACTTCATGATCCATGGCTTAATTTTTGTATTTAAGCTCCTATTTTTCTGGGATTGCTTCACGAAGAACTTGTACAGCCAAAAGTGTTGGTGCATGGAAAATTCGCCGGAATTTCACTTTTTCTCCTCTTGTCAAGATTTTATACAAAATATGGAATTAGATTAGTCAACACTAAATTGGACTTACTGTTATCAACTAGCACTCTAGCACAATATTAAGAGTCTTTCAAAACCTAGCCGCTCCTTTGCTCTGCTAGGGTTTACGAAGACTGTCTTCGAAAAACCTTGTTCCTTCAATCGTGACGGATCTAATCTCCAGCCTTGCAGCTGCATTTACTCTTAATGATAATGCTCATGTCGATCTTGGCTTAGCCGAGGAAGCGGCACTGCAGGACTCTCACCATTACATGGTGGGACAATTGCTTACTCAGAGGCCAAATCTGGCAGGATTCATTGGATCGATGCCCACCATATGGCGCATGAAGGGGGGGGGGGGTCTTTCCATCAAAGTGGTGGGGACTCGGTTTGTTTTCCAATTTGATTGGGAAGAAGATCGAAATCGTTATTTGCACGGAGGCCCATGGTTTTACTGTAACACTATGCTGCTCTTAGCCCCGTATGGTGGGATTGCTAATGTGGATTCAATCCTTCTTCATTCTCTGGAGTTGTGGATTACTGTTCGAGGGCTTCCTCCGACACTTCAGAACAAGCTGTCCCTTTCCATGATCGGATCTACTATTGGTAGGGTTTTGAGGCTTGACACGGTAGCCTTGAAGCGAAAGGATGTGGAACAGAGGATTAGGATGGTTATTGACACCAGGAGAAGGTTTAGGGTTTTCAAAAAATTTTCTTTCTCCTCCTCGGTTGAAGTGGATGTCACAATCCAATATGAGAAAGTCCGGGGGCTTTGTCGTGACTGTGGGTTGTTTGATCACCTAATGGAGGGTTGTGATCGTCTATTCATCAAGGAGGAGCAAGCCCGCAAATCTGCTACAGTTGTGGAGGCTATGGCGGGGCTGACTCTCTTCAATTCTGCTGGGACTTCTAGGGGTCGGACTGGTATGGTGCAAAGAGATACGGATGTTAGGGCTGGGTTCCTATTTCCGAAAGTGGCTGAACATGTGGCAGAGCATCGTGGTCAAGTAGTTTTCTTCTCAGAACACCTCAATTCTGGACTCAAGGCTGCCGGTCTGCTTCAAACTTTGGTGTAATCGGGACCAACGGTGGAACCGAAACGTAGTCTGGTTAGCTGTATGCTTAATGGATCACCTGGGGATTGGTTCTTATAAGCATGCAAACAAGGAGGCCTTCAGCTGCCAGCGTTTGAGACTATCAAGACACAGGAAGCTTCTGTTGTTATCAGTGGCCAAAAGCGTGGTGATAATCTTTCTCTTGTGCGGCCTGGCAAGAAGTTACTAGCCCTACCTTCTCCTACTATGGATGGAATTGGGAATCTATCCCTGGCTCTACCTCAGAAGGATGATCGCCAGATCATTTCGCTACAAAAGAAGAAGGTAGGTCGCCCCAAGGGGTCAAAGAATAAGATTAAAGGGTCTACGGAGAAGGATGCTCGAGTCAAAGTGAAAGGACGGAAGCGTTTTCTGAAGCTTCTTGAGGAGGAGGAAGGGACTGATTCCTCTCCGGGGAAGGAAAAAACTACTCAAGCTGATGAGGTGATGACTACAGTTGTGGGGAAAGCTTCAAGTGAAGAGGTGATTACTTCAATTGCTGTGATGGGGAAGCCTGAAGGTGAGCAGGTTTCGATGGAGGATATGGAGGTGAATACGACAATTAGAGAGGGCTAACTTCCAATTGGGGAGGTGAAAACCTCAACTATGGGAAGTGTGGCTTTATCTTCTGCTTGAGTGGAAGGAACCGGCAAACAACAAGTGATTTCGTAGGTAGTTTTATTTAAATTCGGAGTTTATTTGTTGTTTGTTTTGGTGCTTCATGGTTAAAAGGTGGGTGTGCTAGGGTTGTACTTAGAGTTATACCTGTTTTTGGGTGTGCTTGTTAGGTGTACTCTGTGTAATGACTTTTTCTGACGGCCGTATGGGCAGGCCATTATTGTACTACTTGTTGAAATGAGTAATGAGATTGACCTCTTCAACTCAAAAATAAAAAAATAAAAAACACTAAATTGGACTTTTAGAACGAGTAATTTTCATGTTTTAGGGCACACACACACACACACACACACATATATATAAATTATGATCCAACAATCATTGTTTCTTTGACCAAAAGAAAATTGAATCTGAATAGCTAATGCAAAACAATGGTAGTCATTTGACTTCTTTCGGTAACTCCAAAATAAATATGACCAGATGAGTACAGAGATGTCAGTAGAGCAAAGCTCGCTTAAGTACCACTTATCTCAAAACCTTCATAGACATCATACTTACTTTGGATGAGCCTAGTTGAAGAAAAATTAAACCATTGGCATTTACTACAAATAATATATGGCAAGTGCATATTACATCTCTTGGAAAAATAAAGACTTTATTCAAAATCGCCAATCTCTTGATCTTGGCTTGATTTGAAGTCTTCAACCCTTAGTTTGAGATCACCTTCTTGATCTTCTTGTTCTACCTTCTCTTGCTTCACAATATGCTTTGTAGGTAGTGGCAATACTCTTACGAGCTCTACAAATGTGTGCCCAATGACCGGATACTCCACATCGAGAACATGCATCTTTGTGCTTAGGCTCCCTTGAGTTAGGTGCTTTAAAAGCATTATTAGGATGGCTCTTAGTGTTGGTGGCGCCACCAACATGGCCATAGGCGTTGCCTCCCTCTCTATTTCCACGTTGACCTCTTCAGTTCTGTGTCCATCTATTTTGGTGGTTACCTTCCTCATTAGAGCGAGAATATGTACTAGAATGTCCAGAATTGTCCCTAAATTTAGGGTTTCGCTCTTGGCGCCCTCCCTTAGGGGCACAACTATAATTGGACTCTGGAATAGGCTCTGTTCCCACGGGTCTTGAATTATAGTTCTTCACAAGGATGTTGTCATGCTTTTCAGTGACATTCATAGCTCCAATGAGCTCATGAAACCTTGTGATCTGTCCGATAGTAACATCAATTTGATAATTCTTAGCAACCATTAAAGCATGGACGGGGGAGGTAGAGAAAGTCCTCTTAATCAACATCGCATCTGTGAAATTTTTTCCACATAATTTCATTAAGAATTTAATGCGAAGTGCAACCAAGTTGTAGCCAAGAACTGACTTGAAATCACAGAAGCAGAGATTATGCCATCCCACTTCTAGGTCAGGAAGCAGAGAATCACAGACATTGCCAAAGCGTTCTTGAGTGAGATTCACAGCCTTCTGGGGTCTTCTTCATTCATATACTTGTACTGGAGCGAATCATCCATATGACGAGTCATTAGGATGACGGCTTTTGCCTTATTTGCTACCAAGGCTACTTCATTTGCTTCCGAAGTTTGAGCTTACTCAACAGTTAGCACGTCCTGGCTAGGCTCAAGAATCGTATCCAGGATTTCTTGGGCCTTGAGATGCTAGTAAACATCACAATCTCACTTGCGATATCCAGAGCCAGTTGTCCCTAATGGAGCAAAGTCCAGTTTGTTCAGGTTATTCATCCTGAAAAGGAACAAGAAAAGGGTTAGTTTCGGACCAAAAATGCTACCACGAAAACAAAAGAAATTTCTGAACATAATCGCTCCCAAGAAATTATGAATTTCTTAGAGTAATTGCTCCCAAGAAATTCAATTCCAAGAGATCATGGATTAGATCGAAATAATGATGTAAATGGTTGATCATAAATTCTCTAGAAACTCTAAGTTTGGAGATCTCAACAAACTCTAAGTTTGGAGATAGCACGAACCCCCACAGTTTAGCTTAGTCTTCCCACAAAAGAAGAAATGGGAGATAGCTAGAAGAAGGAATGTTGGAAGTCTCCGAGAAAAGGAAGAGAAATTGAAAAAAACTCAAAAAGGAGGAATTTTTAGAAAAATTTACCTCAAAATAGGGATGCCTGAAAAGTCGCCGGAAAAAGCCATCGGAGATTGCTGGTGGCTGGCGGTGGCTGGTAGTGAGGTTAACTTGCTTGCAGGCGCTAGTGAGCATGCTTACATGCTGGTGTGTGCTCGAAGGGCTGGTAGAGTGTGCTGATGCGTGCATGAGGGGCTGTTGGCATGCATTGATGTGCTGCAGTGAGGGGGTATGCGTGGAGCTGATGTGCAGGAGCGCCAAGGGTGCTGGGCGTGCGTGGTTGAGGCTAGCAGGCGCGAGGGTGTTATGCTGCTGAGGCGAAGCAAGGCTAACAACACTGGGGTGAGGTGAGGCTAGCAAGGGCAGAGGCTCACGCAGGTACCGGTATAAAGATGAAGCGAGGCAAACCAGACCGGTTCGGAACTTCCGGTGGCCGGTTTAGGGCTTTGTCAGCCTATTCTAGATGTCTAGGATCAAGAGCTTCAAGGTATGCGGTGGAGACAGCTAGGATTTCAAGTTTACGAATTTAGGGTTTCAGGGTTAGGGCTTCGTGCTGATAACGTGTTTTCGGGAATCAGAAATTGGGATAGAATGAGTTGTGCTTTCATTGATAATAGGGGCCTCTTTATATAGAGAATTACAACCAGAGAATATGAGTCTTACATGTAAACTGAATCATACAATAAATAAGATATCTCCGAGAATATTTGTAAGACTAACCCTATTACAACTTGGAAAGTCAGTAGAGTTTGGGCCAGACACATAAATTAGATGTCCTTAAACATAATTAAGGTTACTCCAAGAATTTAACATTAGGGTATTGAGCAGATTCTGTTACTAAAAAGTAAAAGGAGATGCAAAAGTGTAGGAGATCAAATAAGAAGAATTTGAGATATGAATAGAAAAACTCATATATAGTATAAAAGGATTAAATACTTGTTATTCCCGGTACGTAATTTTCTCCGTAAAATAGTTCAGTTCCTCACCTTTCAAATTAAACAGTTTAGTCCTTATTCTCTCTAATTCTCACACTATATGTCCAAAGTGTCTACCATACTGTGAGCCCCGGAAAAATGTGTCCCGCCTAGTGGGGATTGTACGGTAAATTATTTAACGATCTCGATAAACGTTAAGGTGTTCGAGAAATTTTTCACAAAATTTCATGAAGTGAAATCCGTGATTTAAGAGTTGGATAATAAAGTATACGACACGACAAGTTCGTGGAAATTTTCGAGAGATTTTTCGGACACCCGAAGTGTTTATAATGAATTTCCGAAGTTTGGAAATTATGGAAATTCATTTAAATAACAAGAAATTTCAGCGGTGCAATCTTGGCCATCCATCCACCCACCGCTTGATCATGGCCGTTCATTGTTAATTGGACAAATCTATATATATAGGTGTTGGATCAGATGGAAGATCCAAATTGATCGAGAATTGATCAAGTAAGTAGTTCACAAAGTTTCACTTAAATTTCAATGATTTTCTCCCAATTTCCGTCAAATCTTTGAAAATTTATCGATATCGAAATTTTCATTTTCCGGACCATCGATATTTCCTCGATACTCAATATTTTGGTCATTTCTCTCAACCACACAGCATTGCACCCATTTGTCTTCTTACTTTTCTCTTTCACCACAAGACCATATAATCCATTCTGTTCCATTCTCTCTAGAATATATACCAGCTGACCCACCCATGTATTCATTCTCTCTTCTCATTCCTCTAGACCAAAAACACGACAGCCTCTCATCCTTTCTTCCCCTTACCACCAAGACCACCATCTCTCTCTCACCTCTCATCTATTCTTCACTATATATAGCTCAATCAAATTCCATCTTTTCGTCAAACATTCGGGTTTAGGTCCAAGAGAGAGTATAATTCCAATCTTTATGTCATGCTCACTTTTTAGTGTTGGTCTCTCCCTCTTTTCTTAATTTTCCTTACTTTAATTTCTTGTAATTGATGAATTTCATTGTGGGTATGTTGGTGGATTGTGAGTAGTTTCTTATTTGGGTCTAGGGCTTGTGCCCTAGGAATTTTTACCATGTAATGACATTAATTTTTGGTGCTTAGTAATGAAAGTGTGTTGTGGTTTTTTGTTCATGACTTTGTGTAATTTTCGATGAAATTATATTTCTTATAGAAATTAGCCAATTTTATGACTAGTTTCTTGTCTTTATCATGAAATTCATTTAATTAATGGCTTAATTTTATGAATGAGCATGTTGTCATGAGCAAATTGTTAATCTTTAAAATTGAACTTAATGCCATTATATGCATATTAGGAGCCCTAGTCCGGTCTTAATGTGTATGTTGATCAGAATGTGAATGCCCTAGCCCGGATTTACATTATTTTTGTACTATGAGAATGTGAATGCTCTAGTCCGGATTTGCATTATCACTCTATGGCTCTAGTCTAGCTTAGAGTTAGGGATTGTGCCATTTCCCTTTTGCTATGTGCCAAAATTGTTTTGTTACGGTAAATGATTGCTAGAGTAGATGCCTTAGTGCCCAATTCCTTCCATTGTCTTCCAAACCTTTAAATTTCAAGCACTTTACTTTTTGCAATTTTTGATTTCCTAGTTTTTAATTTACAAAACCAAAAGTCGATTCCCCCAAATATTTGCTCACATTTTTCATTGTAAGTACCATAAGGCCTTGAGCTTACCAATTTATTTTGGTGTGTTCTTGGCTACTTTTTAAGCCTAGTGAGAGCTAAGCCTTGTATGCGTGAGACTTGGTGTCTCACTTAGCTATTTTCCAATTTTACTTTAGTTTAACAAATAACTTTTGTGACCCATAAATCATTGGATTTGAGTTAGCTCAAGATCCCCTAGGTATGATATTTCCAGGTTTAAATATTTCCCAATTCTTTGATGACCGTGTCCTTGTTGCGCGTAAGATGCATTTAAGCACAAAATCACATCATATCTGTGGTGACCCGAGAGAGAGGTCCCACAGCACCGCGACCCTGAGCCAATGAGAAACTGACATGTCACTAATGACATCCCAATAACTCATCAACCCGAAATCACAAGGCCTATTGGGTTTAGATTGTTGGTTTACAAAACACTTTCCTGGACAAACATTCTAGCAACCGAACAACATATTTTCAAAAGCGGAATTTAAAGTGGGCTAAAGGATTTGGGCTTACAATAGGAGCCCAATTTGGAAAATAACAAATCACTAAGTAAATACAAGTATGAGAGACGCGCCCCTGGGTTACGGGCCTCTCACCACACGCTCGAAACCTACACACTGTTGTAGTGGTGAGTTTTCTTCCTTGCATGCCCAGTAAGGGCGGACCCAACCGTGCTAGGTTTGAAAAATAATATACTTGAAAATATTTACTACATAATATTATGCACGTTTATCAAAAATACATTAAAAAGAGATAACCACAAACATTTGTTCTCTTTATAAAACATATGCAGCATGCTTCACACAACTTGGAGCTTCGAGATACTTACCTACCGACTAATCTAAATCAATCGGTGACCGACCTGGTTCGTCATCCTTCGAGAACCAGCGAACTACTCTGTAGTGCTTATGACTACAAGTAGCAAAAGTGTCCATTTCCTGGCCCTGAGTGTCTTATGACTGGTTCACTATCGGTACTCACCTTTCCTCGACAAACATAGGAGCACAGCCCCCTCAGGAGGTTCATGGTTATCGACACCGTGGGATCCCTAGGAATCAACACGTCTAGGTCCCATTCACTTTCAGGTCATAAGTACAAACATATATTGGGTACCGTATCTCAACATGCAAATCTAGCCTCGGTTTTCGCAATAAGCAATTATCAGTTATGGAAACACGGATATCACAAGGCATCGACTAAAGAACAACCAAAAATGTACTTGCAGGCAATATACTATTATACTAGAGCATTCCATGCATATTGAAAAGCCTCTAATAAGGAAGGGACAGCTCACCCTACCTGGAATTGGAGTGCTCGTCCACATTCGGGTTCGTTCCCGACTTTCGATTATTTGTCCAAATCCAAGTGCACATGCTCGAGTCCTTTATAATAAAAATCAAAACAATGAGTAACTTAACGTCATTATAACTCAACTAACCGAGCAACCAAAACATTTACTTAATTTCCTTAAAGTCCATCGGACTATCCTTTAATTGAACAATGATCTAAAACTTTTACTTGTAGGAATTGCTTTTAGTAAATCAAGTCCATTACCCATTCCCAAACAATCCAAATGATTGATGTAGTATTTGAATCATTCTGGATATGGCAATATACTTGGCACTTTCACCTTCATTTGTTTAGCATTTTTACTTTAAGAAAACAAATCATGCTTACCATTCCCGATGGATTATGATTTTTTGGGATATGGTAGCTTTGAAGTACTTCATTTGTAATTTACTTCATTTATCCAAATCGAATTTCACTTAATCGCATAAAGGTCACCAAATTAACCATTCTTTGTCTACCTTGCATTTACGACAAATCCACAATTATAACAATGTCAACTCCTTAATTAAACACAAACAGATCACAAGCATCTTCAGTAATCACATAGTCACCACAAATGCCATACCAAACGTTTAAACCACCATATCACCGTTTTTACTCTTTTCCACTCCTGAGGCAACAAACAATTTTCTGCGATTTTTAACAACTTCACTTCCTAAAATAACTCCAACAAACCCATTTACAACAATCAGAAACCGAACACCATCAATTTCACAATTCAGAGTAATCGGGCCCTTACCACTCTTCTTTTCCAAACATGGATTCGATTCAAGCCAGCTGCTTTCCCACCACCATCAACCCATTCAGACCTCTAGCAAAAAACAATACAATTAATATTCAACACTCAACCAATTTCGCATCCAGAATAGAGTTTGAGGTCCTTACCTTAATCTATTTTTATCGAAACTGACCCAGTAGCTCACTACTAATCTGAAGCTTCAAAATGCGGGAATCCACATACCTCACACAATCCAAATTAAACTATAGGGTTAGGACTTCGATTCGTAACAGCCAAAAGGCTTCATACAAACAGAGGTGACAAAATTACCTAATAGAGAAGGTCTGGAAGTTCGACGGTGGTGCAAGGCACCTCTATGTCGGCTCAGGTCGGAGGTAGAGGTCGGGGGTCTAGGGCTTTGATAGATTGTGATGCCCTGATTCCATCCTTGGAGGCGGTGTAGCTCAATTTCGATCGGAGGAGATAAATCGATCTTAGCAGAAGCTAAGACTTCGGCATAAGATGTGTACGGCGCTCTTTGGCATCGGCAGTCAACATGGATTCAAGGTTTAGACGTCTAGCGAGTTCTGAGTCGAGAAGTGATGGCAGTGTAGCGTGGTGATGGCCAAAAATCAAAGAAAGCCAACGAGCAGTGACGTGGTTGCTTCGAGGAACCTGTGCGGAGGCTGGAGGTGATGCATTTCGAGGTGAGACTCAGGCTTGGGTCAGATTTGGGTGCCGGATCGATTGATGGTGGTGGTGACAAGAGCGAGTGGTCGGAGATGGAGTTTCCGGCGCTGGCAGAGAGAGAAGGTGAGAAAGAGAGAGGTCAGGGAGGGAGAGAGAGAGAGAGTGATGCGGCCGGGTGAGAGGAAGAGGGAGTTTTGGGTTCTAGGGTTTTCTAACCCCTTTTATTTATATCTCGTGTGAAATGTCTGTTACGCCCTTGTGACAAATTACTCAATTCGGTTAGCTGATTACTTTCGAGTTTGGGCTAGTAACCTTCGATTATTTTTCGTCGACAATCCTTTTTTTATATCCTCGACTTCAAGCTAGCGTCAAAACTCAATCTCGTAAAAAATCAAAGTCCAAAACTTTGTTACAATTCAATTTATCATCTTCGAAACTTCAACAAACAGTCACCTTACTAAACTTCTGTAACCTTCTAGGCCCAAATTAAAGAATCTCAACCCAAACTTAAATCATAAGACCCAATAGGTAGTCACGACACCAAAACAATCTCCAAAATCGATTTCTTCACTTAAATTACTTTGCAAAAATCTTATTGGCAAAAAATTACCTTCTAAAAATTAAACAAAATTTTCAAGGGCTCACAATATCAGACTTGTTTCTCTCTATAGGGAAAGAATAAGTCCATATCTATCGTATCCTTTAGGTATCGAAAGATATTCTTTGCACCAGTCTAATGACGTCACGTTGGCGCAAAGCTATATACAGCTAATAAGTTCACAGTCAAGGAGATATCCAGTCTTGTGCATTGTGCTAAATACAACAATGCACTTATTGCACTTAGATAGGATACTTCAACCTCTAACACATCTTCGTCATCATCCTTAGGATGAAATGGATACTATTTAGGGTCAAGACTTCAAACGACCCTGGGAGTGCTAACAGGCTTGACTTTATCTTCATTAAAATGCCTAAGCATCTTTTGTGTGCAAGCCAATTAATCAAAATTCCATCAACACGGTGTGCAAGTTCTAAACCATAGAAAAACTAAGTTTTCCCAAGATCTTTCATCTCGAATTTGAGATTTCAGGTGCTCTGCGGTTTCCTTTAACTCATCTAAAGTTCTAATTAGGTTCATGTCAACGAAATATACCGCAACTTCTCTTATTAATGAAAACGCATGGGCATAATTCATTGTTGACATATCTCTTCCCAATCAAGTAATCGCTTAGACAGTTACATCTTTCCACATTGCTTTAATCTGACGTTGATGCTTACAAAACAAAAACAAGGTAAAATATCATCAAATCTTATTGAAGTACTGTGGCATTTATGAATAAACAGATTGAGTTGCCATTCAACAAATTATGAATTATCTTGGGGGTACAATGTATAGTGGTTCATCTCACGCTTTGTGGGAGACACTTGAACTTTTTACTAGGTGTTTGGGCCTTGAGGCCCAAGCGCATTAAAAGATGTAATGGGATGCCTATCTATGTGAGAGGGGGTCCCTTTATAAGTAAGCGAGCTCTCCTCCATTAACTTATTTTCCAATGTGGGATGTAAGAGAGTCTAGAAATGCCTATTATGAAGCATCTAGGATATTGGTCTTGGTCACCCTCGACCACCACGGGGTAGCTTGGATATTGGTCTACGAGATCCATGTTGTGGTCAGGTCGCACCTTGGCTCGTGCACTAAAAGGGTGTTACTTATTCTTGGTGACATAGTTATACTATAGGTATCAAAACTCACAAACAAATATATTAGGGTGCAACAGGGTAGAAACTAACAATCAATATTCATTTGGATAGAGATCACATTGATCTCTATATGCTTCAAGATAACATCCTAATTACATTCTTTATAACTCAGAAGCCCAATTGGAAGATAATAGAATCTTCCATACATTGCTCAATTAGATTATCGTTGCACTAGACATACAATAAACCTTTAGCGAGCTTCTACAATTGTACATGTGACATCATTTACTGAACTACCTCCTTTGTTGCTGGATGAGTCTCCACTAGGACTCATTGTCTTCAGTAAAAATGCGGGTTGTCTCGGTCAAGGAAGAGCTGCATCATTACTTAACATTGAAATAACTACCGACATGGTTGGTCGGTCAGTCGCAAATTCTTGCAGACACAGGAGTGCGATTTGAATGCATCTTATTATTTCACTAATAAGGTAATATTCACCTATAGATGACTCAATGATTTCCACGGCTCTGCCTTCTTTCCACAACTCCCAAACCTGGGTATGCTTGCCACAAGCTATTTGTACTGCTTTAGTGTTTGTTAAGAGTTTGATAACACATAGACCAAAAAGTTATTCTGAGATTTTCTAATTTTAGGGGAAACTAACTATGTTCCAACCACACGTTTTGTATTTGCTTCAGTTTGCTCCCGTCTATATATTCTAGCCATACCAAAATCTGCAATCTTTGGGTTTAAAGAATTATCCAATAGAACATTGCTGGCCTTTAGATCTCTATGGATAATTCTTAGTCTTGAATCTTCATGAAGATATAACATGAAGATATAATAAGCCTCTAGCAATCCCCAAGATAATCTCGAAGCGTCTTGTCCAACTTAAAATTGCTCTCCTTGTTTCATCTAGATAGAGTAAGAAATATAGAGTAACTAATTACTGTTGCTTGCTTGAAGAAACTTACAAATAATAATTGTAGATATATATAACAAAGAAAGACTTACTAAAGATGAAAGAGTCCAAACTTTTGTTTGGCAAGTATTCATAGATTAGAATCTTCTCTTCATCTTCAAATCAACAACCTAAAATCTTAACAAGGTTTCTGTGTTGGAGTTTTGCAATCAGAAGAACTTCGTTCTTAAACTCTTCAACTCCTTGGCCAGAAAACTTGGATATTATTTTTACAGCTATTTCTTTTCCATCGTAAAGTATCCCCTGAAATTTGAATTTGAGAAATCAAAGAGAGTAGCTGATGCGACACGTGCACCAATTTTTTTATTTATTTCATACATTATAACAAGGGAGCTACCTTATAAACGGAGCCAAACCCTCCTTCTCCAAGCTTGTTTTCAATGGAGAAATTGTTTGTGGCGGTGGATACGGTGTTTAGATGAAATAATAGTAACTCCGAGTTTATTCTACTATCATCAAGAACTAATCCACCAATAGCTTCTTCGAAGTAGGTTGACCCAGCAGTAAGTTCAAATGAATCTTTATTTTGCCTACGCTTACCTATTATCAAACACAAAAAAGTAATTTTTTATAAGCTTGTTTCCATATTCATAGCTTGAGATAGTCAAGCTTAGTTAGCCACATGAGATGATATTTCATAATGCAAAACAGGGGAGTTTACATAAAAGTAAGGTGAAAAATGTTGATAAATTAACAGAAGGCAAGATCAAGTTTATTTACCTTTCATCTTCATCCTCACCAACCAACAAAAGGTAAGTAAGAGAATAAAAACTGTAACAGATCCAAGTGAAATTGCCAGCCTTGCCCTCTTGCTAAGAGAACCACCTGACTTTGCATATTGAGCTACGAAGGTATGAAATAAGTAAACACCCAAAATCCAATGTACTGGAAAAAAAAAATAATCCAAAGACCTGAAAATTAGGAAATCATCAGATTTGGTGATTATTGAAATTTTATGGTTTAGAGGCAAAGTGGAACATTACAATAACGGTCGCAGTGGTTTTGATGGCAGCTTGGATGTCGGCGATAATGGCTATTGGAGGATAGAGTTGGCTAGGTTCCTTGTTGGGTCTAGTTTAGTTTTTGACTTTTTTGGTTGATGTTGTTGATGTTAGGCCTACAAGTTCTTCTCTTTATCTATCTATCTATCTATCTGAGTCATGTTCTGGTGCTCAATTAATTAGTAGTCAGTTGTGTACAACTACCCAACTGACATTTGATGTAGAGCCAAGAATGGAAAATAATGAATAAGCACTTGAGCTGCCTTATTATTTTTCATCACTATTCAGTACAACTGAGCACGGAAATCAACTGACCAATTGAGCAGGCCGCTATCTATAGTTCTATAATATAAAGGGGACCAGTTGAGCAGGACTACTATCTATAGTTTATAATATAAAAGGAAGTGCTCAGACTTCTCCAAAATATAGATTGAGCGAAACACCCTTTAGTCTAGAAAATAGAATCTCATGATCAAAGCATATTAATAGTTATTCTAATAAAACTAAAAATGCACAAAAAGCATAAATACAATTTTTTTTTTTTAAAGACCTACACCAAATCGCACATGTATTTCATGAGTATGAAGGTAGTGTAAATGAAAATGGCCCCTCCTATTCCTAAGTATGTGGTTTGAGAATTATGGTATTACCATCATTAAATTGAGTATGTATTGTTAAATTAGAGCTACTCAAATCAGGAATAATTTTTTAGAGAATGTGAGGTAGAAATGAATCTGACGGCTAAGGGTAAATAAAGATTTAAGTTATTGCAATTTCAGTATTTAAATTTAATACATGTGGTTGAGATCCACTTGTCTCTCACATTCCCTTAAAACTGACCCTTAAGTGAGCAAACCTAAATGTTAAATAATCCGAATTCACTATTTTTCTATGTTTGTTTAGACGACCACATTTAGCTCTAGCTAGTGTAGTATTATAAACATAAAGAACATACCTAAAGAAGTTGCATCGACTCGAACATATAAATCTTGACCAACATCGGAGAAAGTCCTCGTGTCCATCAAGTCCCCATGCCATGTCACACACCCGATCCCACCTCCCCGGTCATCCGCACTCGTGTAAGCTGTGCAAGAACAATCCATCAAGCACTTTTGTTTGCACTCTTCCAAACTCATACTCATGTTCACATGTGCCATACACGAGTCTGGTATTTTTACACGCGCCACCTTCACGAACCCTTCTCCATTTTGACATATGGACGTTCCCGCTTTCCTAATGCACCCACTCTCACCAACACTCAAACTAGATGATTTGGATTCGAACCCAGGTAGGCATGTGCAAGCTAACTTATAGTCCTTCTCTGACTCACAGTTAGTATTTGGACCGCACTGTCCATAGTAATCACACCACTCAGTCGGGTGGGAGTCGAATTTGATCCATTGATCGTTCCACACGAACACTTGAAATATTCCTGATTCATCTATCACCACCCTTGTGATCAATGAGTCCTTAGCAACAGCAAACACTAAGGATATCTCGTCTTCATTGTTGACAAAACTTGCATTGTAGACGGTAACGGTCATTACAGGTAGACCGCTCAATCTGTCCCCGATCCAAGGGCCGGCCCGCCACGATACTTCTCTACCTTTGAGCAGAAGCAACTGCGGAAACCCCATGGGGTCTATCCCATATGTACAACTCCCGGTTCCCGGGTCATCTTTTGACTTCCAAGATGTTAGGTGCCACTCCAACCCGGACCGCCGATTCAGCCCCATCTTCATAGAGGAAAGCATTGTATCTGAGGGGTAATCAAAGCCTTCCCACACAACTCTTTGGCTACCATTCTTAAGTAAAACAAGATTTCCTGTATCCAAAAGCTTGGCTGTGAAATTGTTTGGTGAAGAGAAAGTAACGTTTGCGGACCAAAGAGGGGTACTTGGGTCCTTTCCATGTATGACAAGGCCTCCATCACCATTGATCGATAGCACTCCATAGGAATCATTGACTGGGTTGTCTCTGTTCGCAACCCAGACAATGGTTTGCTCTGGAACTTTGTTTTACCAAACTCCAACATAGCGGTGCTGAGGATTTCCAAGGCTGAAGAACCCTAGTGCAAAGATTTGAGTGCTAGAGACTAAAACGTTACCCTCTCTGATGTGACTGTTTGGCGTAAGGGCGTCAAGGGAAAGCTGGCAAATGCTAGAGGGGAGAAGAAGGAAGAGAAGCAATATCTTGATAAATGCTTCGATACTGGAACTCATGGTTAGTTTTTCTCAATGAAACATTTTGCTTTGTCTATTTCTATTTGCGCATCACTTATTTCCATTGGATTGAATTTATGTAGTCTATCCAATTGACTAGTGATTAGAGAGCCCTTAACCACAAGTTTGAGTTCAATAATTCTGACATATCGCCCCCCAGATTAGAATTCTAGGGACGAGACTAGGTAGACATTTATTAAGTGTTGGGTCTGCAAGAAGAAAAATGCGCACAAACCTTATTTGAAAAATTACAAGTGTTTGTTTGACAAGTCTACTAGGTCAACATCTTGTTGTATGTGTCAAATCTGGTAATGTATTTTTGTATATTCAAGCACATTCTTACGTGTTTACAATTAGGAATTATGCTCTTATAGAGCTGCTACCATAACTATCCTACCCTACCATAACTAATATTACAGTTGGAAGTTCACTGATACATCATCAGGGTACAGACAAAAAAGTCAAGGCATTAATGTAGTATATATGGACAACTTTGTCAATTGTGGAGATATGCGGATGTAGAGCAGATCTGTTTGTCAAGGTTAGTGTGCTGAGCAGCTCACGCAACCATAAGTTGAGGAATAAATGCCTCGCATACACAACCTGTCTTGTGAGCTGTGGAACACTTTTCCAAAAACAGTTTTGGTCAGAATATCTGCAAGTTGATCTTAAACTACGAACGTGTGTTCAACAACTGTTTATACGTAGCAAATTCAAAGAGAAATGTAGATTTGAAAATAGAATTTGTAAAGTACTTGCTCTAAAAATATGGAATTATAGTTCTGCCGAACCCAAATCCATTTTTCATGGATGGCTAAATTTTGGAATTTACTCCTAAAATGGATAATAGGTCAACTTTAAGGTGTTATTTTCAAGAATCAAACTAAGGTCTTTCAAATTGAAGATGTCTCTGTTTGACTTGATCCACCCAAGGGGGCAAGAAATAGGGAGGAAAAGAAACTATAGAAATGAGAGAATTACTAATGTGGGTTTTAAAAATGCAACACTACTACAAAAAGGTCATCAGACGATGGTGGATTTGTGTTGTGTGATGACCAAGCTCACCGTGGTCTAAGTGAGTGTTGTGTGATTGAAAAATCAGACAACGGTGATTTCACCGTTGTGTGATAATAGTTTGCTCAACAGAAATACCTATTTCCGTTGTGTGAGTTCTGCGCAGCATGTGCCTGGCATGGCATGCACGGCGATGCCTCGGCACATTCAGACAACAGAAGATGAAATTTTGCCGTTGTCTGAGATTCATAACACACAACAGGTATGACTTATTCTTTGTTGTCTGAGATTCATAACACACAACGGATATAACTCATTCTTTGTTGTCTGAGATTCATAACACACAACGGATATAACTCATTATTTGTTGTCTGAGACTACTAACAGACAACGGATATAATTTAATATTTGTTGTCTGAGGTAAGTAACACACAACTGAAGTAAAATTATCTCCCTTGTCTGTTGATTACTCAGACAACAGTGATCATTTTATTTCTGTTGTGTGTTATGAATCTCACACAACAGAATTTTGTTTTCTTTTGTTGTTGGTTGTTAGTTCACACAACAACTATATTTGGTTATCCGTTGTGCATGTGAATACTGTAATCAATTGGGTACCAACTAGTGACTGTTGTAGGAGAAGCCTCAATTTTGAACTCTTTTACATTCATACAACACATTGTTTTGTATTGTGTTGTATGACTAAACCTTGAACAACAAGAAGAATATCAATATAAATGTTTGTCCAGAATAATGCTCAATATATTACCATATAAACAATACTCTAATCCATATATATCATTCAAGAACCATTATTCAAACATCAATACATTCAAGTAACAAGATAATGCACCAAACAAGAGCATTCTTAGCTAGCTACACATGAATAAAAAACATTCCTATTCTCGATGGTTCTTAACCTTCAGCTGCCATTCGCTTCTACAAAACCTCGAATGTCTCACTCACAATTGGCCTGCAAGATGCAAACTTGTTTAGTGATTTGAAAAAATTTGACAATGTCTGCATTAGGCACAAATGATTTAACAGTTGCAGAAGAAAAGTATATATACAAAGATGCATATACTAATATTACCTTCTTTTTAAGAGAGAGAGCACTTTGCATTCGCACTTTTGGCAAAGTTTGGTCTTGATTGGCCAAGAAGCTATTGATTGGAAAGACCTCCTGTAGAGATTAAAACACATGATATACACCAAAAGCTCTATGATCAAAATGTTGTATCAAAGAACAAGAGCATGTAACCCAAGTTCAAGTGCCTTCTCCCCACTCACTATCAAGAGAAAAGCAGAACCCATTATGCACTGTTAAAAATTAGAGACCAATATGAGGAAGAAAATCTTTGGGAAGAAGAATGTACAATCTGTCCCTTCATGCATGCTATATATGGTGATGCATATATACGTCATTGATGCAGCATTTGAAAGAAATGAAGGATCCTATAATTGACCCTCCCATAAAGTCTAAGTATATCCAAAGCTAAATAAAGCACCATCTCACGCAATTGCAAATTTACAAGTTGCAACATTTTGCAATCCATGAAATCTTAAATAAAGTGGCATGGTTCTGCAATAACTAATTACCACAGAGTAAGCAAATGCAAAATTTAGGCAATTTTCAAGAACAAAAAATAAAAAGCCTGCATATCAGAATAACAACAAATTAAGGGCGATCTGATTATAACCATATGAAATAGAATATCCAAAACCTATAGGAAAAATGAAGCACTGTGATACTAAACTGTACCAACTCTCCATGTCTGGAAGTATATAATAGGTTTCAAAGGAAGTTTTCCATTTGTTCCATCACCTTCTAGCATTGAATGCCTATCTTAGCTTTAAATTTTGCAGCTTCTTGTTTGTACTGTTTAGACCTGGAGATAGTGCCAGAAATGAGCAATCAATTAAGATATGAGAGTATCAATCCGTCTTGATCTACAAGGGAACTCATCACCTGTCAACATACAAGGGAAAACGTACAATTGAAAAATTTACAAATGGACACATAGATATAGAATTGTCGAATACTAAATGAAAAAATTTATCTAATAGTTGATGTACCTGCTATGGTGCAGAGTATTGAACAAAAGCTTCAGAAATTTCCTCAGCATTACTCTGAGCAATGGCTCGATGACCAGCTGCTACACCAATGGAACCATGAGGTACTCTGTGCTCCTGGTCAAGACCAATTGGATTTGTTGATGCTACATCGTGAGCATGTCCTGTTTGTGATGAGTCAACAACATACCCTAGGACTGATTGTTGCTCTGGAGTTTGATCATAAAACTCAATACTTAGTGATGGATCAGGGGATGGAGCAAACCTGATCAGATGAAATTTATATCCTCAGTCACTGGACAGTATGACAATGAATGATCCAAAATCCATCAACAAAAGGTAATTAAATGTCAACAGAACCCAGAGCAAACAACCTACAATTTAACACATTGCATCCCATAAAGAATCGAGAGATTAAAGCTATACTTTCAAAGGAAGAGAAAAGGGCGGAAAATGAGCTCATGTAAATAATACTTTCAAACTATTTTACACATTTTTGCATACAACTCAGGAAAAAACTGGACATAAACTCACAATGCCGAGATTTTAAACTAAGGGAAAACGAAGAAAGTAGTGATTTTTCGTACAATGAATAAAAAACAATGAAAAAGATAGACATTACCCAAATGGCAAATACATCTGTTCCTTACAATCCATACTCAAAGAAATTGAAAACCCATGTAATAAAGAAACAAATTCAGTTGAAAAAGTATCAGACTCAACATCTTTGGTTAATTTAAAATTACGAGCTGTCAAATAGCTCTAAGTGCTCGAAACTTGGTCCAAAATAATTGATCAAAACAATGGAATACACCATGTGATACCCAAATGTGCAAGCTTTGATAACTAGAGAAAAGTTGGAGGAAGAGTAAAGGCATAGTGTTTTACTGATGTCCAACAATTTATCATTAAGTGAACTAAGAGGGAAGCAGAAGAAGAAATCTTTTCGGTGTGGGATTGGTAAAAAGAGTCAACTTTGGACTGGGGAGTGATGCCTTTAATGATAGGAAACCTCTTCTCCTTCACTAGCTACTCTCCCTTTTACGACTGCTTTAGCTTTGCTCTCTACTTCAAACTTCAGGCTCTAGGCTCCAGTTCTGAGCGCATCACTACTACAAAAATTGAATCAGACGACACCTCTCAGACGACGCATCATAGTTTTTCATCGTCTGGTTGATTTTTATTTTTTTGTACGTCGTTTTTATAAAATCCGTCGTCTGATATGGAATTATGAACTAGTTCAGAAGACGTTTAAGGATAAAACTGTTGTATGACCCTAAAATAATTGAGCGGAAAATTTCCCACCATCTTTGTGGTGCCAAACCCCATCTCAGACTCCAAATCTCCCCCAACATGTATTGATCATACGACAAAAAATAAAAAAACTGTGGTCTGATCAATATGTTTGATAAGAAGGAGGGAGATTTCCCACCATCATCTTTCTCCAACTCCCCAATGAGGAAAATCAAATTGATAGGAGACAAACCCCAAATTTAAAATGACTGCATTCAAACCACATTTTTATAAAATTCTGTTGTGTGAGACCTTGTCTAAATTGATAGGGCTTGTCTAAATTGATATAGACCCAGCTTGAAACCCTAACACTCAGGCAAAAAACATAACAAAAAACTCAAAGCTCCTCACTCTCTATCGACACAGACCCAAAACCAAAACCCAATGCTCCTCGGTCTCTCGACAGCGTCTCCCAGAACCAAAACCTACGGCCAAAGCCTCACTCTCCCAAACCATCACTCTTTTCCTCAGCTTTCCAAGTCTGGATCCCCAAATTTCAAATCTTTCCCTCAGCTTTCTAGGGTTTCAATTTTCAAATCTCCACCACACTCCGTCTGGATCCCCAAATTTCAAATCCTCGATTTTTCAATTTTCAAATCCCCAAGATGTCGCTCAAGGTTTTGGTTTGGGATCGGAGAAACGAAGTGCAGTAACATAAACACGGAGGCCATCCGAGACTTCTTCGAGCAGTCAACCAAAGATGCTTTCTCCGGCGACAATCTCTCTCCGATCCATTACCACCTTCAGCGACCCGATTATGATTTTAGGTTTCACTTCTTTCTCACTAATTGATCCAATTTCCGACGCTTCTGCCGCCTTACGATTGCGAGAAGCGCGTTCGCGAACTCGAAATCGAAAACAAAGCCTATATGGTCACTATTTCAATCTTTCCAGTTTCGAAAACCAAATACTATAAAATGGCATTTCTGAGGTCCGTGGCTAGTGCCATAGCTGCCTCTTCGATCTATTACCGGCCGCCAATGCCTTTTCTTCCTCTTCTTCCTCTCAATCTTTCCGATTCCCTAAACTCCAAAGCTTTCCTTTCTCTCCTCCCCCTCCCCAAACCCAAATCTTCTGTTCCTCGCTACAAGCCTTACCCACTCTCCCTCAGCTCTCCACATGAAAGCTCCCACATCGGAACGGAAGCCCTCCTTTCAGGTCTTACTGCAATTCTCACACCCTTCTTTGTTTTTTGTTCATTCTTTGATGGGTTTAATCTGATTCGTCGATTTACTTAAATTTCATTGATGGTTTCTATTGTAAATCTTCAAGTACTTAACTTTTTTTTACTGATTCTGCAAATTTTATTGTTTTTCAATTGCAGAATGATGTTGTATTGCCAGAGCTATTGGTAACTTCCAACCTTCAAGAATTTACTTTCTTTTGGTTTAAGTATATCGATTTCATCTGTTTCTATTGCTTTCGGCTTTGAGTGATTGGGGCTCTTTTGTAGATGATGATTGTTAGTTTTGTTGTGGATACAGGTGCTACTTTGGGATCTATTGGATGAAAATGTTATTCCTGTTGTTGAAGAGCTTCAAAGACGGTTGCCTCCTGTAAATTCCAATCGTGAAAAGCAAACAGATGGAAGAGAGTTCCCTGCTGGGCACAATGATGTTGACGCGGGTGAACAAGATGGTATGATATCATAACTTTAAAGTTTAGCACTTGAGGAGCGGTGTCTGTCTTTAGTGCCCGTAGTTGTATGCATATCTTTTAGCACCTGTCACTTATATCATCAGTCTGAATTCTTTTTTGAGCTTACATTCCACTTATCTAAATTATCAATGAAGAGTCTCCATTTGAATTCTGGGCCTTGGAGGTAGCTTTGTAAGCAATTTGTAGTTTTCTTGCTACACATGCGACAGAACTGGAGACTGCTGCTTATCCAGCTCTAGATGCGCTTACCTGTAAGGTGGGGAATAACTTGTTTCTCTGTTTCTTTTCTACTCTGTGCGTGTCTGTATCCCTTGGGGGCTAAGTGGGGAGAAAAAAATGGCAAATAAACAAAAGAGTGCAAGGAACAAAATTATAGTACTTCCTGCACTTGTTTGGTTACTTCAGGAAAATAACTAATTATAGCTCATAGATTTAGGCATGTCAGTTATCAGATAGGGTATACCAGTAAGTTTTTGTTGAAAACACAAGATGGCTAGTTCAAGGGACTATTGTCTGCAGTTTTGTGTAAATTGTGTTAAAAAAATAAAAATAAAAATAATCCAAATATCATGCTTGATTTTTTGTTGAATTTTGGTAACCCTCTGGCTTTTCATTCTTATGGTTGCCCTGTTTGGCCTCAGAGAATTTTTGGCTAGCATACTTGGCTACATAGTCTTGTAAACTTACTATTGTAGTGAGAGAACGTTTATCTCACATGATCTTCTATAAAGAAAAAGTAGTTGCTCAGTTTTCTTTCTTCTTTTTGTTTTGAGTTGACAAAATTATTTATTTATTCGTTCATTTTGATTATCTATTTTTGCAGTTTTCATTTGTTCTATGAAATTTACTTCTTCTGCATGATTCTTTTAGACATTCTTGCAATCCATTTGAATCTGCAGATTAGTAGCCGCAATTTGGATAGGGTTTGTAAATTGAAAAGTGCAATGACAAGGTTGACTGTACGGGTCCAAAAGGTATACAATCTTCCTCTGGTCTGTGAATGATTGTTTGGTAGTTTATCTCTAATCTGTGTGTGACTGAATTTAAATGCAACTTATAGCTTCAAATATTAGCTTTTCCAAAATCCCATTTTTCAGCTTCTGTGGGGACATTAAAGATATTTCAAGTGTATAGCTAATGGACTTTTTGAAATACGCTGATAAACACTTTTGCTTCAAAAAGCCCTCTAGGGGCACCCCAGGATTTGTGCTTCATGACCACTGAAGCTTGCAGTCTAAGTTAGTTGCCGTAGAAATGCAGGCTCCTGTTTCCACTTATATCTGTAAGCCACACTCTTTTTGGTGGTGTATCTTATATTAGATTTGCGCGCAATGATATCAAAATGAATTTTTGGTATGGAGTAGAGACCAACTTTCTTGATTAGATTACGAATAAAGACAACATACCAGTGCCCTCTTTACTCCTGCAAATCAAGGCAAGAGGTAATCCTGTAGTATTTATTTGCAAGTGAGGGATCAGCTCGAGCAACTGCTGGATGATGATGATGATATGGCCGACCTTTACTTGTCAAGAAAGTTGGCAGGTGCATGTTTACCAGTTAGTGCCTTTGGTCCTCCCAGATAAAATTGTCATCAAAAGTTGGGTGTGCTGAGCAATCTTTATTTTATTTTTTTTAATACATGAATGTGTGAGCTTTGTCCCATTTTTGTGCTTGCTTTTGAAATATGTCAGGAACATATAATTGCATTAGTTTTGATATCTATCAACGCCTGTCAAATTTCAGGTACAGGGAAAACTTCTTCTGCTCGTGTCATTGCTAACCAAGCGGTGAGTTGCTATGCATTTCCTTTTTTCATCCAATACTTTACCTTACATCCATCCTAATCTCACCAGCTTTTTTCTATCAAAGACTTCCCATCTTACTCGTAACTTGTGATCTTATGTTAAAGAAGCTTTCTTTGGTCTATTATGCTATCATAACTGACTACATACTATCATAATTGTTCTAGAAACATGGTTTCCACTTGTATTTTCTAGGCGAGCCTAAATGTTCCAGTACTCAAATATGACTATTTACAGCTATGTTCCATGTTATGTCTTTTTCTCTTATTGTTGTCCGGATACTATATGTTATGAAAGAAGCTGTTACAGTACTGAGGTTCATCCTTGAGGAATTGGCCTTTTCTGTTGTCTTTTATGAATGATGTGTTATCCTTAGATTCATGATTTCAATGTTTTTTAGCCCTTGATCGGGCAAGGGTGGGCTTATATTTTAATCTAAGATGTATAATTGTCAATGCCTAAATGCTAGTAAGTTCATGAAATAAACATTCCATACCAGTAGCATAATCTTTGCTTCTTGTGTACATCTGATTTGACTTGCAAATGGTCAAGGGCTTGCTTAGTTTGATGATCTTTCAGGTAAATACTTGGACTACATGCAAGATAAGTAGCTGATCTTCAGGACCTTCAGACCTTCCAATACCAAAGTTTTTGGTCATTTTGTCAGCATGGGATTTTCTCAAAAAATGGTTGCCAAAGCTATTTAGGAACATTATTCTGAGTGATATGTTTTTAAGTACTATGATGTTATCTAGCACATTAGATTCTGAAATGACCTTCCTTTGTAGGGTTATTAGTGTTTTTGTCCACTTTGCAAATTACCAATACCTACACTTTTAGTCTATAAATTACCATTAGCAGACCTGTTTTTTTAAATTCCCATGCGGTACTGTTCATGGCCCATGCGGTATTGTTCATGACCCATGCGGTCAGATTCCTTCACTTTTTGAATTATTTCTATTGGTAAGTAATTTACGAATCTGTCCTTGTGAATTTGATAATGTGAATTAACATTGCTGAATGTCAGTAATATTGTGAATAAATAATATTTCTATATTTCATCTTTGTTTTTCTTAGAAACAACTCATTTATTTAATAATTCCAAAAACTATTTATAAATATTACAATATGAAACTTGAACAATATATCATTTATTTCTGGCTTTGCTGCTTGCACATACAAGTTGCATTGTATTTCACCTCTTCTTATAGTGAAGAAGTTTCTGTACTGACCCTCAGTAGTATATTGACCCCCAGTAGTATACTAGCCCCAGTAGTATACTGACCCTCAGTAGTGTACTGATCCCTAGTAGTATACTAGCCTGGCCTTCTTGCATTTGCTCACTTCAGTATTGCTTTCATTAGCTCCATCCTGCAAGTCAATCGGCAATACAGAGCATAAGGGATGACAAATGTGCCTAAAAATCCTTTGGCGATTACAACTCTAATCCTTTCTCTTCAAAAATCATAGCATTCAAACACATAAAAACTGTCACTAAACTTAGACCCTAATCTCTATAGTTTCTTCTATTTCTTTCCAAGATAAAAATTGGAAAAGAAAAAAATGAAAGGAAGTAGAAGATACAAGCAGCAAAATTTGCAACTAATCCATGAACTTGCAAGAACAAAAAACCATAAGAAACTAACATAAACACAAACTAAAGCTACTAACCCTCAATACAAAACTAACAATCATACTATAGCTACTGACCTACAAACAAAGTGTTGCTGAGCCCTGCAGAAATAACAAACAAATTAGGATCAGTACAGCTCCACAAAATTGCAAAACAAATAAACAACACAAGGTCATTATAGCTTACCCATGCCAAAACCTGTGACAACATGAAGCTAAAAGTACTGACCCTCAGAATTTCTCTACCAAATCCGGATTCCCAGCCTGGATTCACCGGATTCGCAGCCTCCCTTCTCCGGCTTCGCAGCCTCGTGTTCGCTGGTTGCTTTGCAGCCTTGCTTTGCCGGATTCGCCGCCTCACTTAGCCTGCTTTGCAGCCTCGCTTTGCCGGATTCGCAGCCTCCCTTTGCCGGTTGCTTGGCCGGATTCGCAGCCTCCCTTCGCCGGTTGCTTCGCTTGATTCGCAGCCTCCCTTCTCCCGTTGCTTCGCTTGATTCGCAGCCTCCCTTCGCCGGTCGCTTCGCCGGATTCGCAGCCTCCCTTCTTCTGCTTCGTAGCCTCCGTTCGCTGGTTGCTTTGCAGCCTTGCTTCGCCGGATTCACAGCCTTGCTTCGCCGGATTCGCAGCCTCCCTTCTCCTGCTTCGTAGCCTCGGTTCGCTGGTTGCTTTGCAGCCTTGCTTCTCCAGATTCACAGCCTTGCTTCGCTGGATTCGCAGCCTCCCTTCGTCGGATTCGCAGCCTCCCTTCGCCGGATTCGCAGCCTCCCTTCGCCGGATTCGCAGCCTCCCTTCGCCGGTTGCTTCACCGCCTCGATCCACTAGCTGCTTCGTCTCTTACCTTCGTCGGAGCCCTAGATCGATTTAGGGAGGATTTGAATTTTGGGATGGTTTCGATTTGGAATCGATCTGATTTTGGGAGAAATGGGTTATGTGAGTCTCAGTGGCATGTTTTGTAATTTTCTTAATATTTGAGTGTTTTTTCTATAAAATGGGCTGATAGCCTGTTTCAATTATTGACCGCATGGGCTATTGGTTTTGGAGTCTACTATTGGTAAATAGTAGTGTCATTTTGTAGTTATTGGTAAAAAGCTCTAGTTGAAACTAGATCTCCTGACCACTGAACACTGGTCAGATGCTTACTGATGTTGAAATTAAAACTAGAGCCCTTAATTATATACTTTCTCATTTTTCTCCTTTTTTTTTTCTCTCTTGCCCCTTACAGGCTTTGGATAAAGCAAAGTATATGGATGGCCTTTGAGCAGTAAGGAAGCACATTCAGAAGCTGGAACAAGACCTTGAGTTGCTTAAAGCACATGCTAAAAGAAAAGTTGAATTTAGTTCTGATGCTATTGAAGAAACTCCAGAAGATAGAGTGTGTAGAGTGTGGGAGCTCCTCAGACCCCAATGTGGCCATGAGAACAGCAAAGCTAGACACTTAAGTAAATTTCTGGATGTAGTTTGCTAGGAGAGTACTATTAGATGTACTCCTTTTGTGGATAAAAGATTATCTTTGCACAATCCATTTTAGTGCATGATGTGGATTATAACAAATTCTTCTATATATATATATTGATCAATTACTGTTAATTTGGTCATTTTTGATTCCACATCCAGCAAATATAATGCATTGAATCATTCTATTATGACAACAATAACGACAAAAAAAACTGTCGTATGTACACAATATTCACAACAATCTCAAAATAAAAAATGTCGTCTGAACTCAAAACAGATGACGGATGCTATGAAAAAACAGTTGTGTGAATAAAACTCACACAACGGCCATAAAATAAAGCGACGTCTGAATCGCAATCACACAACAGTTTCTAAAGTCATCCGTTGTCTGAAGAACAGTCGCACAACAGCTAATGCTGCTGACAGGCCGCTGGCATGCTGTCGACATGCTGCCGAGCCCTTCACACGACGGTTCCCTACAATCGATCTTCATCAGACGGCGCCTCGATATACGACGGTTTACCTCTATATCAGACGACGGTTTTTAGCCGTCGTCTGATTCAATTTTTGGCGTAGTGCATGTCACAGCAAAAGCGGAAGATATATATGAGTATGTATAGGTTATAATTCCCTGCAGATATAACAAGTATGTATAGGTTATAAGAATGTCATTATCTTCTCTCAGATTATAAGTATGATTTAAAGTAACAGTGACAATAAGATAACAACAATTTCTTATGAAACAATAACAACAGAAGGAGTACCAATGAGACTACCACAGTTAACAACCAACAGTAACCAGCCCTTAAGAACCCCCAAACTTAAGTGACTATAAAAATGCATACATGCAACTCTGCAAAAACTAAACCTGAACTCAGAAGGCACAGATTACTTTAAGTAGTTTTATTCAGTAGGGCATCAAAAGCCAATTGAGATGATTAGGAATTAGGAAAAAGATAAACCTTTCAGCGTTAGATTGTAAAGATAAACCCTTTCACAACTACAGCTTGGAATAGAGATTACCCAGATGGAAAATACAACTATTCCCTCAATCTATACTCAAAAGAACTGAAAACCCATGTAATGAAAAAACAAACTTCAGTTAAGATAGTATCAAAGACTCAACATCTTTGCTTAATATGAAATTGCAGACACTCAAACACCCTCAATATAGGACAAGTGCTACATTCCTTAATTTTCCACAATTCTAAGAGCAATTCTACGAGTTCACAGATTACCCATCTATCTCTGTTCACTCATTAGACCGAAATTTTCAAATAAAATTAACATCTTGAAGTCTTAAAAAAGCAACCTGAACCTGAATCCCAATATGTGCAAACCCAATCAAAATCCTACATTCAATTAGTTTAAGCTAATTGCAGAAACTGGAAACCAATATTGAAAATCGATGTCATACATAAACCCTAACCCTAAAGCTAAATTTATCATCCATTAGATCAAAGCAAAGAGAATACATGACCCAAAAATTCGATTCCTATGCATATCAAAGCCCAGAATTTGACCAAAAAGTTGATTGTGCTTGTGTGAAAAAGTTGGAACAAAATCAATACGGGCTTCATTCTATCATAGCTATTACCATAATTTAACATCCAAATCAAATTTGGAGAGTAAGATAGTACTATAATGTAAGCAACCTTTGTCACACCATAATACCAGATGCAATTTTGAACACAAAATAGAAGTGTAATTTTGCCTTACCCCTGTGAAGAGCTTCCTTCCATGTGCCAGCGAAGCTACTGGGCTATGGGCAGTACTGCAATCTAGAAACATATTTCTTGCTCACCATATTTTTTTCGACTAATCCAGCCTTCTTCATTCTCTTAGAAGCAGAAATGATTAAGCATTTACCAAGCAATACAATCCACCCACACAAGCAAGGCGGCCATTGACTGCTTTGCCCGGCATTCTGAAATTCACAACACACAATTCAATAGCAATCCAAACAATATATAACCATCTAAAAAAAATCAATCCAAACACTAAATGTAGAAACATTTGATAACCCCCAATTCCAAATAAAAGTTGGGACAAATCCTAAATCTTAAGTCGAGACAACCCTGGTAACCCCCAATCATAGAGATGTAGGTGCAGAACCCAATGATAAACCAAGAACACTAAACCCAATGACAAACCCAGAACCCAGAACCTTTCAATTTCTATAAACAAACCTTTTGTCTGTGAGAGAGAGGTCCAAATCGGCTGCTTTGGGGTTTGTGAGAGAGAATTGAGAGAGGGAGCACTAAGAGTGTCGAGAGAGGACTGAGAGGACAACTTTTCTTAGAAAATCACCATTTCTTAATCTGCAATTTGAACAAAATTCATCATTGACCTCGACTCTCCTAAAGTCGATACCATCTCCATGGCCATCCTACATCCGTCGAATAAATCGGAGAATTAGGATGAAATGACGAGAGAGTTCGGGGATTTCTTGTGTGACAGCTGAAACGACGAAGGCCATGGTTTTATGCAATGGATTGAGACGAAGGTCATGGTTTCAGATCGAGAGATTGAGAGAGCTTTCACGAGAGAGAGGGATTTCGCGGAGGAGAGAAGGAGGGGGGTGGTTTCACGATTGAGAGAGCTCGACGACTTAGAGAATCGCAGAGAGCGAGGAGTGAATTGAGATGGGGGGGGGGGGGGGGGCACAGCGAGAGAGAGGGGCTAGGGTCTGATTTCGAGTATATGGGTTGCTGGTTGGAGGGAGTAAACGAGGCTGTTTTGCAAGGAGTAAGAGCACTTATCGGGTTTGGTGGGAGTAAAGGTTTCAATTAAGATGTTTGGTGGGAGACTTCAATTTGTCTCATGTTTCTCTAACAACAGATAAATAAAGCACCGTTGTGTGAGTGTACGATGAAAAGCACGTTGGGAGGGAAAATTTGCCGCCTGTGCCTACATAGATTTCATCAAATTGAAACTTTGCCGCGCTGTGTAAGTTGTTTTCATGCTCAGACAACAGAACCATGACAATCTGTTGTACAAATTTGTACATCTTGCACTAGGTGCACCTAGTAAGATTTCTCAAAGTTCATACAACACTTTGTTATACAACAGATAACAAAAAGCTGTTGTGTGATGGTTCAAATTTGATTTTGGTGAGCTCGTTCTGGGAGGGAAAATATGCCGCTAAATTTTGTAAGACTCAAACGACAGACATTACTTCATTTCCGTTGTCCAATGTTGTTCTGATAAAAAAGTTTTCACTTTGTTGACATTCACACAACAGAATATAACAAGTACCGTTGTGGAATAAAGCTTACTTAAACACACAACGGATGATTTATGTTCCGTTGTGTGATTAGTGTTGTGTGATTAACTTTTTGTAGTAGTGCAACTTCCTGTTATTACTGTGATGATGTGAGAGTCATGCATCTCCTCATCAACTTCTGATGTTAAAGAAGTACTGGATACCTTCTGCATTGCTGCTGAGCTAGGGAGTGATTCGCTTGGAGCATATGTGATTTCTATGGCTTCTCACGTATAGCATACGACTTTCATTACTGATTTGTATTCCAGCTCTCCATTTACAAGGCTAAGGAACTTGATTTTCCAACTGCAAAGTTTCTATACATGAATTGTTCGTTAAAATTGATAAAATACTACCATCTACATTGTAATTGGCAGGCAAGTGACATCCTTGCTGTGGAGCTTTTGCAAAAAGATGCACGACTTGCCATTAGTGGACAGATAGGAAGCCATGTCCTGGTGGAACGTAAGTATTGCCTCTATGTTGATACTGCTAGATTAAATGGACCTTCTTTAATTAGTTACATTCTTCCTGTATGTTTGTTTATGTTTTACATGGCTCTGATATTTGCACTTCATTTATTCATTGGATTACTTCTCTGGATTTACAGAAAATGATGGTAATTTTCACAATACTATAATTTTGTTAATTCATGTGCACATCAAATGGAGCTGTAGTTGTTAAGCACCTTTATGATCCAATTCCCCATTGCACAGAAAATAGATAGGGTTTGTATTAAAAGGTGGTTTCTTCTCCAATTAAATTTCTATTACTTGCTATGGATCACCTCATACTTATGTAGTCCATGGTTACTTATCATCTTTGACTTTTTTGGTAAGATATTAAAGTAGGAAGGGGAAGACTGAAATTCCGGGAATTAAATTAAAGGCTGTAAGTTTTTCATTACTGATGTTAAAATTGCAATTACACTATATACAAACTGAGTTTTCATACATCTTGGAACAGGCTGAGTGTGGTTCCTTTGTTTGAAACTATAAAGGACTTGAGAGGAGATGGCTCAATGATCAGGAAATTATTGTCCATTGACTGGTACAGGGAGCACATCATCAAGAACCATAATGGGCATCAAGAGGTATCTATAGAAGCACATTTTGAATTCCACTGAATCTCATGAGCTTACAAAGTTATATTGAACAGGTGATGGTTTGATACTCTGATTCTGGAAAAGATGCAGAGCGTTTTACTGCTTCCTGGGAACTTTACAAAGCTCAAGAGGATGTTGTAGCTACATGCAATGGCCAATGAGTATGATATCAAAGTTACCCTGTTTCATGGGAGAGGAGGAAGTATTGGTCATGGAGGGGGCCCTACATATCTTGCCATTCAGTCCCAGCTGCCTGGCTCGGTGATGGTAACCTTTTTGTTTTGCACTCACCAATCTGTTCCATCTTAATTTGATTGTCTTCATGGTTTTGAAATGTTTGAAAAGGAGAAGTATTCAGCAATTCGCAAGTTGACAGCTCCTTATGTCTTGAACTTGGACGTTATTGATATGCTAGTGTAGTGAAATCACGTATCTCTTGGTTGAATTATGTAATATTCTTTCTGTAGGTTCTGAATTTGTTTAGCCTTATCTTACATGGCAAAACAAAAAAGGCAGGTTTTCTGCTCAACGACCTAAATCTATAGTGCTTGTAAAATCTTTCAGGGTACTCTATGATCAACTGAGCAAGGAGAAATGGTACAGGCAAAAATTTGGGATGCCGGAGATTACTGTAGACAGCTAGCTAGAGATATACACAACAGCTGTGCTGCTTGCAACGTTGCGTCCACCACACCCTCCTCGAGAACAAAAGTGAGGTAACCTCATGGAGGAGATCTCAAAGATCAGTTGTCAGAATTACAGTAGTGGTCTACAAAAATCCAGAAGTCCTTACTTCCAGGAGGCTACGTACACCCCAGGCTGAGCTTGGCTTCCTCAACATAGGAAGCCGCCCCTCAAGAAGAAAGAGCTCTACTGGAATTGGACATCTTCGGGCAATTTCATGGGTGTTTGCATGGACTCAAACCAGATTTGTTCTTCCAGCTTTGCTTGGAGTTGAACCAGGTTTGAGGGGGTTTGTGGGAAGGGACACACTGAAGACTTGAAAGCAGAACATTATGAGGTCCACCCATTGAATATTGAAACCCAATTTTATCATAATCTTCTTCAGGAAATCCCTTTCCAATTTGTCATAAGCCTCACTTATATCAAGTTTCAGAGCCAAAAAACCTTCTTGTCCTCTACGCAGCCTGTGCATATAGTGAGCTAGCTCCGAAGCCACGAGAGTGCTGTATGAAATCAAACGATCTGGGACAAACTTACTCTGCTGTGGGGAAATAATGTTCGAGAGAAAAACTTTAAGTCTGTTAGCTAGCACCTTGGAGGCTATTTTATAAGTAACATTGCAGAGGGCTATTGGTCGCAGTTGGAACATGTGCTTAACCTCTTTCACCTTTGGGATGAGCACCACATGCGTAAACTAATTCAAATCATGAGGCATCTCTTAATTATTCAGAAAGAAAATCACTGCCCTACTGACCTATGAACCAACTAAGTCCCAATACTTCTGGAAGAAGAAAGGAATTGTACTAAACCATATGAGTCTACGGTCTAGTACACAGGTTATGAGTAAAACATGCAAGTTTTGTATCTTGTGGAATTAAGGTTACTGTAAGAATTTAACAGATGTGGTATTGAGCAAGTATTGTTACCAGAAAATTAATGAAAAGGATGTGTGAAAAGTATAAGAGATCAGATAAGAAGATCTGCAAATATCAATAGAAAAACTCATACATCAAATAATTTTGTCACCAATTTTGCTAGTTACTTTTACAAAGCCTTAAGAAATAGAATAATATTTCCTAACAAAATGATGGCGAAACTATTGCCAAAATTGAAATCTTGAAATATTCAGGTTGCATCATTCCAGAACATCTTGAGTGAGTTTTTAGGAAGGATTGGTGGCGGCGGCTGCATGTAGGAAGGATTCTGCTGTTGGTACTGAGGCTGCGGCTGCATGTAGGAAGGATGAAGTTGTTGGTATGGAGGCTGCGGCTGCTGAAAGAATGGTTGATAGCGCTCATAGCAAGGCTGCGGCTGCTTGTAGGAAGGATGAAGTTATTGGTAATGAGGCTGCGGCTGCTGAAAGGATGGTTGATATTGCTCGTAGCAAGGCTGAGACATCATTTGTTGGTAAGAATGTTGTTGTTGCTGGTAGAAAAGTTGCTGCTGCATACAAGGAACATAAAAGAACAAATTTGTATGAGTTTTTTTGCTCACACGTGGCAAGTTACGAGTGTGAGCCTAGCACTCCCCTTTGATTCAAAGTATATCTTGAAATAGTAAAAACATATGATTGTAATCAAGTCCTTGAAAAGAAGCTATCTACCTGGTCTGTTCTAGACTTGTTTCTATTGGCGTTGGACGGTTGGAGTTAATTAACTTAAGGTTGTTGCTTTTGAACTAAAACGATCAATAGAGTTAATTAACTGAATGGCCAAAATTATTGTTCAGCCTCAAATATGAATTTAACAATTATCTTAAAATGAGAAATAACTGAGGACTTTTCAGATTCTAGAAAAAAGAATACTGACAACGATTATGAAAAGTAAAAGCAACTGCAGCACCAACAAATATGGTTGAGAACATTGAAAATCAAACAACTCCCAGGGTATAATATCAGTGTTGTAGGAGAATTGTAATTGTGTTTATTATTGATAATAGTAGCCCTTTATATAGGGAGTTATAAGGTACACAATAGGTAATAGAATCCGAATACAATTGAATACCTAGAACACTTTCCTATTACAACTCTAAACCCTAGTTTGTAGAGGCAAACATTATGTCGACATCCTTCAACACTCCTCCTTGTGCCGCTCAAACTTGGTGATGACACTTTGATTGTTACCTCGTTAAAAACCTTGCCAGGTAACAAAAACCCTGTGGGACAAAAATAACTCTGGTTGAAGGACAAAAAGAGCACAACACGTCCTTCACTCTTTGAGATCGAACATGTAGACATCATGCCTCCTCCTGATGTCAATATCTCCCCCTGATTGCTACAATCATGGGAGTTCGGATAACTTTCTCAATCCGATGCTCTTCATATGTTTCTCGAAGGTGGATTTTGGTAACGACTTAGTAAATAAGTCCACTACATTATCCTGTGATCGGATTTGGTTCACTTCAATATTTAGAAGTGCTTGTTGTCATTTTGATGGAGGGGAGGAGGAGCATGGAAGGTGGCATTTTGCCTTGTGGGGTCTGATCTCACACTTCCGTCATTTCTTTTCTCTCTGTAGGGATAGAACAAGCCCATATCAATCGTACCTCTCAAATATCGAAAGATTGTCTTTATACCAATCTAATGGCGTTGCGTTGGCGCGGGGCTATATCTAGCCAACAAGTTCATAATAATTGAGGTGTCCGGTCTTGTATTGTGCTCAGTACAATAATGCGCCTATTGTACATAAGTAAGCACTTCTGCTATTAACACGTCTTCGTCATCATCCCTGGGAAGAAATGGATCCCTTTTAGGGCCAAGACTACGGACTACCATGGTGCATCTTTGACTTTATCAAAAATGCCTAAGCATCTATTGACACGGTATACAAGTTCTGAATTTAGACAAAACCGTGTTCTCCCAAGGTCCTTCGTCTCAAACTCGGATTTCAGGTGTTTAGCGGTTTCCCTTAACTCTCAAGGGTTCCAATTATGTTTATCAACATAAACCGTGAAAATTGCAAATCCGGAACTTGTCATGGAAACGCATGGGCATAGTTCATCATATCCCTTCCCAATCAAATAGTCATTTTAGTGAGCATTTCAACCTCGTTGCAAATACGCTCCGTGGTCTAGAGCCACTTGACTTGGGTAAATGAAGTCCACAAGAACCTTTATTATATTCCATATCTAAATCCCCATAGAGATACGTAGTGACCACATTCGTAAGCTGCATGTTCAGTTATTTGGAAACTACTAAACTGACAAGGTAGTGGAGTGCAATGACATCCATTACAAGAGAATATGTCTTCTCGTAGTCGATTCTAGGGCATTGTGAGAAACCTTGCGCCATAAGGCGATATTACCATCTCTTTTTCTCATCACGCTATCTAACGAAGACCTATTAATGTCAATAGGTTTTATGTTAGGAGGTGTTGGCATCTCAAGCCCGAAATCGTTCCTCTTCGTTAGTGAATCCAATTCAACCTGGATTGCATCTTTCCATTTAGGCCAATTTTCTCTACGTTGGCATTCTTCAATGGAGTAAGGTTCGATGTCATTGGTCTCAACAATTCCACGTCCTCATGTACACTAGTGTAGTTCGTAGAGATCTCTATATTCTCAGGATTTGGTTCTAACATTGAGGCGTCCCCCAACGATGTCTCTTGGACATAACCACAATCCAAAATATTCTCATGATACGGATTTTGAGTATCAATGATCAATGGATCAAGTTGTGCCAAACTCGTTCTCTTCTTAGGGCGAGAATCCATCGAACCTATGGGTCTCCTACTCTCTCTAGCGGAACCCATGGCCTATGACGCCATTATGCCACCTTTGTGGCGTCGCCATACCACCATCCATGGTAGTGGTGCAGTACCCATCTTCTCTAGGTGGCACCATGTCCTCTTGTGGGACATCAATCCTTGCAGACATGTTTGCAACATGTATATGTGATCTCGTCACTTTTAGGGGATCAAGATGAGATATAGTGGGGACAGACCACGACAATTCCTGTTGTTCTTGTTGAACATTGACGTTCTAATCTCCCCCTAACGACGGGAAGACTGTCTCATCAAAGTGACAATTCGCAAATCCAGCGAAATAGAGATCGCCTGTCAAGGGTTTTACGTAGCGGACTTATAGTTGGAGGCCTATGTCCAACACAAATATATATATATGCATTCATTGCAATGACTCATGTTGGTGCGCTGTGGCAGCGCAATTGGCACATAAACCACAAACTCAAATATGCATAAGTATGAGATATTTAGACTCGAACCCAGTCACTAGCTGTAACGCAAATAAAAGTTGAGTGGATGCTATGAGTCGTAGATGAATGAGCATAGCTGCATGCGATATTGCATAACCCAAGCGGAAATATTGGTGCGCATTACCAAACTCCGGGCTACCATCGTAGTCTTTTAATGGTGGCTTTTTCGCCAGACCAATTGGGTGTGTACATGGGAATGTGATACTTGATATCAATACCCAATGATATGCAATAGTCATCGAAAATTTTCGATGTAAGCTCTCTAGCATTATCAAGTCAAATTGACTGAATAGGATAATCTGGGTAGTGAGCCCGTAGCCATATGTTATGTGCTAGGAGTGTAGTATAAGCAGCATTACGAGTGGATAATGGCACAACACGTGACCAGCGTGTTTGCGTATCAACCAACACCATAAAACATCTATATGGTCCGCAAGTTGGTTGATCAAATCCACAGAATTCCCTTAGATTCTTTGTAAGAATGGAATTATTTCCTCAATCTCCTTTGCATAGGATGGTCTCAATCCTAAATAACAGGCTTTACAGAACGAAACATGGGCCTTATAATCAACCAATGAAGGTTTTGGTTAAGCCACAATGTCACAATGGACTTGAGAAGTAGGGAGAGGAGTTGAATAAGGGTTTATGGCGTAATGCCATATATTTACCGCAGGGGGTAGGCGGTGCCGGCCATGTGTGGCCGGTCTGTGCACAATCATGGCACCATAAGGCGCATGTGCAGCTCCTCGAACCAATTCTTGGTTCTTACTTTTCTTCTTTCTGAAAATGGATGTCCGTGTAAAGTCTTTAATACACGGATCATCATGCCAAAGCCTATATGTGTCAGAATCCCATAAGTCGTCTCTCATGACATGGTTGGATTCAATAACTCCAATAGTGGTTGCATACAACCCACTAGAGTGACACATAAGTTTCTCTAATACTCGTTTATGTTCCTAGTCATTAGAGGTGATGCAAAGGAACTCTGTCCATTCTCATAATGTGTTTCCACATGAAAACCATTGGCTCTTATATAATAAAGTCCGAATTAAGGTATGTCCAAGACATTAAGTAAAAGAATTGACACTTTATTAATAGCCAATGATTACATCAAAATTTCCAAAATCTAATCCAAAATAAAATCAAACTAAGACACATTGTAGTCACTCTATCTGTTTGGTAACTCCAATCAAATATGACCAGGAAAGTAGAGAGAGATGTTGGTGGAGCGAGGCTTTCTTAAGTACCAATAATCTCAATGACTTACCTAGACATCACATTTTATTGGGTCCGCCACATAAGAAATAGTTAATACAATTGTCATTTATTGACTAAGGCATAGCCATTACAAAAGTTCTTGGAAAAATAAAAAGGACTATTCTAATCAAAGTCTGCGGCATCCTTGTGCACTTCATCTTTAGCTTTGAAGTCCTCTATGGTGAGATTGACATCTTCACCATCTTCTTCTTCTTCTTCTTCTGCAAGGTACACTTCTTGCTCCCTCAGGTCCCTATATGCCCTGTATCTTGCAGCTAGTTGCTCGCTTGCCTTGCATTGCTTGAACCAATGCTCAATTGATCCACATCGATGACATACATCATTGTGGTTACCTCCCTTTAATTGAGGTGCATGTTGTGCACGTTGCGGGAGTTCCCTAGGAGGGTTGGTACCACCACCACGGCTAGGGATACCACGACCCCCTCTCCCACGTGTGGCATTACCACCAGTGTATCCACACCAAATTACTTGCTGTTTCTTTCCTGGTTAGGGAGGTTATATGGGCCCATACGTCCGTCATTCTTAGGGTACCGCTCCTTGCGCCCTCCTTTGGGTGCATTATAATTCGCCTCATGAACGCTCTTAGTTCTAATGAGCCTTGAATTATAATTCCTCATGAGTATGTTATCATGTTTCTCAGCTACAGATATAACATTGATAAGCTGATGAAACCTCATGATTCGTCCAGCATTGACTTCAGTACGGTATTGCTTTGATACCACAATGGCTGAAAAGGGGAAGGTGGAGAGAGTTTTCTCAATTAGCTCTTGCTCTATGACAGGTTATCCACAAAACCTCAACATGGACTGTATGCGAAGAGCTTTTGAATTATATTCAGCTACAAACTTGAAATCAGCAAAGCGCAGATCGTTCCATTGAACCTTCAAGTCAGGGAGGAGGGAATCTTGGACATTGCCAAAGCGCTCTTCTAGCGTTACCCATAGCTCTCTTGCATTCTTGATCGACATATACTCCAATCTTAGTGCTTTGTCCATATGGCGTCGCATCAAGATGACTGGTTCAGCATGATTTGTAGGTGTTCGGACGAACACAAGACCTGGGTTAGGTGCTTGAATTATGGGTAATATTCCCTTTGAAGTGAGATGGTTCTCAACATCGGATACCCAGCTATGGTAATCCGAGCCTGTTAAGTCAAGCATGGGAAAGTCGAGTCTAGGTTCATTCGACATCCTGAAAATAAGAAGAGAAGATATATTAGTTTCGGAGCTAAACTTCCACGAAAACTAAAATAATGAGATTTTCGAGCTATGCTACCAAGAAATCAATTTCCAAGAATCTCTTTTGGATTAGACCAAACAATGATGTTTTAATATGGTCACAATTTGATGCTTACAGATGCTCTTAGTCCAAGCATTATGAACAGTCTTAGTTCATACGAACGCTCTTAGTTCGTTTAAGTATGAACACTCTTAGTTCATACGAACGCTCTTAGTTCGTTTAATTATGAATACTCTTAGTTCATACGAACACTCTTAGTTTATTAAGCGTGAATCCCCACAATTCCACTTTGTTAAATACTCAAAACCATTTGGCAACATATATTCCAATATTCTGCAGAAAATAAAAGGAATTTAAATACACGAAAGCAGCAACTTTAATTACAAAAACTTACGTGATGATTTTGGCCTTGAGAACACGCGCGTGTTGATGCAGGCGTGTTAGGATTGCAGATGCTGTTTCAATCCTAAGTTAGGGAAGCAGGCAGTAGAGACACAAGGGGCAGTAGCAGCAAGCAGGGATGCAGCAGACGTGTTAGGATTGCAGATGCTGTTTCAATCCTAAGTTAGGATTGCAGTGGTTGTTCAATCCTAAGTTAGGGACGCAGGCAGCAGAGACGCAAGGGGCAGCAACAGCAAGCAGGGACGCAGCAGCAGGGATGCAGGCAGCAGCAAGGGTTTTCGATGGCAGCAGGAGGCAGCAGGGGCTACAGATTTGAGGTAGGAACAGCAGGGATGCAGTGGGGACTTGCGGTAGTGGGCTAGGGCAGCAGGCTGCAGTAGGAGGCTGCGGCTAGGGTTGGAAAAAATCGCGGCAGGAAGCTGTGGTGGTTTTAGGTGTTTTCAGCTAGGGTTAGAGGCTGCAGCAGTTTTAGGGTTTTTTCTTTTTCTTTTGGGCTAGGGTTAGAACTCGTGCTGATAACGTGTTGTAGGAGAATTGTAATTGTGTTTATTATTGATAATAGAATCCCTTTATATAGGGAGTTATTAGGTACACAATAGGTAATAGAATCCGAATACAATTGAATACCTAGAACACTTTCCTATTACAACTCTAAACCCTAGTTTGTAGAGGCACACATTATGTCGACATCCTTCAACAATCAGCACCTCTTCACAAAAAAAGAAAAAAAAAAAAAAAGGAAGCATATGACAACAAGAGATCATGATCATCTTTATTGTGCTTGTAAAATTTTAAAGGTTTACGGCCTGGAGCGCCTGACAGGACCAGCCCCGGATTTCACCTTGAAATCCGAAGTGGCCTTGCGGGGCCCACCTTAGAAGAAATTCTACCAAAAATTTGGCGGAACTTCCCCTAAAATGGGCTACCCAAAACCTGTAGAAAGCATTTACACTTCTAAATCAAATCATCCTTATACTTCTGGAGCCACCCTGCTCCCCAACTCAACATCAATCTCCAATTCACAAAACACAAACCTCAACTTGAAAAACATAAATCCTATAGGTAATCAGAGCAATTCTAATAAAAAGGTAAATAAGGACAACCTAACTCAAAGGCAAATGCGGAAGCCATGCTGTTGACTATGCCTCAACTCCGTGTACGCCCGACCTCACTAATTCGCCTGCAAACTGGGCATTTGAAACCGAAGGGCCTAGGGGAAAGTATTGAAAACACGTTAGTGTGAGTGGACAAAAATAAGCAATTTTAAACAAAAGAGATTTTATACTTTCCCACATTTAATTTATTAAAAAAAAAATATCCTGATGCATGCACTGATTTAGGAAAACGAAACAAAAGGAGTTCCGCTCAAGAAAACCGACTAGCCCCGCTAGTTCCAAACAACTGAAAGGAAGGATGGAAACTCCGATACTCAACAGAATAAGACCAGCCCCGCTGGTTAAACGGAAATCAGACTAGGCCCCGCTAGTCAAGTAATGATAGGATATGGGGAAAAATATCACCATACGGGTAATGGAGCCTCCCAGGCTCTACCTACCCTCGACTGCCACCCACACATAGATTGTGCGAGGAGGAGAACTAATAACCTCGACTTCCACTCACACATAGATTGTGTTAGGAGGAGGACATTACCTCGACTGCCACCCACGTGAGGAGGAGAATACGTCACCTCTACTGCCACTCACCAACACAAAGTAAGTGAGGAGGAGAATAAGCTACCTCAACTGCCACTCACCAACACAAAGTTGGTGAGGAGGAGACCTAATCACATGACCTGCGTATGGTGAGGAGAAACCATCGAAAACTAGTAAATCCGTAAATCCATAAGGCTTCTCCAAAATCTCTCAAGATAAAATCCATGTATTCAACGACGTGACCCCGCACGCCAAAATAGTCTCGAAATCATAAACAAATGGGCGAGAATTAATAGATCATTATAATTTCTTTAGGAAATCTCATTTCCGATAATATTCCAGAAAATCTCGAAATCATCATTAAGGCATTCCCAATGCCAAAACCCTCGATAAATATATATAAGAAGTAAAACGATAACTCAACGGCGTGTCCCACACGCCAAAATTATTCTCGAGTCAATAATGATTCAGCAAGGAAGTTCAATAAGGAACTAATATTCCATCGAAATCCCATTTCAACAATCTTTTCAAAAATCTCATTAATAAAATAAATAGGAGAGAAATAAACATTTCAATGACGTGACCCCGCACGCCATAAAATCTTCAAATAATCATATAACCAAATCCATTTCCGAAAATAACCATATGCTCGAAAAAGTAAATTGATAAATAATTACAGCATATTCAAATAAACAAATGCATGCATCATTTGCTTAAAAACAAAAGTCCACTCACAGTACTATTCCGGTGATCACGCATATGAGTTCCTTCATCGAGCAATCGCTCGGTACGTCACCCTGTACATAATATTCCATGAATAATTATTCCACAAATTAATACAATTCCTCAAATCCATTCCTTATAATAACATCTCCACTTCTCCTCGGATGCAACCCAAAAGATACTACTAATACCAATTCGTTAATTTAAAGGTTCCAAGGCAGAACCGAGAGATATCCGACGGCCGGATTCTCGTAATTCGATAATCGAAACCCTAAACTTCAAAAAATCATAATTAATTCCAAGCTTCTCCAAAATTCACCAAATTTCATATACAAGCTCTACAATATTTATAGGATTTAATGAGCTAAAAACTAGAATTAAAACACAGCCCAACACGCCTCCACGCGCCGCCAACAGTGGCAGCGCGTGGGCCCCACGCGCCGGCGGCCACTACCTCCGATGGCCACCATATTTTGACAGCAGCACCTACTTAACACACTGATCGATTTTCTCAACTACAACACAACCCAATTTTACCTTTAAACAGTCGAAACCGGCCGGTGAAATTTTTCCAGAAAATCCCAAGAACCCTAGGATTTGAAATCTTCGATTCGACCTCCACACTGAAAATCTTCACTCGAGGAGAGGGGCGAAATGATCCTTGGCAAAAACCGATCCTTCGATGCCAGTTTGGTGGCCGGAGATGGCCGGAATCCCCGAAAATCGACGAAAATCTCAAACTGCTACAGTAAACTTCTCGGCCTTGGTTCACCGTTTTCCGGCCAAAATTCGACGATTCATCACCGCAGGCGTGTCCAGGAGGAGGAGACGAGTCTACTGACACCAAGCTTGCACCACCAGGTGGCCGGAAAAGAAGAGAAGGCCGGAGCTGCAGATCGCCGAAGGAGAGAGGAAAACGCGAGGAGGAGGAGAGAGAGAGAGGAAAAGAAAGTTACCGGCCCCCAACAGTAAAAATTCAAATTTATACTTTCTACCAATGAACAGTAACTTTACTATTTCGCTTGTAACTTTCACATACAAACTCCGATTTTTACGTACCACATATGCACGCGCTCGGTTTAACGTTCTCTACAACTTTCATGAAGAACATTTTCTCAAATTTTGACCCGAACAAAAAGTCAACTTTTAGGGCCACTAAAAGTATCGAAACAAAGTAAAAAGTGAAAATAATTGTCGTTTACAGTCCAAATGACTAGTAAACTGGTAAATTGAGGTACGGGACGTTACAGTGCTGGAACTCACCTCTAAACCAATCTCCAGCTCCTCCTTCAGCAATGTCATAAACTGAGACAGCACCTTCCTGACTTGGAAAGGAATTCTAGTTCATGTCTATTATATATGAGAAGTATAACTTGGCATGGATACAGAATTTTGAAAGTAGAATGACTGATAAGCAGACAAATATTTACTTTTTCAGACCCCTGAACTTAAACAATTTGCTATAAAATAGTACACTACATATGCTATGAGGAAATAATAGGCTAATAAAACCGAAACTTTGGGGAAAAAAAATCAACTACAAAAAAGTGAGGGCACTAGTATTTGAGGACAAAACAAATTCTCACCTGGATATTCCCCGTAGTTACAGCCTTTGCCATGTCTGTGAAGACGAAATTTCCCACTGAAACACTCAAACATAATAATTATCACTTACAAGCAATAGAATCATTCGAGCACCATGACCCCCGTAGAGTCAGAAGTAAAGGTGAAAAGCTATGAACTCAATGCACATGTATATCATGTATATATGCAAGTGCATCATCTGTAAATGATATAATCAATTTCCTAACCACATGTAAATGAAAATTTTCCTTTCAATTTTCAGAAACTACATCAAATAAAAGAACACGAACAATCGGGCAAGAATTGTGCTAAAACAACAACTGACTCCTCAAAATTTGAACTTTAAAGAGTAAAGGTGTTCCCAATGTTAGAAAAAAGGGAAGAAGAACCAAAACCAAAACAAAAACATAAACGTAACTTTTCCTATTTGTTAAGTAGAAGACAAAGGCTGTTACCTGCTATGGCATTTACAAATTCTTTGCTAATGGTGCAAACAGTGGCGGAACCAGGATCAAATTCATGTCTAGGCTAATTATGAGGGCACAATAATTTTTTATCGATTTATCGGATTAGCCTATGACGATGAGATAGCCATCCACTGAGGCACCGACTGACATGGAATCAAGATCCTTAAGACCTCACTCACCTCAGCTAACAAGATCCTCACCGTCACCGACCATGAATTCATGATCAAGAATCAAGATCCTCAGGATCTCCGACCTCAGCTAACAATCTAACATGGAATCTCTCTCTCTCTCTCTCTCTCTCTCTGTCTCTGTCTCTCTCCCTCCCCCAAACCTCAACTTATACACAGAAGCCCAACTCACAACCAGTGGTAGCAAACAAAATCGACATTAGGCAAAAGGAGATCAGGGATTTCTTTGAGGAAACTCCATTGGGAAAAACAGAGCAGGAAGAAGAAGTGAAGAACAGAGGAGATCGATAGAGCCTGAGATTCATACCTTGTTTCAATCGATAAGTCCATAACCTCCATCGAAACACTAGAGTAGACTGAGGCAGTGAGGCTGTGACTGTGACTCTATAAGCTGCTGTGGGAGCTGGGAGCAGACAAATACACGGGACTTCTCAATATAATTTTTTTTTCCTTTGGCCTGGAGGTAGAGATATATGTATACTTAAGGGTTTTTAGCCCAAAATGTTGTCTAGGCTTGAGCCCATACAGCCTACCACGTCCATCTGCCACTGGGTGCAAAATCTTGGCCAACATGCTGAGGTGTAGAATGGCCCTTCAGCACTCCGTTGGGCACCACATATCTACCTTAAAGATAGAAATTTTGAGGAATAATTGAGCTAGATTGTATTAGTGCATCCACACATTGAATCTATACTAATATATAAAATCAAGAACACCACTTCAAATAATCAAAACACCAGCATACTTCAAAAACAGAACAGGTCACAACCCAGTAAAGATAACCATTGCAAGAAACTGAAAGATTGTAGATGGAGTTTGGATTTTCTTTACAGAGCAGCAGAGAAAGAAAGCTATGGCAACCAGTGGAACACTATTAACTGTTAACCAAGACAACCCCGTCAATGGTCAATGGTCAAAGCATCCGGGCTTACTACAGATATTGGATTCATGGGAGACTGCAGCATATAGATAAGACCTTGAGGGACAGTGCAGGACAGAACTTGAAGCCCAATAGTGGTTTTGTTTATTTGATGTACTAAATTTGAGTACCTAATGATGCTATTAATATAATATATTTATAATTTTTTTTATGATATTTAGTATGGTAGATCACACATTATCTTAAAAACTATTTTATTAGAACTTGGTCATTTTACCACGTCACATAGTCATATCATTTGGTACTTTAACTCTGCAACAACGCAATGTTCTCAATCATTTAGGGAGAATTGCCATTTTTAAATCTCTCACTCTCTAATTTTCATTTTGTAATGTAGTGTTATGATCGGACTTGATTGAAGTTCACGTATTTCTCCTTCTTTGTACAATGAAATAGTTAACACTGCAAACTTATTATGGCTCGTCTTTTTTAGTACAGTTGTCCTTGAATACTTTTTTATGACGTCAGAGCTAAACAAGCCCATTAAATGCACAATGAACATGGGCACGGCCAACTTTAAGAACTTATTGAGAGCTCAAGGAGAAATAAATCCACGGGTTTTGAGTAAAAAAAGTTCACTATTTTGTTGAATTAAGGTCAGTCCAAGAATTTAACATAGGTGTACTGAGCAAATTTTGTTACGAAAAAGTAAAATGAGGTGTGAAAGTATAGGAGATCAGATAAGAAGATTTTGAGATATGAATATAAAAACTCATAGTATAAATATCATCAAATAATTTTTTCACCAAACTTTGCTATTTACTTCTACAACGCCTTAAGGTGTAGAAAATGTGTTTTCTATATTGCTACATTCTAATTACAATGTACAATTATATAGCTAAGGTAATTTGACTGTTATGCTACTATTACAATAAGTTATAAACAGTATTCAATGGTATAAATACAAAGAATCAATGGATCTTCAGTTACACAAATCTATCTAACACCCTCCCTCAAACTGGACTGGCCTGCACGAACAAGTTTGCCAGTAAGATAAGCATGACGTTGCTTATGAAGAGGTTTGGTTAGAAGATCCGCTGGCTGGTCAACGGATGGGATGAAGCAAACACGATGGCTGCCAAGAGCTACTTTCTCAAGAACAAAGTGGTAATCAAGTTATATATGCTTAGTGCGGGCATGAAATACCGAATTAGATGCCATGTATGTAGCGCTAAGATTATCACAATGCAGGACGATTGGAAATTGAATTTCGGCACCAAGTTCATAGAGTAAGAAAGCTAACCAAGTGGACTCAGCACTGGCATGAGAAAGGGAACGATATTCAGACTCAGCACTGGAACGAGCAATAGTGGACTGCTTTTTAGAACACCAAGAGACCAAGCTGGTGCCAAGATATACAATGTAGCCAGATGTAGAACGACGAGAATTTGGACAACCATCCCAATCAGCATCAGCATAGGCAGCAAGGTAAGCTGGTTGGCGTTGAGGACCAAAATACAAGCCATGATCAAGGGTGCCTTTGATGTAGCGAAGGATGCACTTGGCAGCAACCAGATGTGGGGTGCATGGTTGACTCATGAACTGGGAGATGGAATTTACAGGAAAGGCAATGTCAGGTCTAGTGATGGTCAAATATTGCAATGAGCCAACTATTTCCCTAAAGATGGAGGGGTTGGGAAGGGGATTGCCTTCATGAGCAGTGAGAATTGACTTGGCGGACATCAGTGTGCAAACAGTATGACTAAGCAACATATCATGCTTCACAAGGAGATCATAAGCATATTTGAACAGACTAACATGAATGCCTTGATTTTGAGAAGTAACCTGTAAACCAAGAAAGTAGTGGAGACTACCGAGGTCTTTGATGTCAAAGCCACGTCCCAATGCATCAATAAAACTCTGTAATAGGATATCATCACTACCGGTGACCACAATATCGTCCACATACAAGAGAAAATAAATGGTATGCAGTCCAACACGGAAAATGAACAGAGAAGAATCAGCCAAACTCTGTACAAATCCAACAGATAGCAAGAAGGAGGTCATACGGTGAAAACACACACGCGGAGCTTGTTTGAGACCATAGAGTGCCTTGTTAAGCTTGCAAACATGAGACGGCCAAGCGGGGTCAATGAAGCCAGGTGGTTGAGTCTTATACACATCTTCTTTGAGAAAACCATGAAGAAATGCATTTTTAAGGTCCAATTGACGAAGGGACCAGCCTCTAGACACATCAAGGCAGATCACAACATGAATAGTCACAGGTTTAATCACAGGGCTAAAAGTTTCATCATAGTCAATACCCTGGTGTTGATGAAAGCCTTTGGCCACAAGTCTGGCTTTGTGACGTTCAACTGTGCCGTCCGGATTGTGCTTTACACGGAACACCCATTTACAGCCAAAGAGGTTCTGGGATGGAGATGAGGGAACCAGAGTCCAAGTGTTGTTCTTCAGCAAAGCATTGATCTCTTCAACCATTGCTGCACGCTATACCTCATGCTTGGAGGCTTGAGTGTAGCATGTAGGTTCGGCAGATTCAACAGCAGTGAGAAGTGCACGAGAGATGGGATATTTAACCGTACCGTCGGTTCGAATGTGAGGCTGAACAATGCCATGTTGAAGACGGGTTCTCCTTGGCTGATCCAGTTGTGGAGCTGGGGGGTCCCGTGGAGGAAGAGAAGCCGCAGAAGCAGGTGGCGACAGCGAGGGAGGAGCGTCTGGCCGAGTGGACTCGGGAACAGAAGGAGATGGGTCTGGAACCAAGGGTTGGCGGCGCCGGTAGGTCTGGATGGGAGCGCTGGGCTGCGGAGGCCCCGGAAGGAACGACGTAGCGGCGGAGGGTGTCGGAGTGGGGCTGGGCGTTTGTGCGATGCCTGGCACTGGAGGTCGGGAATCAAGGTCAACGCGAGAAGGCGAGGATGAAGAACCCGAGTTGGAATGGGTGACAGCAGGAGAAGGGATCAACTCATCATGTGGAGTTGGGTCAGATGTGTTGAGCTGAGAGAGATTAAGACCCGGGCTAGCCAAGAGGGTGAATTCCAATGGGCCATCTTCTGAAACTGATTGTACCTGCAAATTCTTGTAGGGAAAAATTGTTTCGTTAAATATGACATGCCAAGAGACATAGACACGACCAGTTGCGGGATCTAGACAATGGTAACCTTTGTGTTGAGGACTATAACCTAAAACACACACTCAATACTACGACTGGAGAGTTTATCAGAGACATAAGACCCAAGATGAGGAAAACAGGAGCAACCAAAAACTCGAAGAGATGAATAGGAAGGTGGAAATACCATGAAGACGGGTGTGTGGGGTATCCCAATTGACAGTGGGTGTAGGAAGAAGATTAATAAGATAAACAAAGGTCAAGACAGCCTCGACCCAAAGATGATGGGGAGCACCAGAAGTAAGGAGTAGACTTGATGGTAGGTTGGGGAGCAGGTTTGGAACCGTCAACATAGCACCACAGATCATTGCCATTGAGGTAAGGTTTGAGTTGCCGAAGACAAACTAGATAGTTGGTTTCAATGAGTTTGATAAAGCTGGAAGTGTTTGGAGATGAGGAAGAAGCAGTGGTGGCCATGAGGGAGGGAGGGGAGGCGCTGATTAGGAAGAACATCAGAGGAAGATGAAATCGGATCGAAAAATGTGGAAGAGGTAGGTAACCTAAACTATGATACCATGTAGAAAATGTGTTTTCTATATTGATACATTCTGATTACAATGTACAATTATATAGTTAAGGTAATTTGACTATTATGCTACTGGTACAATAAGTTATAAACAGTATTCAATGTTATAAATACAAAGAATCAAAACTGATGTCATGGATCTTTAGTTACACAAATCTATCTAACATAAGGAATAGAAAAAATTTCCTAATAAAATGATGACGAAACTAAATTGGCAAAAGTTGAAATCTTAAAATATTCAGGTTGCATCATTCCAGAACATCTTGAGCGAGCAAGGCATATGATGAATTGGTGACAGCGGCTGCATGTAGGAAGGATTCAGCTGTTGGTACTGAGGCTGCTGCTGTTGCACGTAGGAAGGATGAAGTTGTTGGTACAGAGGCTATGGCTGCTGAAAGGATGGTTGATAGTGCTCGTAGCAAGGCTGCAACGTCGTCTGTTGGTAAGAATGTTATTGTTGCTGGTACAAAGGTTGTTGCTGCTGCTGCATACAAGGCACATTCGGTGATGATGGTCCAACTTGAGTATAAAGATGAGGCACCTGATCAGGTGTCACACAATGAACGCAACTCGAATAGGTCCCAAATCTTCTCATATGTGTTGTACCACTATGTGAGGACTCCTTCCTAAGAAAAAGAACAAGATCAATGTTTTGCCACCAACATATGTAGAATTCACCCACTCTCCATCATGGTTAACCAAAACTCTAACTTCAATACTCCTGCTGCAAATTAGCAGATAAAGTACACCATGAGTGATGAGACAATGAGAAACTAGCTAAATAACTTGTGTCTATTTCATATACCGCGAACATATATAAACCCTAAACAACACCCCACTTTTCAGTTTATTATAGCTCTGGTATCCCAAACAATACAGAAATAGTAGTGTGGTAGTAAATAATTAAAATAAGAGTAATGCTAGGTGAACCAAATTAGTAGAAGATATTCAAGCATTTTAGTAGCTAAAGAAGACAAGCACAAATGATCAATAAGTCTAAGGTTGTGTTACCAAAAGTATCACAAATTTAAAAGTAGAGAGTACCTTCCAGAGGAATTCGGCAATGGATGCTTCAAGTGCATATCGGAACAAATGCTCTGGTCAATAAAATTTTTAAGGTCATCATCATTGATTATCTCCACAGGATAAGCCGATGATTTTGATTCATCGATCGTACTGATCTTGATCTCATTTTCATTTGGATGCACTCCAACAATATGATACAGTTGATCTAGAAGCTCATTATAAGTAATGTGTTCTGAAACCACTATTTCTTCTGTCTCACCACCTATGTAAACAGAACCAACCCACTTTCCGCCATAGTTAATGCCAAGTCTGAACTCACCCATTTCCCTGAAAATAAAGATGCTAAAACAATTAACAAAGGAAGTATAATAATTAATTAACATGCAAGAAATTGAAGATGACTAACCTTTTATTATGATTAGTGATGTTTTCCTTGTTCCGCAAACTAGCCTGCTTCCCCTTATGTGTTTTGTCTCCATTTAACAGAGTATGAGTTTGTTCTTCATATTCTTCAAATGGCTTCATCAGAGTTTGATTCTTCTTTCCCACTTTAGATGCTTTTCTGCATTCAAGAATCTTCAAAAGCTCATTCAAGCACCATTTCAAAGAAGCATAGTTTGGTGAAATAATGACAACCCAAACCTTTGATCCCTCAATTGCTTTGTCGAGTTGTTTGCGAATGGACATTCCTTTCTCAAGAATTATGTCATCTCTAAAGGTGGAAATTCCGCACCTAAAACTTCAAGCGGGTATCCTCCCCTCTAAAACTTAGAAAGACATCATGCTTCTATTGACAAGAAGAGGACCAAGAAGGCGTTGATGGCAGACTTTTAATGGCAGGTTTTGAAAAAGAAGAATACAATTTCCTCCATGTCTCATCAACAACTTCTTGAACGAGTTCTGCTTCGGGCCTATACAGTGAACGTAGTTAAGATACTTCGATTATGTTAACGAACATATAATATTCTTGATATACTCAAGTTCTACACTATATTTAGGGTCTTGAACTTATTAGACGAACATTCAGTGAATTAGTTTTCATGATTAGATGACAATGATATATATAGAGGTCCTTCTAGTGAGGGATCCCTCTTTTTTAACCATTTTAAGGCATCACTCATTAGATCCACTTTCGATTACATATTCAGATCTTAACCGTTCAGTTTTTAGGTATATATGAGTAGGTCATCTCTGCAAATTTTTAGCCAAATTTATAATCGTTAAGGCATTCAAAACTGTGATTTACAATTATAAGCATGAACGGTTCAGGTTGGACAAAATAGATATGGAAAATGCAATCTAATATTATTAAATTGGAAAGTCTTGAGAAAATAAATATAATATCTATTTAGTATAATTATTGTCCTTAATAGTCATTTTATATGAGGTTTTATATGTCATTTAATAAGTCATAATTGAGTGAGGTCAAGTGAGCAGATTTGGAGGTCCCAATAAAAACACTCTTCACATTTTCTTGCACTGAGTTTTACTTACATGTAGCCACTACATTTACAGACTTCAAATATGTAAGCCAAATAAAAATAAATAATTAGATAATTATTATAACGCACTTTTTAGGAAACATTATAAAGGTCAAGGATTTAAATCTCATTAACATTAAGGATAGGTGGGGTGAGGATGAGGGGAAAATATATATATATATATATATATATATATTGAGGTGTATAGAAATCTCCAATAGGTATAAACAATCAATTAATTAAATGATCAATTAGGACACCTAAAAGACCATACAAGATTTCTATCAAGTAATATAATGATTTTTTTATGTGAAAATTAACTATGTAGTAAATTAAGAACAACAGGAAGGAAGTAATGTCCGATGTACTTATTTTCAATATAATAAATATTTCAATTGCATAATAGAATGCAATTCCTTTCTTTCTATTAAAAAAAATAAGCCATAAATCGTGTCCAAATTATTTGCAAACAAACTCTCTCTCGAGAAACCCTAAACACCCTAAAATCGGTTTTTCCGATTGCAAAATCGTGCTCGTCTGGCGGCGCCTGACGTTTGGGTTGGCCTCGTGATAGGAGCATATTTATGAGATGTTAATAAAATTAATCTCTATAGTTTCTGTTATATCCCGAACCAAAATTTATCGGCTTACTAGTCATTTGGACGGGAAACGACAATTACATTCACTGTTTACTCTGTTTCTATACTTTTAGTGGCTCTAAAAAGTTGACTTTTCGTTCAGGTCAAAATTTGAGGAAACTTCCTTCATGAAAATCGTAGAGGACGTTAAACCGAGCGCGTGCATATGTGATACATAAAAATCGGAGTTCGTATGCGAAAGTTATAAGCGAAAATGTAAAACTTACTGTTTATGGTAAGTTTCTATAAATATAGATAGTTACTGTGGTAAGTTGCCATTTTTGGAAACTTACCCAGTTTTCTCTCTCTTCTTCCCCGATCTTTTCTCCTCTTCGGTCCGATTCTTTCTCCTCCAATTTCTTCCTTCTCCGGCCGACCCATGACTGAATCCGGGCACCAGCAGGCTCGCCTCTTTATCCTTGTCACGTATGTGGTGGTGTTTTGCAGCAATTCGGCCGGAGGAGCTCGATTTTGAGCTGTGAAGTTCACTGTAGCTGATCGGGATTTCCAACGATTTCCAGTGATTCCGGCCATCTCCTGCCACCAAACCAGCGTCGAAGGTGGGGTTTTTTCCAAGGATCATCCCCCCCCCCCCCCCCCCAGCCTTGAGCCACGATTTGCAGTGTGGAGGTCGAATAGATGATTTCAAATTCTAGGGTTCTTGGGTTTTTCTGGAAAAATTTCCCCGGCCAATTTGGATCACTTACAGGTAAAATTGAAACTTGTTGTAGTTGTGAAAAATGCTTGGACTGTTGAGTAGGTGGTACTGCCAAAATTTGGTGGCCATCGGAAGTGGTGGCTGCCGGCGCGTGGGGCCCACGCGCTGCCACTGTTGGTGGCGCGTGGAGGCGTGTAGGGCAGTGTTTTAATTTTAGTTTTTAGCCCATTAAATTGTAGAAATGTTGTAGAGCTTGTATGTGAAGTTTGGTGAATTTTGGAGGAGTTTGGAATTGTTTGTGATTTTCCGAAGTTCGGAGTTTTGAGATTGAATTGTGGGAAATCCGACGGTCGGATTTCCCTTGTTTTCGTTGTGGAATATGTTAATTGAGGAATTGGTGTTGTGGGAGAGATTTGGGTGGAATTTGAGAAGTAATGGAGATAGGGATTTTCGGGTTTCGTTTAGATTCTTATTTATTTTATCGGATTGCCGTTTACGGAAATATAATTGTGTACAGGACGGTGTCGCGAGCTACGGTTAAATGAAGGAACTCGTTTGCGTGGTCGCCCAATAGTACTGTGAGTGGACTTTTATTGTTAAAGAATGATGCATGCATTTATTTTTTTCCTAAAATAATAATTTATTTATCATTTTATTATCGAGCATAATATTTTGCCTTGGATTATAATTTTGACATTGTTTTTCTATATGAATTTCGGTTACGAATCTATTATGCTCGGGTTTGGATTTATGATTTATTTTTGGAAATCATGATTTTCGACGGATTATTTTCTGAGGTGATTTTCGGAAATTTATAATACATTTCTATTCGTCGACATTGAGACTTCCGGAATTTTTTTCGAAAATGGAATTTTCGATGGAATTATATTTATCGATTATTTCTCGCCGAATGGTTTATGATTTCGAGAATATTTTGGCGTGCGGGGTCACGTCGTTGGATTATGTACTTTCTCGTGAGATGTTGGGGAAGCCTTACTGATTTTCCAGTTTTCGTGTGTTTTTAAACCACCATACCTGGGTCGTCATTTTTATTGCTAGCTAGCCTATTAGTACTCCTCCCTGCTTACTATGTGTTCGTGGGTGAGTAGAGCAGAGCATAGGATGCTCCAGAGTGTGGGACACTCCGACCCGAGCCTGGGAGGCTCTCTTATTTGTATGGTGAGAACTTATTCCCCACATTTGATTGATACCTTCAGCTAGCGGGGCTAGCTCGATTTCTTTTGACCAGCAGGGCTGGAATGTTTTCACGAATTTTCGTGTTGCAAGAAATATGTTTTATCCACGTTGCATGCATCGAGTTTTTAAATGAATAAATGTGGGAAAGTATTAAAGCTTTTTCTTTCGTTTGAATTATCTTACTTATTTATTTTTGTCCACTCACTCTAACGTGTTTTACATTACTTTCCCCTGGGCCCTTCGGTTTCAAATGCCCAGTTTGCAGGCGAATTAGTGGAGGTCGGGCGTACATGGCATTTAACGCATAGTTGTCACTACTTCCGCAGTGTAGGATCCCTTGATCCTTTACTCTTCTTTTTATATCCCTGTGTATTAGTAGTATTGCTCTGATAACCTTTGGGATTGGTATTGTTGAGTTTTGTGTTTTGTGTTTTGTGAAAGTGGAGTTGTTGGTAATTGGGAGCAGGGTGGCTCCAGGAGTATAAGGTTGGTTTGCTTGAAGTGTTTTTGTGTGTTTTACAGGTTTTTGGGTAGTCCATTTTAAGGGTGAATCTGCCGAATTTTTGGTAGAACTATCCCTAAGGTGGGCCCCACATGGTCACCTCGGATTTCAGGATGAAATTCGGGGCGGGTCCTGTCACTTTCTTTGTTAGTTTAGTGTATTTTATAGTTATTTACTTTGTTTATTTATTTTATAGGTATCTTGGAATAAAGAAGAAGAAAAGAAGTAAAAGAAGGATTGAAAGGCAAAATCAGGAAATCTGCCTGTGCAGATCAGTCAAATTCGATAGAGCACTGAGACCAGCTCACAATGATCCAGAGGATGATCTTTACATTGATGGAAAGCCTTGGATGTCTAGTTTTCAAATATTTCTACGGCTCGTCAATATCATTTTTCTAAAGGAAGTTATGGCCGATTTAGTAGAAAAAGTTCAGGCTGTGTGTGAATCTGAGGTTAGACGGGAATTTATGTTTCGAGGCCCAAATCACACCAAGAAGCCCGAGGACGAGTTTGTGCTTCATAATCCGACTTATGATGGACAAATGGCACGATGTGAATAGTTAGAATAAGTCATCAAGTTCAAGAGCCAATAGGAAAACTCTACCTAAGCACGTGCATTCTAATTCTTTTAGGTTTTGGATTTCCTACACAACAAAAAAAGATGAAGGCAACCTCTAGGCATATAAAAGGAGATCAATCTGAGTCTCTTCCTCCCCTTTTCATTATTTTGTGTTTTTGATTCCAATTATGTGTAACTAAATTTCCAGTAGTTAGGGGGCAGTTGAAGCCCCAAGACATGATCCATAACATGCTTTGACATTCAATTTATTTTCCAATGAATAAAGTTGAGGTTTTGTTTACCGATTTCTCATTGATGAATTCTATGTTTGTGTGCTTTGGAGGCCTACTTAGTATGCATGCTAGGGTTCTAATACTTTGATTGTTTGATGGCTGGATCAATAGTTGGATTCCTCAAATTATCTAGAGAAGTAATTGGTAGTTTTCACTAGCAAGTAAACAAAACCCTAGGTTTAGCAAGGCTCTAAGTTATTTGTGATGCCTAGTGATTGCTCAAACTCTTTTCAAACTTAATGATCTCAGCATGTTTAATCTAATAAACGTACCTTTAGGTTGCATTGCTTGGGAATAGTCTAGGTGTAGAGCACTTCCTGCCTAGCATACCAAGTAAGAAAGGGTAATAGGTTGTGTTCAAGCATACTGAGCCAACCTGAGTGTCTTCAACTGATTTAATTGGTAGTAAATTGGATAAAGTGTGTTGTGTGTGATTGTTGAGGGTGGATACTTCCTTCCTAGCTAGTTTCATTTTCTTGATCTCAACCATTCTCAAATCAGCTTTTCTTTATTTTACGTTCTGTTCTCTGTTTTTCTGTATTTATTTAATATAGTAAACGAACTCCAAAAATTCCCAAATTTTGTGTGGTTGACGCATTTTGTGCCTAGAACGTCTCTGTAAATTTTCATATTTTTCTGGATTGTTTTGATTAGGTTTTTAGCTTATTTTTCGACTGCCATTCAGTAGGAACTACAGTCACGTTATTGTGACTTTTGTTGAAGCATTTAGTTAAACTTAATCCTCTACGGGAGACCCTTATTTCCCTATACTACAATTGACATATTTGCAGGAGAATAAGGAAAATCAATAGCTTTAAATTTAGGGAAAATTTTGCAAACAGTACACCAAGTAAAGGCCACTAATAATTTTCGTACATAAAATTCCAAACCAAGCATTTTGGTACACGAACTCTCAGGCCCGACCCACTATGTAGACACGACGTCAATGATGCCGTTAATTCTAATGTCATTATTAATTTGTCAAAGGGTAATTTCACTACTACAAAAATTGAATCAGACAACAGTTAAAAACTGTCGTCTGATATAGAGGGTGACTGTCGTCTATCTCGGTGACGTCTGATGAAGGTGCATTTAGAAAACTGTCGTCTTAAGGACTCGGCATCGATGTCGACAGCATTAACTGTTGTGTGAACTTTACTCAGACAACTGGCAACTTAAGCATCCGTTGTATGTTTCCAATTAAGAAGTTGCTTTTCCCTATAACCATTGTGTGACTTACATTCAGAAAACTGTTGTTTTATATCATCAGTAATCTGTTTTGAATTCAGACGACAGTTTTGTGTTTTGTGGATGTTGTGAACATTTTGTACTCGACACAGTTGTGGTGTAACGCTTTGGACAATGTTTTTGATTCATTCATGTTGTCTGAATTGATATCCAACAATGATATGAGTAACAAATCTACTCAGACGACATTTTTTGCTTTTTGTTGTCCTAATTGTATGATTCACATTTAATAATGAAATCAAAAATCACCAAATAAACAGTAATTACCAATATATAATATATCTAATATTGTTATAATCCACATAATTGTACCTAAATGGATTAGACAATGCAAAATAAGGAGCGTATCTATAATACTCCAATACCAAAAGATGGAGCACATCGATACTACTCCACTAACAAAATGGGACCAGAAATGTACTTTACATTGTCACTTCGGAGCACAAAAACACATTTCCTCCCTATTTCACTTCAGAGCTTTCTACGGCATGAGTAACTACATACTTTACAGCTTGAGGATATTCTTCACCACATAACTTGCGATCTCATTACGCACTTCATCAATTTCCACTTGACCATAAACATGGTTGGCTCTCCTAGCCCACTGCACGTAACAGTTTAAAAGTCACAATGAATTAAACTACTCATGCCATTTGATAAACTTAAACAAGACTATTCTGAAAGCTAATGGCAAAAATGCAGACTTGTCATTTTCAAAATGAGAAATTTCAGTTACCTTATCTGCAAATGACAAGTTTGTATCATGGATGATATCCCTCATATATCTCATCACAAAATAGCCGCATTGTTTGTCACTTCATAAACAAAATTTGTACAATCTGCTAACAAGAGCTGAGCTCACTTCAACTTAAAAATAGAAATCAAGATGAACATATGGCATTACCTCAATGAATCCTCGCCCAGTAACATTTGGTAAAGAGCAGGAGAATCTGATGCACTGTAGCTCATCATGCTCAACAGTTGTATCAGCACCATCCATCACGTCATCACAAACTTCTTGCGCTAGATACTTCCCTTCTAGAGCACATAGTAACCTGTAAAAGATATAAGATCAAGTATTTTTCCCATTTATCTGAAATAGAATCTAAAATGAGAACATCTGCAAAATCAGTAGGCTTATCGGGAACAAAGTAATGAGGCACAAATGTAAGATGAAGAATACCTTGTGGTGGAATGAGGAAGGTTAATGTGATGACCTGGTTTTCTGTTATTTAATTTTCGTAATTAATAATGGACCAGTTGTACAAATATTTGTTATTGTGCTTTATTCGTAAGTTGTTTGTGAAGTGGAATGGTTTTCGTACGTATAATTATTCGAATTTCACAGTTTAGGGGGTTGTGTGATGTTTTACTTTTTATACGTTGGGATTCTCGGAAAACTTCCTTCACAAAAGTTATAGAACGCATCGATACGAGTTCGTGGACATGTGGAACGTGTCAATCGGAGTTCGTATGAGAAAGTTATGGCTAGCGGAAGAAGTTTCCGTGTTAGTATAAATAGAGAAAAATCGGAATTTATTTTCATTTTTCCCTTTCCTTTTCCAGAAACCCTCTCCTCTATCTCTCTTCTCTCTCGGTCGATACCTTCAATATCAAATATTTCAGACTGACCCGACCCAGCTTTTCCGGTGATCTCCGGCGACCTCTAGCCGTGAAACCTGCACAGAATGACTCGTCTCCTCCTTCTGGTCGTCTCTGTGGCATCCTCTTGTGGCGATAACCACTGTGTACGGCGCAGCAAGGCGGTGCAGCTTGGTGTTTTCGGACCCGACCGGAAAACACAGTTCCGGTGATGTCAAGGCTTCAGGCTTCCATCTTTGGGTTCGTGGGAGGCTCCTTGATCGATCTATGGTGTTTGTTTCGATTGATTTACGTGGAAATCGGTTCAACTCGGATTGAGCAAAAATTCAAAGCTTGTGAGGTAGTTTTCGACCCTTTATGCTTGTTTTCTGACTTCGAGCTAGTTATGAGAATTCACAAGCATGCTTAGATGAAGCTTTTTGATGTTGGGAGTTTTGTGAAATATTGAGTTTTGGCCGGCAGCTGTGCACCACCATCTGTGGCGGCTTTCCGGCCATGTGGAGAACTGTTTTTGATATTATATATGTTCTAGTCGTTGATGCGAGCGTTTCGGTATATAATATGCAAATTTTGGAGTTCGTATGGAATTGTTATGATTTTTACAGTTTCATACCCTTTATTCGATCTGTGAGGATTCGAGCGTCCGATCGACTTGTGGTTTGGTCACATCGATCGTGGGAGTATTCCGGAGACTTTGGGAGGTCTCAGATGTGGTTTTGCCTCAATTGGCGCCACTTAGGGGGTTTTAGTTCAAAACAGAGGTTTCGAACTTAAATCAAATGTGAATCGTCACTAAGTTGGAACCGTATGTGATTAGGTACTTGACGAAGTACAGTGGACGATTATTTTTGAATTGGTGGCTTTGTGCTTTATTGAAGACGCAGAAGGAGTTCGAGGTGAGTAATCTCACAAGGTTCTTTATGAACATAATTACCATTATTGTTTTGGCGTTAATCATTAACTGTAAACTATAGTTGGTATTAGTAGGCATTCCTGAGTGAATGACTACGTATATATATATATATACATATATTATGACGGATATATATATATATATATATATATCATTGTGGATGATTGTGATGAATAATAATATGCATGATGGTGTTCATATTATTGTTGAATGTGACTTTTCAGGAAACAATATTGTGGAAAAAGATGTTTTCTATTGTTTGAAAAGTATTGAGCTTGATGTTACATTTTTGAGTCAAGCGTGACTCATTTTAAATGTATTGGTCCTTGTACCAAGAGTCACAGATGGTGAGCAGGGATTAGGAAAGCCGAAGCTAGATGTTTTTAACGTTTTTAGGTCGGGTGTGACTTACTTAACGTTTGACTTTAAGACCAGATAGGGTCTAAAAAGATTACATATCACAGATGGTGACAGGTTGCAGACGGTGACCTTGATGTTTGATTTCATGACCAGACGGGGTCTGAAGATCATGTGTCACAGATGGTGACAGAGCACAGATGGTGACCTTAATGTTGATTTTGAGACCAGACGGGGTCTGAAACCATATGTCACAGATGGTGACCAAGGCAGGAAATAGGTAATCACGTCCGTAGTCGGACGAGTGGTTACGATTTCAATAGAGCTATAGTATGTCTGCCATTATAGATTATGGGGGTAACGGTCGAGGTTGCTGGAGACTCATAAGTATGTCGTTAAAGGAAAATTCCTTGAGTATTCTTCTTTTATTGTCTAGATGAGACTTGAATTGCTTCTTGATGGTTAAGTTAGCAAATAGAACATTGTCACAACGGTGATTTATGTTGTCCTTTAGATGGAAAGGTTATGGAGTGTTAGAAGGAATCATGTTTGCATGGTTTCCTTTAGCTGATGTGTGTGAGTTGTTGATTGATGTTCATGAGTTACTCATACGAGCTTTCATAAGCTTACCGGGTTTTGTTGTGTGGAGACCCGGTGCACCATTCTTTTGGTGTAGGGGTTAATCCTGTAGGTTAGGGTAATCATGGCTGAAGCTGAGGTAACTTGTTGGCAGCTAAACGGGTAGGAAGCAAATTTTGTTAGCTTTGCCAGTGTATGACTTCCGCTATGTAGTAAGCTCTGAAGAGAATTTACGCTTTATTTTGTGATGACAATTTAATTCGTATGTTTTGTAATATATGACTCTATGGAGCGGGTCAATATTTGAAATTGTGGGTTCAGGGCATCATTATGTACTTGCTGTAAAGGGAAGATGTCTCCATGTACCTTGTATTGATGACTGAACGATCGCGCATGTATAATTATGGGATTATATATCGATTTTCATGTGTGTAAAATCAGGGGCGTGACAGTTAAAGCCTTTTACAACAAACTGGGCTCTCTCAGATAAAAAGACTGCAATAGGTTTAATGCTTGATATCCTGCAACATTTTTGGCTTTTAAGAGGTAAGGTTGTGTCTAAGACAACTTGACCTGCAGGGCAGACATAACTAGTCAAAATGTTTTATCTTTCATAACATAATTGGTTTGGTCAATCCAAATACACATTAGGATATATATAATTGAATTACTAAAACAGAACTGTTAAACAGAATGAACTTATAAGGCCACTAAACACATGAGTGTACCACACGTGTATATGTATTCTATAATACATGAAAAGGTAAGTATCAGTGAGAGGGGTTAAAAGAACAAACCATTGTACATAAACACAACAAAATGTTGCATCCTAGTATACACCCATCCTGTTCTCTAGAAAGGATCATTGGTGGCATCTAAAAGTCTTTGCAAACTGGATCCCAGGTGACAGCAAAGTTGCGTACACACATAACAAACAAGGAAGAGATGAAACAGAGATCTTCCTGATAAACACCCTTTCCATGAAAATCATGCAAACCAATTACCCAATAATCAAATTCACATTCAACCCAACATTCACTAGCCATATCCATAGAATATCAACTATCCGAAGACTTCAGAATGAAGAGAGATTGAGTGGAAAGAGAGGTGATTACCTGAATGTCCCTTTCAATGGACCAAGGCAGGAACCCGAACCCTTATCAAGTACTCGAACTGAATCCCTTAATCGCGCCGTAGCTTCTTGGGTATTGTTTCTGAGAATGAAAGATGAGATTTCAGGTTTAGGGCTATCTACAGTCAAGCTTTCAATTGGATTTGATTTTGGTTTGGGTTTTCGTGAGGCATGAGTGAAGAGGAGTTAGGTTTTGGTTTTGTGAGACGCGAGTGAAGAGGAGGTTTCGCTAGCTATCGAGAGAAGTGATGAGGTCAGGTTTGTGTCGAGAGAGGATTTGGTTTTGTTTTTTTTTTGTTTAAGTGTTAGGGTTTCAAGCCCATTTGGACATGCCCTATCAATTTAGACAAGGACTCACACAACAGAAATTATAAATAATGTGGTCTGAATGCACGAGTTTTAAATTTGGGATTTGTCTCGTGTTAACTTGACTTCCCCATTTGGAGAGTTGGGGAAAAATGGTGGTGGGAAATCTCCCTCCCTTTTGTCAAATATTTGATCAGACCACAATTATATTATTTCTCATTGTCTGATCAATACAAGTTGGAGAAAATTTTGGGTTTCATATGGGGTCTAGCGCCACTAAAACGGTGGGAAACTTGCCGCTCAATTTTTTTTAGTGTCACACAACAGTTTTTATCTTAAATGTCGTCTGAACTAATTTTAAAGTCCCTATCACAGAACAGCTCTTACAGAAATGACGTCTGAAAAAAAAAAATTTAATCACACGACAGAAAATTGCATACTGTCGTCTGAAAGGTGTTGTCTGATTCAATTTCTGTAGTAGTGTTTAGAACTCTCACACACTAGCTCATTTTTTGGTTTAAAAAAGAAAAAGAAAAAAAAGAAGTAAAACGTATCTCCTCTCTCTCTGTCTCCCTCTCCCCCTCCCTCCCCATCCACATACCCAAACCCAAAAACATCGACCTCGACCACCGCATCTCCTCTACCTTCCAAATCCATACCCACCAACGTCGCCGATGTAAAACCACCCGCTTCGCATAACGATTTCTCCAACATCCGGCCTGTTTCGTTTCATACTCAAACTCGAATCCGGATCCACCACATCCACCTCCGTCAGCCCAACAGTCCTCACTTCTTGCCTCGCCTTCTCCGTCACCGGAAACTTATTCCACTCCGGCTTCCAGGTCCGGGTCGGGTTATATGCTAGGTTTTACATCACGTTTGACCAACATATTCTCTCCTCTTCTTCTTTGAGCAAAGCTTCGGTGCTCTCTTCTCACACTCTCATCACAACCTCTTAGGATTTTCTAGCAAATTGAGGTGTAGAGAGAGAAAGAATCGCAGAGATGAAGGTGAGGAGAGAGAAATTGGGTCTGAGAAGATGGGTCTGCGTGTGATTGATTCGTTTTGATGATGAAGAAGAAAAATTCAACAGAGGTGGTAATGTGATTGTTGTTGTTGTTGTTGTTGTTGTTGTTGTTATTGTTGAACACCGAGATTGGGATTATGGTGATGGTTGTTGATTCAACAGAGGTGGAAAGCTGTGGATTGATGGTAATGGTTGGAATTGCAGAGGTGATCGGGATTGGGAAGAGAGATGGGTGCCCATAGTGAGAGAGAGAGAGAGAGAGAGAGAGAGAGAGAGAGCTGGGTGCTCAGAGTAAAAATCTGAAAAGACCATATTACCTCTCAAATTAACAGCATCATTGACGTCGTGTATTGATAGTGGGTCAAGTTTTAGATTTGTGTACCGAAATGATCGGTTTGGAACATTATGTATAAGAATTATTAGTGACATTTACTTGATGTACTATTTGCAATATTTTCCCTTAAAGTTAAGCTATCACCTCCGGCCTCGCCGACGTCTAAGGTCTGCTGCCGGATGGGTGTTTGATCTAATCTAGTCGAGGATGCTTCTTGGGTGGGTGTTGTGTGCTCGGGGATTCCAGACGGTGTGGGTTTGTTTCTCTGGAAACATCTCCGATCAAGACTGGCGGTGGGGTTGTGAGCTGATCAAGACCAGCAGCATTTGATTTCTGAATTGACGGTGGTGCAAATGTTTGTGTGCTGAACCGACATGATTTTGGATCAGGTCTTCTCGGTCTGAGCTGTGGCGGCGGGGGGTGCGGTTGTGGGGGTCGAAACAGCGTGAGGAGCGGTGGCACGCGTCAGGGCAGAACGGATCGTGCAAAGGCGCTGTGGGTTTTTTTTGCTGCGTACGACATGTCGTCAGGGAGATGTTGGGCCTAGATCAAGCCAGCTTGATGGGCTCTGAGTTGGAATCCTTCCTTTTGAGGCTCTTGGGTTTAATATTTTGGGCTGGGGTTGTTGCCCTAGGTCCTTACTATTGGGTCTGTTTGAGCTCCAAATTAGATAGATTTTTCTTTCTAAGTTATACCCTATTTTTTTAGGGACCTATGCACTTTTGTTTTGTTTTTATGTTCCTATTTACTATGTTCTTTCATAGTTTATAGACTCGTTGAATAAGTGAGCACATGTTGTCTAATGGTGGTGCTAGCATACCACATCCTAAACTTGCCCTAAAGTTGGCGAGAGAAGGTATGTATCCGTGCCATTCTGGCTTGAGTTGAATGAATGATTATTGGTTTAAAAAAAAAATTTAAAAATAATAAATAAAAAACAAACAAAAATTAAATGAATTAACTGCATGTCTGCTATATAGAGTAACTAAATAATAGATGACAAATAAGGAAAATGAAAGAAAATCAATATAATAAGTAATAAATAATTCATACCGGCCCTTTGAATCCCAGCCAGCTAGATTTGCCAATTTCCTCAAAGCAGCTCTCCACCTTTCTACTTTGGGTTAATGCTCATACACCCTGATTCTATCAAAATACTTCTCAAAAACCCCAACAAATTATTTTTGTTCCTCTTCACCCAGTCATCTGTCCCTTTCTTTCCTACCTACACAACTTTCTATTTTTCATTCCAGCTGACAGGACCCGCCCCGGATTTCACCGTGAAATCCGAAATGGCCCTGGGGGGGCCACCTTAGAAGAAATTCTACCAAAAATTTGGCGGAACTTCCCCTAAAATGGGCGAGAATTAATAAATCATTATAATTTCTTTAGGAAATCCCATTTCCGATAATCTCTCAAAATCTCCAAGAAACCAACCAAATCCAAAATCCTTAATTAGGCATTCCCAATGCCAAAACCAAAAGTCAATAAATAAATGAGAAAATCCAACTCCATCGAAACTCATCTCGAGAATCTTCCAGGAACTTAAATCGGCAATTAGAAATATACTTAATTCCGGAAAATTACCTCGGAAATAAGCAATTTGTCAAATAATATTATAAATCATAATCAACCTTTGAAACTCATTATCGAGAGCCAATCCACGAGATAAACCGAGATCGAATTTCCGAAAATCAAATCATTTGCTCAATAAGTAATATGATTAAAACTAGAGCATTATTTAAGAAAATAAATGCATGCATCAATATTTAAAAATAAAAGTCCACTCACAGTACTATTCCGACGATCAGGCATTCGTGTTCCGTCATCGAGCAATAGCTCGGTACGTCATCCTGTACACAATTATATTCTGTGAATAATTCTTCAATAATTAAATACGATTCCCAAAATTAAATCCTCATAAATCATCTCTCCACTTCTTCTCGGATTCATCCCAACTTTTACCTCTAATACCAATTCGTTATCTTAAAGGTTCCAAGGCAGAACAAAGAGATATCTGACGGTCGGATTCTAGTAAATCGATAATGGAATTCTAAAATATATATATATATATATATATATTTTTCTTGTGAGAGATTGGGGAAGTCTTTTGGATTTTATGGATTTTGAATGTTTTCCTTCACCATACCGGGGTCCAATTACTAGGTCTCCTCCTCACTTACTTGTGTTTGTGAGTGGCAGTTGAGGTAGCTTATTCTTCTCCTTACTTACTTTGTGTTTGTGAGTGGCAGTCGAGGTTTCTCCTCCTCACGTGAGTGGTAGTCGAGGTTACTAGTCTCCTCCTCACACAATCTATGTGTGGGTGGCAGTCGAGGTTAGGGGTTCCTTTATCTGTATGGTGACATCCCTTCCCCATATCCTTTTATTTGTTACTTGACTAGCGGGGCCTAGTCCGATTTCCATTTAACCAGCGGGGCTGGTCTTATTCTGTTGAGCATCGGAATTTCGATCTTTCCTTTTAGTCGGTTTTTCTTGAGCGGAGCTTCTCGTGGTTCGCTTTCTTAATTATTGCATGCATCTGGAGATTTTTAATGAATTAAATGTGGGAAAGTATAAAATCTCTTTTGTTTAAAATTGCTTATTTTTGTCCACTCACACTAACGTGTTTTCAATACTTTCCCCTGGGCCCTTCGGTTTCAAATGCCCAATTTACAGGCGAATTAGTGAGGTCGGGCGTACACGGAGTTGAGGCATAGTCAACAGCATGGCTTCCGCGTTTGCCTTTGAGTTAGGTTGTCCTTATTTACCTTTCTATTAGAATTGCTCTGATTATCTATGGGATTTATGTTTTTTAAGTTGTGATTTGTGTTATGTGATTTTTGGTTGATGTTGTAATTTGGGGAGCAGGGTGGCTCCAGGAGAATAAGGATGGATGATTTAGAAGTGTAAATGTTTTCCTACAGGTTTTGGGTAGCCTACTTTTAGGGGAGGTTCCTCTAAATTTTTGGTAGAATTTCTTCTAAGGTGGGCCCCGCAGGGCCACTTCAGATTTTGGGGTGAAATCCGGGGTGTGTCCTGTCACCAGCAGTACCCTTTTGTTGTTTCTTTGCATTAGTTTATAATATGATTGTTACATTTGATGAAACGTGGTGGGCGATAGAATTCATCCTAAAAGTTATTTGTTTAAACAGAAGTGCGATAGAATTCATCCTCTATTTCAAAGGTAAACAGTATGATTTACTATTCATAATTTCGGTTGTTGACAGACTTGAGTTGATTGCTATATGCAAAAATATTAGCAAAGAATTGCAAAAAGAGAGAGAAAAATTGAGAAAGTTGAAAGCCCATAGAGATAGTCTTGTTAGAGGATCTCCCAACTATTGGGATATCATCTATAGACTCCAAACCAGAATCTATAGAATAGAACAAGATATAGATAATCTTTTATATGTTCTGGAAGAGGAGCAAAAACCTCTTGATTATTTGAGCATTGGTTAGATCCGCACATCACTGGTATCAGAGCTTGTAAAATAGCTCAAAGGAGAACCCCTCCTTAATGGGGACAATGTCAGAATTGTTATTAGAGAAAATAAATTCTCTACTGAAATCTTCTGATGAGAAATATCAGAAACTGTTACTAGAATTACCTGCTATAATCCACCAATTGGAAAGATTGGAAAACAAACTGGATTATATCAAGGAACTTCCAAAAACGGAAGAAGAAAAGCTGACAGTCGTCAGTAGAAAAATCAATGAACAGCAAAAAACACTGGATTCTATGAAAAATATACTGAAGGACAAGAAAGTGCCTACAGTAAAAAAGAAAGCTAATGGGTTCAAACCATTAGAGAAACCAGATAAGAATCTTGTTCCAAACATGATTTTTCTGGAACCATCTACTAGTCAGACTAGTATCCGGTATGAAAATCCGGAAAAAAGAGAAATGAAGATGTTAAGCATCTTTGGAAAAAAGAAAGGAGTACAGCTCCTAAATGCTGAAGAATTCAAATTCAACGAAATCGAACAGGAGGTAAAAAAACTCCTCAATTCCAAAATTAGATTTTAAACAAATCTACAAGAGGGGAAAGTTTGATCTAATGGATAGCCATTATTTTAAACTACTAGAAATTACAACCCCCGCTACAGCAGGAGGAGAGACTGATCTTCTACTAATCACTCCTTCAGAAGTTGCTAGAGCTCAAGCAAAAAAATATCAATTTATGCATATTGGAGCAGTCCAAGTAGGCATAAATCTGCTTGCTCGTGAAGGTATAAACTGTTCAGTCCTATGTGTTCTACAGGACAACAGGTTAACAGACTTCCAAGCTAGTCTGTTGGGAACACTTGAAGCATCCTTATGTGATCAAGTAGCATATTTCAATTGCTTCCCAAATTTCACCACCAGCTTGAAAGATGCAGCTCACTGTCTACGACTGAGAGTCAAGACAGATGGCATATCCATGAAAGAAGATATGCAAGAACTTGCAATAGTATACATAATATACTATAAATTGATGAATGCTACAGTAGCCCCCAAGACAAGGATAACAAATATCCCAGGTCTTACTACTGGATTCCTCACCAATCAGAAGAACCATTCACAACAGATCCATAAAGTTACTTGGAATGAAGTGACTTTTCCTCTTGAATGGAAATTATCCGGTCCAAAAAAGCAACAGGAAAGAGCAAAAGCAAAAGTCTATGAAAGTAGAAAGACTGGAGAAATCAGTCTCAATTTTGACAATCACAGAAAAAGTGATGTCTGTCCTGAGAATCTCAGGATAAACAAGAATCTTCTCAGAAGAAGCTACAGCACTAGAGAAGCTAGTGTTAGTGGTACAAAACCCACTATTGAAGAACCAATATCTGAAAAAGAATTGGAAGCTGATTTAAACAGATCAGTAAACATGCTTGGAGCACAAAAGCTCTATGATCTTTATGAAGAAGCTGAGAATTGTGAAAATCCTGAATGATTAGAAAAACTAATCGAAGAAATGAAAGAATTCAAAATCAGAAAGACGAGAAAAGTCTTTCCTTACCAAGATGTTGAAATGGAAGAAGGAGAAAGCTCCAGAACTTTCATTAGCAGAGAAAAAGGGAAAGTAAAACTCCCATTACAGAAAGCCCCTACGGGTAAAAAAGGGGAAAGAAATTCCCAAAGATTTGTCCCAGAGGACAATCTGCCTAGAGTTCCTATCACGAACTATGGCATCTGGTTAAATCTAGACAAGAGTCTGGATAAAAGAAAAACCATTGACCAATGGGTAGATAGCTTGATGATGGCTTCTGCAGTTACCCTTGGAAAATTTGAAGCACCAGATTTGCAGGTGTACTATGAAACTACTCTTACTGGAGTAGCAAAAAAGTATTACCTATCCTTCAAAGAAACTGCCAGAGGAAAAGACTGGCTTGAAGAAATCAAAAATTCAAAGTCTCCGTATGATTTTGCAGTACCCCTGTATGATCAGTTCTGTAGAGATCTCTCAAATCTGAGTGAAAAAGCCAAAGAAACGGCAAAATCGAATATCTATGCTCTCAAGATCTGTGACATGAGATATTTCGAAGAATACTTGAATGAATTTCAAGAATATTACTGTACAATTGGTGAACTAGAGAATACTGATCTAGTTAATCTGTTGCACAGAAAACTCCCTGAACCATGGAGAACAGCTGTGAGAGAAAGCATAGCTGAAAAACCAATTGAAAGATTTTCAGTTGGAGGAATTGCCGACAGAATTCGGCAATTACTGAAAGAACAATGCAAAGCCAATCTTAGAGCTAAGATGGCCAAGAAGCAACTCAAAGGAGTTGAAAATTTATGTTATGGAATATTGGATATGCCCACAAATTGGGGATGTCATGATTCCAAGTTCCAGAGAAAGAAGAAGGAAAAATATTACTCTAAAAAATTCAAAAAGAGTAATCAAAAAAGAGGTTGGAAATTCAAGAGAAGTTTCAATTATAAGAAACAATAGGATCAAGATCCTAAAAAGAAATTCTTCAAGAAAAAGAAGAATACTCATCAGCATAAACAACCAAGCAAGAAAGCTTGCAGATGTTGGTTATGTAAAGCTGAAGGGCACTATGCCAATGAATGCCCGAAAAAGGGTAAAAGATCTACTAAAGCTCTATTTGAAGAATATGAGCAAATAGTAGAAACAGCAAACATGAAAGGTTATGAAATAGCCTATTCTGATGATGAAGAAGACGACAGGTCAGTTTACTCTGCCTGGTCTGAAGAAGAAGAAGATTCATCATCTGAGTCTGAGATAGATTCTGAAGTAGAGTACTTCGAATCCAGACAAATGAATGTTTTAAGAATAAAAAATTGGGAAGAAAGTAAGACAGAATCCTTATTGTCTTCTTATTAGGTGAACCCTGATACATTCGTTTAAGACTACTGTCTATGTCACGAAAAGAATGGTCTCCCTATGTTTTGTGAAGAGTCAAAAAAGACTTATCACAAAGAATTCTTCATAGCTGAAGCAAGAAGAAAAACCAAAAATGGCCTAGTCAGCCAATTGGTTGAACAAGAATATGAAGAATATCTCTCTGAGAAAAAAGAGAAAAGAAACTCTGTTCCAAGAAATTATGGAACCATCTTCCTAAAAAATAAAGGAAGAAATCATTGATGAAGAAAAAATCGATGAAAATACTGAACTGGTTGAATCACCAGAAACTGTTCCAGAAGAATGTAAACCATTCATTCCACATGAACAAGCTCAAGAAAATGAGCTTCAACAGTCGAAGGTCGTCTCTACTAGTAGATACAACAACTACATAGAGATTGGACTAAAATTCCCTGATCATAAAAAATATCATCTACATGCCTTCATAGATAATGGATCAGGATTTACTGTTGCAAAGAGATTTGCAATTCCAGAAGAACTCTGGAAAGAAGAAAAGAAAAGAATCGCTACTGGTGTTACATTTGATAGCCATCTCACCATGAAAAAAGTAGCAAAAAATGTTCATATCACCATTGGTGGAGGAACATTTATCATCCAGAATGTTTGGCAATCTGAAGGCCAAGGATCTGATTTTTTGTTGGGAAATGAATTTATTCTCCAACAAAGATTCATTCAGGATGAAGAAGCAATAGGCTTCAGAAAATGAGAACGGGTGTTCTGGGCAGACCGACTCACACAAGCAAAAAGTGTCGTTGGTCCTGGTTTCACTACTCAGTATCAGAGATTACAACCGAATAGTGGTGATCTTACCCCCTACAAACCCAAATTTGAGCATATACTCCAAATCAAGCAACAAGAAGAATTACTTGTTGAAGAATCTTCTGAAGAAGATGAAGAAGAAACTAGTGAAGATGAAGAAGCTAGTTTCATCCATGAGCATAACCTCAAGCACTTTCAAAACAAGCTTGAGTCTCAGAAAATTCCCACCCTTGAAAAAATCAAGAAACTACTCGAGCAGAATATCGATGTAGATCCTCAGAAGTTTTGGGAAAAAGACCCAGTGGTCTGTGAATTGAGATTACATGACATGAATGTCATCTGTCATGTTAAAGCCATTCCTCAGTACAAAGGGGAAGATCAAAAAGAATGCAGAAAAGATATTGAAGATCTCCTGAACAAGAGATTAATTCAACCTTCCACTAGCCCTCATCATGCTCCAGCTTTCTACGTGAGAAATCATGCAGAAAATCTAAGAGGAAAAGCTAGAATGGTGATTGACTACAGAGATGTCAACAAGAAGACTGTCAAAGACGATTATCAAATCGCTCAAGTAAGAGTATTGATCAACCAGCTCAAAGGAGCTAAAGTCTTTTCGAAATTCGATGCAAAGTCGGGTTTCTGGCAGGTCAAAATGCATCCTGAGAGTATTCCTCTCACTGCATTTGGAACACCACAAGGTCATTACGAATGGCTGGTAATGCATTTTGGTCTAAAGCAAGCTCTCTCAATCTTCCAAAGAAAGATGGATAACATTTTCAAACATGTTGCGGAGTTCTGCGTCGTCTATATAGATGACATTCTGGTCTTCTCCAAAAACAGAGACGAACACATGAAACACCTCCACGAGGTTGTAAAGCTGATAGTTCAGCATGGAATTATCCTAGGAGAAAAGAAAATCTTCTTTATCCTCGATGAAGTTGATTTCCTAGGAATAAATATCAAGAATGGGGTAATAAAACTTCAACCTCATATCCTTGAGAAGATCTGGAAATTCCCAGATAGAATTCCCAATGCTAAGAGTCTAGAGAGATTCCTTGGTGTCATAAATTATAGGAGAGATTTCATCCCTAAAATCTCAGGGTTAACAGCGATGTTATCTCCTAAGACAAGTTCCAAAAGAAAATGGAACTTCACAGAAGATGATGAAAAAATTGTGAAGCAGATAAAAAATCTCTGGAAAGACCTCCCTCCTCTACAACAACCAGAGGAAAATGATGAGATTATCCTCCAAACAGATGCGAGTGATAATTACTGGTCCGGTGTGGTTCTGGCAAAAACGCCTGGAACTAACATTGAAAAGATCTGTAAATTTTGTAGTGGCAAGTTCAGCCCTGCAGAACTGAATTATCCCACAGGGGAAAAAGAAATTTTGGCTGTCAAGAAAACGATTTTAAATACTCCAGCTTTTCTTGGAAAACCCTTTACTGTCCGCACCGATTGTGCCAGAGTAAAGAATTTCAAAAATTTCAAACTTGATAAAGCTGCTGATAAAGGAAGATTAGCAAACTGGCAATTATTTCTTAACCAATATGATTATAATGTTGAATTAATTGTAGGTACCAAGAATTATCTTCCAGACTCATTAACCAGAGAAATGGCAATGTTCAGCCAAAGAGATGACGACGAAGGTCGTAATCCCAGAAGCAGAAGAACTGGGAAAGAACATGAGCCTGAAGAGGATTCCAGAGAAACCAAGGAAAAAATCCTTAAAAGGTTTCTACTAAGCTCAAAAGGCTTGGCCCAACTGATCAATCTCAAGGTAAAGGATTGGCTAGCCCGTCTCAAACGGCAGACGGTAAAGGCTCATCAAGACCGTTGACGGCTGCTGCTTTGCCAAAAAGCAGACCAACTCCATCTGGAGTTATAAATGTTTTTAATTATGAATTAAGAACTTTTGATACTCCTGTGTTCAGAACTGGCAGGTGACTAGCTTATCACCAGAAGGCAATCCTGGATAATCTTTTATTTGCCTTTCAAGAAAGAAGCAGTGGTCTGATGTTCCCAACTCTCTTTGCATTAGCTGAAGAACTCTACGAAAATGGTAGGCCACAGTTTGAAGAAATGAATACACAGCAGAGTGCTGTAAGAAAAGAAAAAATTCACTTCCTTGAAAGTCCTGAAAGTGCTAAAGTCCCTATCATGGCACTCAATGAATCAGACTGGCATGAATTCCACAGTCTGATAGGAAGTCATAATTCTGAAGACTGAGTTCCCCCAACTCTCTTTATCATTGCAGGACCTTATGTTGGGAGATATTTAGTCAATGTTCAGAGTGAACATCCTCAAGAACACAAGCTCTGGCTTGTTGAAAATGGTTTTGTCCATAATCTGTGGACCAAAACAAATGATGATCTGAAGGGTTTGCCGCCTATCATTGTCAACACAGTCAAAAATATTAGAAAAAATGACTGTATGCTTCGTCTGAAGTTTAGATCCACTCCTCCAGAATGGATCCAGAAGGCAAACAGTGAGGTTGAGTATATTTCTCCATATCACTATGTGAGAATTATTCAAAGAAAATATCTACAACCTGCCTGTGTCGGGTACAATGGTCAACCAAATTCCAGCATCCCATGGATGAAGGCAATGACCCTGGAATACATTAAAAAGATCATGTTAGAAGATGTCCACAATACCTTCCTGACAGCAGGAGAGAAAACTATTATCACTGCTTACGATCATCCTGACGTAGTCAGCAGTGACCTATTCCTATCTCTCACCAGAAAAGAGATAGATTCGACAATGGCATGCATGCATTGGGTGGAAAAACTTGAAACTGACAACTACTACAAGATGTATGTTGATACAGACGTCGAAGATAATGCTACAACAGTCAGAATGGCCCAGACAGACAACAACTCCTTTGACTTTGGCTATCATTCAGAAACATATGAGAATATGTGAAGCGGTCACGGGTGAAGAAGAATAACACCAAAATAGCAACTGTTGCCTTTAAGACTTCTGCTTAAAGCAAACTTTTGCTTTTTCAAAAAAGAGAAGTAAGAAACATTTCACCTCTCACCTAACCTGACTTTTGGCTTTTCCCTATACGACCTCCACCAGCAAGAGCACTCAGAAAAGCAGAAGTTCACGGAGTTGTTCTGTACATTTTGATGTTTTGAATTCCAGTTTGAATTCCGCTCTCTATATATAAGAGCTTTAAGTTCCATTTGTAAGGCATTGGAAAATTGAGTAGAGGAGTCTTCTCTCAAGAAGTAAGAAAGTCATAGTAGCAGTGTGCTTTTCCTTCAAGTTCAGTGTGTTTTCATTACAAGTAAGTACCTGTTCTCATTCTTATGGATAGCTAAACAGCTTTTTGCTGTTTACCTGAGAATGAGGCTCTGGATTTCTAGCATGTATCTTTGTTGAATAAATAAAATAAGGATTACCTACCCATTTTGTCAAAAGTAGCAAAACTAAATATCTATAGCTATCACTATCTGTTTCATAATTTTGCATTCCATCTATAGCTATCACTATCCGTTTCTTATATGCAGTCTGAAGTTTGAAAAGTTTTGCCTACCAGAAAAAACCAGTTTTAAAACTAAGATTAAAACAAGCAGCAGTGATTCCGCCTGTTAAAGTATCCGCTAGGCAGGAAGCCGTTAGGAGAAAAACTTGGGCATGTTGAAGGCTAGTCTTATTTTTATTTTTGTTTTTTAATGAAGTTTCTAAGGTAGACAAAAGTTCTAAAGCTCAAGATAGCATAGGAACTACCCTTTTTTAGTCTTTTCCTAAGCAAATAGTAAGATACGAAAAGGTTGGTGCATTTGGACACAATACATAGAATTTTTGGGCATACGGGAAATATCCCTTCTACTTTTCCTGGTTCATCCTTGTACTTTATCTCATGGTCTGCAAAGGCTTGTGTAAAACTTCATGTTTGATGTCGTACATTGGAGGGATCAACACCGTAGAATATTGGCAGCACTGTTTTTTCTACATCATTCTTCTTCGCGCCTTCGAGAAGCTCCGAGAGGTCATCCAATTCCCTCTCCGACCGTGCCAGCTTTGAGTGACAACATATATATGAGCGTCCGAACAGGTTCCATGCATCTTTTCTAACATTTTCAATCGTCCCCGGTTGAACTGGATACGTGGACGTGTGCGATACCTACGCCTACTCTTAGACATCTCAACACTCAGAAGGAGTTCATATAGAATATCTCGATGAAGCTCGGAAAGTGAAAATGCTCTTTGTCGTCCCCAAATTTCCCTTCTGCGATTCAGCTTTTTGAACACTTCGTCCCATGGGTCTTTCAATCTTGCTTTATATCGCATTACAAGACTGCTGGCTTCATTGTCCAATGGGACTTCGAAGCTCTGGGATGGATAATCGTACAGCTTATGTAGCGGCATTAGCCATTCGATGGATGGTTTATGCCACTCAAACACTTCGTCCCGTAGGGCACTGAAGCTTGTGGATGGAGCATCGGACGTCATTGAAAGTTTAGGTGGCCGGAATCGCCGAAACTCAGCACAGAAAAATAATTTCAGATGATTTGCTGCAAAAGCTACATGTTAATATATAGGCGAATGCCGACATCACCGCATGGTTCCGATTTCTCTCCATTGATTAAAAAATTCTTTTACTTATGTATTTACATAATTAGGTCAGACGAAGCTTCCTAGATGCCTAATTAATTAACTAAACCAATTTTAGTGCAAAAGCATGGAACCAATCCTCTCAATTGCTTAGAAAATTCTTTTATTTATTTTTTCAGTCAAAATTATGTAAGACGTAGCTTCCCAGATGCTTAATTAATTAATCAATCAAATGACTAAACAACTAAACAAGCAGGTATGAATCTATAGAAAACGTGTATCAGTGGAAGACGTGTTATATATTTTTGGCATTACGTTCCGGTTTGCCTTTGGAGTCGCATGTGCTTTTGGGGTTGCTGAACTGGTATGGAATTTCGTCTCTAGGTCTGAATTTAGAGTCGGTTCCAATTTAGGTTCACCTGTATCTCCATTAGATACATCCGTATTGGATTCTTCTCCAATCTGAGGTGCTGGAGCTTGTAAAGATTCAGGAAAAAGGGACTCGACAACTTTCTTAGTAAGATCAGATGAAACTGTTGGGTCCATCTTGTACTTGGCAACTGCAATAGCAGAGACCTGGCTTTGGTCAGTGGTCAGTCCCTCATTCAGTCATATTACAATATTTTCTTACCAGTACAACAGCACAGAAGAACCATCCTATGTTTGGTTAAGGAAAAAAATATGGAAGATAAACTATTATGTAGAATTTTTTCATTACTTATTTAATTGTTTTGATTCCAAGTGATAAGAGAGAAAATAAAAAATTCAGGCTTGAAGAAGCCAACAGATAAGTTCGGTAAAATCTTCAGAACAAAACAAGCAGCTTGTAACCAATGTTTCTTCATTTCATTTATTGTCTAATTCCTGAGAGATTTCTACTCAAGCGTATGACCCAAGCACATAAACACTGACTGCTGTATTTATATGCAAATGAGAAATCTTCCCCAAAAAAATCTGATAATCTAGAAAGACATGTGTTTATATTTTGAGCCACCCAGGGACTGGACGGCCAGAGGGAGCTCAAATTTACCGTGTTAGATATACATAATTGTATACATTCTCTCTGAAATGAGACTTCCAAATCAAAAGTAGCTCAGTTATTTTATATAGCCACACATCAGCATTAGCTATGGGCAGATATGAATGTTGGGCCCTCAAGCATCCAAGCAAACTATTTTCCAACAAAGGAATACCCACAAAAGCATAGACTAGACACTACAGCAGGCATCCACATATACTAAATCTCAAAAGGTATATACACTATATAAACAATTCACCATCATCACTGACCTATTTCTTTCAGCATTCTGGTCATTCGACCTGAAGCAATAGATTGATCAACTTCTAGTAAGCATTTTGTGCAACCTACACCTCCAAAATCCAGTGGTGCATACTTGTGGCGTGACATAATGCACCCACAATGGAGTGGCTGCATAAGGAAACCAATTATTAGTTTCTTTCAAAAAAATATTGATGATAGAATGAAAGACACAGAGTTTTATGTCCTTATCTGAATCAACCTAATAGAATTTGTATTGATTCACAAACAGATGTCCTAAACAAAATGAAAAAGATAAAATTATACTAAAAACAAAAAGAAGACTTACCTTCGCACAAACAGCAGAGTCTCTCCAGCCTTCCGCTTCCATGTGAAAAGTTTCACAAAATATACCATTCACATAAGCAAAACTAAATTTGCAAAGGATATGGTAACTGACCATTTACCAAAACCTATGAGGAATAAATGGATAATTTATCACATTTGCACTTTCAAACTTCACCATATTGAAAATTAAAACCACACTACAGTAATTAAAAAAGTTTACACTCGAGACCTAGCATTTATGTCCCAGGAAGATCACAGGGGAAAATTGCTATGCATTAGATACTTTCTTAAGTATGGCCTCACATAATAAGGAATTGCGTTGGATGGGCTAGAGGTACAGTTTGGGAACTTCTTTACCAATGATCAACCTATGTCCCTTCTAAGGTAAGATATTTCTTTGACTATGGTTTCATGCAAGCAATTAATTAGCACCAATTTGAGCTAAGGACTTCTGTTAGAATTAACTACCTTGTGCGGATTCATGACAGTAGGTCCCAATTATTGCTAAGATTGCAAGGGCCAAGTATAAGAGAATAAAAACCCAAGGATAAACCAAATTTGAACTTTAATCGTCAGTTACTTTTTTTCAATGCTCAGAGCTGTTTAACACAATGACATTGTGGCCGATATACGAGTCCCAATATGAAAGCTCGGCACTTAAATAAAATCAACCATAAGACTGAAAACCCTATGTCACAGCATACAAGTGCTCGGGAGCATATCACAATTTTCTTAACAGAACATGCTGAGAATTGGAAAATAAAAAGAACGGTTAAATCAAATTATTCAAACCAAGTTAAGCATGCTGTATTTATTTAAACTTCTCTATGGCAACATTTAATACAAATAATAAGTTTCCTACTTCAATCATACGCCTCCCTTTTTTCCTATGTACATATAACAAAGTAAACTGCTTAAAGTTCACTGGACCTGTCAACTACTAAATGTCATGAAGTTGGTTCCATGCAAGCAACTCATATGCTATTGCAATTTGGTTGAGGAAGTGATTTGAATTAACTTGCTCTTATATTGCAGGACCCTGCAAAGATACTTATCACTCCCGAGGCACGTAGATTTAGTCAATACACTTCGGGGTCTTCTTTACCCAGAAAGAGTGTGGGAAATATCCTGGCAAATACATCTTTTATCAACAACTAACATTCCCAAGAATGGATCATGAAGTACGAGGTCAAAAACAAAGTGCTATGACCAGAGATTCGTCTCAAAAATCCAAAATATACCCTGCGCCTGGAAGGAAGACTGAGAATGTGTCTTCAGATTTAATTCATTCTTGTGAGACCAAGAACCTTGTCCCAATTGCTTTTATGATTGATTTTTTTGGGTTACAGAATAATCTAAAAGATGGTGGAAGACCAAAGAGGTATCTCAACACTGTTTCTGTTCCACGAAACACAAGTTATGTATTTCAACCCAGTAAATCCTTATGAAGAGCGAGCAGTTGCTGCACTTAATTGTGCCTTCCAGATAGTTACCTAAGTTCATTACCGTTCTCTTAAATCTCTTTCATATATCATGCAGATTCCAAGTTATACATAAAAGGGGAAGTGTGGTCCTCAAATCAATTATTTACAGAGGCATTGTTGTTGAAGTCTTCAACGGAGAAGACCTTTATACTTAGAGAGATCTACCATCAAATTATTTAGACCTTTCCCAATGAAACATCTTACAGAACTTCTAGAGAGGGCATTTACTTTCAAGACAACTCAAACCATGTGGGTTGGTTTCTCCTTTGGATTGATTTGTGGTGATGATCACAAGACAAAACACAGTTGATTTTAGATAGTAGGTCATGATTTATGTAATCATGATCTTATTATACCAGTAATCTTGTACTTTGAAAAGGTAAAACTGTCTTCAAATCACCTTACTTGGCTTTACTAGTGTAGATCAGAAAAGAAAAAATTTACATAATACCACTAGGTGGCTCTGTGTTGTTAGTCATTACTAGCGAGTCATGCATCTCACCTTAAATTTGTTTAACACGAACTCAAGGAATGTTGGAGGACTAAGATATACTGTAATTTACGGGATTTATCAAAGCAACAAATTAAGAAAAGCACACATTATTTTGAATGTTTTGCAGAAAGTCATACCATAATCTTCTACCTAACTCAAATATTCACATATAAGATTGTTTAGGTTGCACAGAGAGGAACCAACTCTTTGTTGAATCACTGGATTGCTTTCGGGGAAAGAATCCTCTGCTCCATTCAAAATAAGAAAACAAACTTCTAAGGCAGCCTCCATGCCATGGAGCTTTGGATAGAAAAGGAAGCCTCCTTGCATGTAGACCGTCTAGTATTTAGCCTTAAGGCTGTGAGCCTCGAAGCTAATAGCAGTTGTACATTGAGTAGGATTTATAATGAAACGTATAAACTTATCTCAAGACAAATAGACTTAATCAAAGGCCCTTCTTAACCATTACATGATAGTGTAAGCAACTATCCATATTTTAATTTGATCTCTTCATTTTTATACTAAATGGGTGAAGTCGTAACTAGAAATCTTCATACTTTGACTCAATCTCTACATTTTTATACACCAATCTCAACTAGAATCTTAACGGATTGCATTCTGTTTTCAGTCCCTCCATTAAAACCAATAGCATAAATTAACACAAACAGATGAACAACCGTACCAAATTAAAACCAAAAGACAAATCAACTGCAGCATCAAATCATAATCAACCCAAAACCACACAAAGAACCACAATATCAATTCAATCAGAAAAACAAAACAAAACATTTACATACAGCAACACAATCCTTTAAAGCAAAAACGAAAACAAAAAAACCCAATTCAATTCAATCAAAACAGACCAATATCATCACAAAATTAAAAACGTAAAAAGAAAACTGGGCTGACCCGCATTTCTTGCAGAGCTGGGCCAAAGACCCATCCTTGAGCTCCCAGCCATTAACGAACTGATCACTCTCGGCCTTGCAGGAAAAGCACGAAGCTTTGGCGGCCATTGAAGCCAAGAAGCAAAGACAGTGACGGAGGCAGAGAGTATAAATGTGTGTGGGTCAAAGCCATTTCGAACTTTCCTAATTTGCGATGGCTCACAAATTGGGAATTAGGGTTTTGGGGGGTTGGTGAATCGAATTGGATTTTGAACTGGGGATGAAAGTGGGGGGATGAATCTGATGGGCGAGATTGAAAAAGTAGGAGAATTTTGATGGTTTCCAAAGTGGGTCAGGTTCGTCGTTTTCAGAACAACCTGCCTTTTATACTCGCAACTTTCCCTCTTCTTTTCTTTTTCGTCAAATTCAGATAGGGTCGCCACATTTGAACCCATAAGTTTTTGAATATTATATAATTTCAAAATTTAATCATATAAAAGATACAAAAATCCAAAATCACAAATCAAAACAAAAATTTACCAATTACGTGAAAGGGTTCTTTGATCCGCAATGAAAAATAACAAAGGAAAATAATATGTGTTACTTATTATTGATTATGCAATGTGCAATGTTCGGATCTAGCTTGAATGTGTATAAAACAAGATCGATTATATTAAGTCTCAAAAGCTTCACTGAGTCATTGATGAGAGGCTGATTAAATATCAATTGATAGTTTAAGAGGTAAAGAAATTAAATTTAAACAAGAAACAAGTATTTAAGGTCTGAAGATTTGTCGATCCAATTTTTCAGAGCAACTAGAAATGGTTAAGATGAGACCAATTACGATAAGACTTGAGATTGCCCCAGTGGGATGCCGACCAAAATTTAAATTGAAACTTATATCTGGAAAACAATTTGGTACAAAAAAGAGCATACCTGTCAGGCGAGAGGTTTACTTCAATTTATGGCAGAAATATGGGCAAAACTTTTCAGAATCCCTGCAAGATAAGAACAATTAATTAAGGGTCTTTTCCCGTATACCCAAAAAGCCTTGGTATTTTTCTCAACTGCCCAACACTTTGGTATTACACTGTTGTTGATAGAAAAAGACTAACAGGGATGGTTTTATCAAACAAATGTCTTTTGTATCCTATGTTGACCTTTGGATTCTTCTACAGTTCTATTCAACAAAAAGGAACAGCTTTTAAAACGTCAAAACAAAAACAAGACTAGCCTTCAACATGCCACATTTCGCCTAACGACTCCTTGTCTAAGCGGCTACTCACAGGGCGGAATCACTGCTGCTTGTCCTAATTTTTTCTGTTTTAAAACTGATTCTTTCAGGTGAACAGTAAAGTTTTAGAACCTTAGATTTCCATGGGATGCATGCATTTTAAATAGTAAACTATGAATGACAATTAACATGATAGAAATGAACTGATAATAACGAACTGATAATAACTATATTGGTTAAAGAAGTGGGTGAACAACCATCTGAATTTATTCAAATATACATATAGTTAAAACATTCAGAACCTCATTCTCAGGTAAACAGCAAAAGATGTTTAGCTATTCATAAGAATGAGAACAGTTACTTACTTGTAATGAAAGCACACTACTTCACACCTAGACAGGAAGGGAAGCACACTGCTATACTATTTGAGAGAAAATTCTTCTGCTCAATTCAAACTGATTTTCTATCTCGAATATTGAACTGTTTAGTCCTTCTTCGAATATCTAATTGATATCGAAGTCTTCGAATATCTTCTAAGAGAAGCTAAAGCTCCTTATATAGGGAGCGGAACTCAAAATACAATTCAAAACACTAAAATGTACAGAACAACTCCGTGAGCTCCTACTTTTCTGAGTGCTCCTGCTGGTGGAGGTCAGTCGGGGAAAAGCAAAAGGTGAGAAGTGAAGTGTTTTTTACTTGTCCTTTTCCTTTTTGAAAAGGAAAAAGCAAAAGTAGCTTTAGAAAAGTCTAAAAGTCTACAGTTGCTATTTTGGTGCTGATTCTTCACTTGTAGCTTCACATGTTCTCGTCTGTTTCAGAATGGTGGCCAAAGACACTGCCTGGGCCATGCGAGTTTTTGTTGCATTGTCCTCGACGTCTGTATCAACATACATTTTGTAGTGGTTGTCATTTTCAATTCTTTCCACCCATTGCATGCATGCCATCGTCGAGTCTATCTCTTTTCTGGTGAGAGATAAGAATAGGTCACTGCTGACTACGTCAGGATGATCGTAAGCAGTGATAATGGTTTTTTCTCCTGCTGCCAGGAAGGTATTGTTGAAATCTTCAGAGATGATCTTTTTGATGTATTCTAGGGCCATGGCCTTCATCCAGGGGATGCTTGAATTAGTTTGACCATTGTACCCAACACAGGCTGGTTGAAGATATTTCCTTTGAATAATTCTCACATAATGATATGGAGAAATATACTCAACCTCACCGTTTGCCTTCTGGATCCATTCTGGAGGAGTGGATCTGAACATCAGACGAAGCATACAGTCATTCTTTCTGATGTTTTTGACTGTGTTGACAATAATAGGCGGCAAACCTTTTAGATCATCATTAGTTTTAGTCCACAGATTATGGACAAAACCATTTTCAACAAGCCAAAGCTTGTGTTCTTGGGGATGTTCACTCTGAACATTTACCAGGTATCTTCCAACATATGGTCTTTCTATAATGAAGAGGGTTGGAGGAACTCGATCTTCTGAATTGTGACTTCCTATCAGACTGTGGAATTCATGCCAGTCTGACTCATTGAGTGCCATGATTGGAACCCTAGCACTTTCTGGGCTTTCAAGGAAGTGAATTTTTTCTTTTCTTACAGCACTCTACTGTGTATGCATTTCTTCGAACTGTGGTCTGGCATTCTCATAAAGTTCTTCAGCTAGTGCAAAGAGTGCCGGGAACATTAGACCACTGCTTTTTTCCTGAAAGGCAAATAGGAGATTATCCAGGATTGCCTTCTGGTGATAAGCTAGTCTCCTGCCAGTTCTGAACACAGGAGTATCAAAAGTTCTTAATTCATAATTAAAAACATTTAAAACTCCACTTGGAGTTGGTCTGCTTTTTGGCAAAGAAGCAGCCATCAACGGTCTTGATGAGCCTTTACCGTCTGCCGTTTGAGACGGGCTAGCCAATCCTTTACCCTGGAATTGATCAGTTGAGGCCAAGCCTTTCGAGCTTAGCAGAAACCTTTTAAGGATTTTTTCTTTGGGATCCTCTTCAGGTTCAGGTTCTTTCCCAGCTCTTCTGCTTCTGGGATTACGACCTTCGTCGTCTTCTTTGTGGCCGAACATTACCATTTCTTTGGTCAATGCGTCTGGAAGATGGTTCTTGTTTCCTGCAATTAATTCAACAGTATAATCATATTGGTTAAGAAACAATTGCCAGTTAGCTAATCTTCCTCTATCAGCAGCTTTGTCTAATTTGAAAATTTTGAAATTCTTTACTCTGGCACAATCGGTGCGGACAGTAAAGGGTTTTCCAAGAAAAGCTGGAGAATTTAAAATTGTTTTCTTGACAGCCAAGATTTCTTTTTTCCCTTTGGGATAATTCAGTTCTGCAGGGCTGAACTTGCCGCTACAAAATTTGCAGATCTTTTCAATATTAGTTCCAAGCGCTTTCGCTAGAACTACACCGGACCAGTAATTATCACTCGCATCTGTCTGGAGGATAATTTCATCATCTTCCTCTGGTTGCTGTAGAGGAGGGAGGTTTTTGCAGAGATTTTTTATCTGCTTCACGATCTTTTCATCATCTTCTGTGAAGTTCCATTTTCTTTTGGAACTTGTCTTAGGAGATAACATTGCTGTTAACCCTGAGATTTTAGGGATGAAATCTCTCCCATAATTTATGACACCAAGGAATCTCTCTAGACTCTTAGCATCAGGGATTCTATCTGGGAATTTCCAGATTTTCTCAAGAATGTGAGGTTGGAGTTTTATCACTCCATTCTTGAAGTTTATTCCTAGGAAATCAACTTCATCGAGGATAAAGAAGATTTTCTTCTCACCTAGGATAATTCCATGCTGAACTATCAGATTTACTACCTCATGGAGGTGTTTCATGTGTTCTTCTCTGTTTTTGGAGAAGACCAGAATGTCATCTATATAGACGACGCAGAACTCCGCAACATGTTTGAAGATGTTGTCCATCTTTCTCTGGAAGATTGAGGGAGCTTGCTTTAGACCAAAAGGCATTACCAGCCATTCGTAATGACCTTGAGGTGTTCCAAATGCAGTGAGAGGTACACTCTCAGGATGCATTTTGACCTGCCAGAAACCCGACTTTGCATCGAATTTCGAAAAGACTTTAGCTCCTCTGAGTTGGTTAATTAATACTCTTACTTGAGCAATTTGATAACCGTTTTTGACAGTCTTCTTGTTGACATCTCTGTAGTCAATCACCATTCTAGCTTTTCCTCATAGATTTTCTGCATGATTTCTCACGTAGAATGCTGGAGCATGATGAGGGCTAGTGGAGGGTTGAATTAATCTCTTGTTCAGGAGATCTTCAATATCATTTCTGAATTCTTTCTGATCTTCCTCTTTGTATTGAGGAATGGCTTTGACATGACAGATGGCATTCATGTCATGTAATCTTAATTCACAGACCACTGGGTCTTTTTCCCAAAACTTCTGAGGATCTACGTCGATATTTTGCTCGAGTAGTTTCTTGATTTTTTCAAGAGTGGGAATTTTCTGAGACTCAAGCTTGTTCTGAAAGTGCTTAAGGTTATGCTCATGGATGAAACTAGCTTCTTCATCTTCACTAGTTTCTTCTTCTTCTTCTTCAGAAGATTCTTCAACAAGTAATTCTTCTTGTTGCTTGATTTGGAGTATAGGCTCAAATTTGGGCTTGTAGGGGGTAAGATCACCACTATTCTGTTGCGATCTCTGATACTGAGTAGTAAAACTAGAACCTACTACACTTATTGCTTGTGTAAGTCGGTCTGCCCAGAACACCCGTTCTCCTTTTCTGAAGCCTATCGCTTCTTTATCCTGAATGAATCTTTGTAGGAGAATAAAATCATTTCCCAACAAGAAATCAGACCCTTGGCCTTCAGACTGCCAAACATTCTGGATGATAAATGTTCCTCCACCAATGGTGATATGAACATTTTTTGCTACTTTTTTCATGGTGAGATGGCTTCCATCAAATGTAACACCAGTAGCAGATTTTTTCTTATCTTCTTTCCAGAGTTCATCTGGAATTGCAAATCTCTTTGCAACAGTAAATCCCGATCCATTATCTACAAAGGCATGTAGATGATATTTTTTGTGATCAGGAAATTTTAGTCCAATCTCTATGTAGTTGCTGTATCTACTAGTAGAGACGACCTTCGATTGTTGAAGCTCATTTTCCTGAGCTTGTTCCTTTGGAATGAATGGTTTGCATTCTTCTGGAACAATTTCTGGTGTTTCAACCAGTTCAATATCTTCATCGATTTTTTCTGCACCGATGATTTCTTCCTTTATTTTTTAGGAAGATGGTTCCATGATTTCTTGGAACAGAGCTTCTACTTCTTTCTCTTTTTTCTCAGAGAAATATTCTTCATATTCTTGTTCAACCAATTGGCTGACAAGGCCATTCTTGGTTTTCCTTCTTGCTTCAGCTATGAAGCATTCTTTGTGATAAGTCTTCTTAGACTCTTCACAAAACATAGGGAGACCATTCTTTTCGTGACATAAGCAGTAGTCACAAACGAATGTACCAGGGTTCACCTGATAAGAAGACATGAAAGATTCTGTCTTACTTTCTTCCCAATTTTTGATTCTCAAAATATTCATTTGTCTGGATTCGAAGTACTCTACTTCAGAATCTATCTCAGACTCAGATGAAGTTTCTTCTTCAGACCAGGCAGAATAAACTAACCTGTCGTCATCTTCATCATCAGAATAGACTATCTCATAGCCTTTCATGTTCGCAGTTTCTACTATTTGCTCATATTCTGCAAAGAGAGCTTTAGTAGATCTTTTACCATTTTCCGGGCATTCATTGGCATAGTGCCCTTCAGCTTTACATAGCCAACATCTGCAAGCTTTCTTGCTTGGTTGCTTATGCTGATGAGTATTCTTCTTTTTCTTGAAGAATTTCTTTTTAGGATCTTCATCCTGCTGCTTCTTGTAATTGGAACTTCTCTTGAATTTCCAATCTCTTTTCTGATTACTCTTTTTGAATTTTTTAGAGTAATAATTTTTTTTCTTCTTTCTGTGGAATTTGGATTCATGACATCCCCAGTTTGTGGGCATATCTAGTATTCCATAACAGAAATTTTCAACTCCTTTGAGTTGTTTCTTAGCCATCTTAGATCTAAGATTGGCTTTGCATTGCTCCTTCAGTAATTGCCGGATTCTGTCGGCAATTCCTCCAACTGAAAATCTTTCAATTGGTTTCTCAGCTATGCTTTCTCTCACAGCTATTCTCCATGGTTCAGGGAGTTTTATGTGCAACAGATTAACTAGATCAGTATTCTCTAGTTCACCAATTGTACAGTAATATTCTTGAAACTCATTCAAGTATTCTTCGAAATATCTCATGTCACAGATTTTGAGAGCATAGATATTCGATTTTGCCGTTTCTTTGGCTTTTTCACTCAGATTTGAAAGATCTCCACAGAACTGATCGTACAGGGGTACTGCAAAATCATACGGAGACTTCAAATTTTTTATCTCTTCAAGCCAGTCTCTTCCTCTGGTAGTTTCTTTGAAGGATAGCTAGTACTTTTTTGCTACTCCGGTAAGAGTAGTTTCATAGTACACCTGCAAATCTGGTCCTTCAAATTTGCCAAGGGTAAGTGCAGAAGCCATCATCAGGCTATCTACCCATTGGTCAATGGTTTTTCTTTTATCTAGACTCTTGTCTAGATTTAACCAGATGTCATAGTTCGTGATAGGAACTCTAGGCAGATTGTCCTCCGGGACAAATCTTTGGGAATTTCTTTCCCCTTTTTTACCCGTGGGCGCTTTCTGAAATGGGAGTTTTGTTTCCCTTTTTTCTCTGCTAATGAAAGTTCTGGAGCTTTCTCCATCTTCCATTTCCATATCTTGATAAGGAAAGACTTTTCTCGTCTTTCTGATGTTGAATTCTTTCATTTCCGCGATTAGTGTTTCTAATCGTTTAGGACTTTCGCAATTCTCAGCTTCTTCATAGAGTTCATAGAGCCTCTCAGCTCTGAACATATTGACTGGTCTGTTCAGATCAGCTTCCAGATCTTCTTCTGATATTGGCCCTTCAATGGTGGGTTTTGTACCACTGACACTAGCTTCTCTAGTGCTGTAGCTTCTTCTCAGAAGGTTGTTGTTTATCCTGAAACTTTCAGGACAGACATCACTTTTTTTGTGATTGTCAAAGTTGAGGTTGATTTCTCCAGTTTTTCTACTCTCGTAGATTTTTGCTTTTGCACTTTCTGCTGGTAGCTTCGGACCGGATAATTTCCATTTAATAGGAAAAGTTACTTCATTCCAAGCAACCTTGTGAATCTGCTGTGAATGGTTCTTCTGGCTGGTGAGGAACCCAGTAGTGAGACCAGGGATGTTGGAGATCCTTGTCTTTGGCTCTACTGTGGTGCTCATCAGTTTATAGTATATTATGTATACTATCGCCAATTCTTGCATATCTTCTTTCATTGATATGCCATCTGTCTTGACTCTCAGTCGGAGACAGTGGGCTGCATCCTTCAGGCTGGTTGAGAAGTTGGGGAAGCAGTTGAAATATGCTACTTGGTTGCACAGTGATGCTTCTAGAGTCCCCAGCAAACTAGCTTGAAAGTCTGTCAGTCTGTTGTCTTGCAGGACACATAGGACTGAGCAGTTGATGTCTTCTCTTGCCAAAAGCTTTATGCCGACTTGGATTGCTCCAATATGCATAAATTGATACTTCTTTGCTTGTGCTCTGGCAACTTCAGCTGGAGTGATCATCAAGAGATCTGTCTCTCCTGCTGTTGAGGGGGTTGTAAATTCAAGTAATTTGAAATGATGGCTGTCCATCAGGTCAAATGTTCCCCTTTTGTAGATCTGTTTGAAATCTAGCTTTGGAATTGAGGCGTTTTTTTACCTCTTGCTCGATTTCATTGTATTCAAATTCTTCAGAATTTAGGAGTTGTACTCCTTTCTTTTTCCCGAAGATGCTCATCATCTTGACATCTCGAGTATCTTTCGGCTTTTCATACCGAATACTAGTAGAACTAGTTGGTGGTTCCAGAAAAATCATGTTTGGAACAAGATTTGAATCTGGTTTTTCTAATGGTTTGAACCCATTAGCCTTCTTTTTTACTGTAGGCACTTTCTTGTCCTTCAGTATATTTTTCATAGAATCCAGCGTTTTTTGCTGTTCATTGATTTTTCTACTGACGACTGTCAGCTTTTCTTCTTCCGTTTTTGGAAGTTCCTTGATATAATCCAGTTTGTTGTCCAATCTTTCCAATTGGTGGATTATAGCAGGTAATTTTTCTAGATGAGTTTGACATCTAGATAATTCTAGTAACAGCTTCTGATATTTCTCATCAGAAGATTTCAGTAGAGAATTTATTTTCTCTAATAACAATTCTGACATTGTCCCCATTAAGGAGGGGTTCTCCTTTGAGCTATTTTACAAGCTCTGATACCAGTGATGTGCGGATCTAACCAATGCTCAAATAATCAAGAGGTTTTTGTTCCTCTTCCAGAACATATAGGAGATTATCAATCTCTTCTTCTATTTTATAGATTCTAGTCTGAAGTCTATAAATGATATCCCAGTAGTTGAGAGATTCTCTATTAAGATTATCCCTATAGGCTTTCAATTTTCTCAATTTTTCTCTCTTTTTGCAACTCTTTGCTAGTATTTTTGCATATAGCAATCAATTCAAGTCTGTCTACAATCGATATTATGAATAGTAGTACGCACTGTTTACCTTTGAATTTAGAGGATGACTGTTAACTCTGTATATATATTCAAATAAAACTCTGATGGGCCCACCACGTTTCTAAAACCTTTATATAAACAATGAAATAGACAGCAAAACTATATGAAAGAGACAATAACTAATTATTATAATGCATATGCAGACTCTGACAAACAAAGATAGCAAAGAGAATTGCTAGAGGAAGGAAGAAAAGGGTACTAATGGTAGGGATCTTGAAAAGATGGGTAGGTAGGAAAGAAAACAAGGAAAGTTTGTGTAAGAGGGAACAAAACTAAGACACTGGGGTGTATGGGAAGTATTTTCACGGATTCGGGGTGTATGAGCATTAACCCATTAATTAAGATAACACTTGAGATTGGCCAATGTGGGATGCCGTTCAAAAATTTATTTCAGACCTTTTTTTTTTTTTTGAAAAGTGATTTCATTGAATCAATTAACGAGAACTACTCTCATTTCAAAAGACACCCCTTATAATGTCGGGAGCTTGTACAAACTATGATTGGCTATCACTACATCTCAGTGCATGAGAAGCTTACAAGTGCAACCGTGTTTGCTTCTCGCTGTACATGAGTAACCTGAAAACCAGGATTCCCCTGAAGCATGCTTGTAATGACGTCAATCAATAGGCGCATGGTCGATAAGTCTTGGTCTTCCTACTGGAAGGCTTGAACTAAAAGAGCACAGTCGCTCTCAAACGTAATCTCTGTGTATTGTAAAGTCATCGCTAGCCTTAAGCCTTCCTTTAGTGCAAGCAGCTCGGCGTGAAAAGGGAAGGTAAGTAGTGCATGAGGGCGAGATGTACCAGCAAAAAACTCACCCTCACTGTTCCGCAATACACACCCAACTCCTCCACGTCTAGTTGAAGCTATATACGCTCCATCACAGTTCATCTTAAACTGTCCTGCCCTAGGTTTAACCCACTTAACTCCTTGTCTGCAACGTACTACTGGACTAGCATTGCTCCTCTTGAAATCTTCATACCAGCCAAGAGTAATCAGGAAAGTTTCTGAAGCATGCTTACTCTTTTGTTCCCATACTTGGCTATTACGATTTTTCCAAATTCCCCAAAGTAGCATAAGTGTCTTATTCACTTCTTACTTATTTAATCTAGGAAGTGTATCCAATAAGCCTTCATGCATAGATGCAGTACCATTCACTGACCATTGTAAGCCGGCCTTTGACCAAATATCACTTGCATAAGGACAATTAATAAACAAGTGTAAACTATCCTCCAAATCATGGCTACACAAAACACATCCTGTATCACCATCATAGCCTTTCCAGCTTAAATTCCATCTTATAGGAAGAATATTTGCTGCAATTCGCCATGCATTCAAGGCCACCTTACTCGGTACTTTTGCACTCCATATAGTCTTCCAGACCACCTTTAAAGGTCAGTAGGTGGTTGAGGGGATAAGATTAGCCCCAAAGCAGCCAAATCTCTTGCTACATAATATGCACTGTTTGTAGTGAAGACACCCTTCTTGTTGAAATGCCATATCTGCCGATCTATAGCTGCATTTCTACTCAATGGAATGCTCAAAAGGAAGTCAATGTCTGCTTGAGTAAAGTACCTGGTCAATAACTGCACGTCCCAGCTCCAAGTAACATTGTCAATAAGCTCTTACACATATTTAGGAGCATCGTGAGGAGGAGGAGAAGAAGGGTATCTAGGATATTTATCCAGAATCCAGTTATGGTTCCAAATCTCAATAGTTGACCCATCACCAACCTGCCGTCTCAACCCTTGTAGCAGCACTTGTTGAGCTTCCAATATACTGTGCATGAAAAATGAAGGTGCAGCTCCCAACTCAGCTGTGTCATACTCTCCAGCATAAATAGCTTTGTACAATTTAGCTACTAAGGAATCAGGATTCTGTAATAGCCTCCAGCTCTGCTTTGCCAACATAGCCAAATTAAACCAATGTAAAGTTTTAAATCCTATTCCTCCATCTTGTTTCGGGACATACAACCGATCCTAAGAACGCCAATGAATCTTATTTTTTTTCTTCAGAATCACCCCACAATAAACCAGCACATAATTGATGTAGATCATCACAAAAACCCACAGGGAGTTTATAGCAGTTCATCACATACATGGGGACCGATTGTCCTACTGCTTTAATTAAAATTTCCTTACCAGCTCCATTATGTAATAAGACCTCCAGCTCACTACCTTTTTCGCAAGCTTTTCTTTTAAGTAAGAGAAAGCAGCAGGTTTATTCTTCCCCACATGGGTCGGCAACCCCAAGTATCTATCATGCTTTTCTACTCGTTGTACCCTAAGTATAGCAGCCAGAGATTCTTGTCGTTCAAGCTCCATATGTTTACTAAACGCAACAATGCTCTTTTGCAAATTAACACGCTGACCAAATGCAATTTCATAAGTATGGAGAATATTCTTGAATTGTTGGCATTCCTCTTCATCTGCATGTCTAAACAAGAAGCCGTCGTTGACAAATAAGAGGTGATGTATGGTGGGCGCTGTCGGAGTTATTCTGATGCCTTTTAACCATTGCTGGTTCACAAAGTGCTCAACAAGAGATTATAAACCCTCCGCACAAAGAATGAACAAATAGGGTGAGAGTGGATCACCTTGTCTGATGCCCCTGGTTGGCCTTACATACCCTCTTACTTCTCCGTTTACCAGGAATGAATAGCTAACAGTTTGAGTACCAGCCATCACCACTTCCACCCATTCTTCAGCAAACCCCAATTTCAAAAGCATACTCTTTAAGAAGCGCCACTCAAGCCGATCATAGGCTTTACTAATATCCAACTTTAATGAAAAGTGTTCCTCACTACCCCTTCTACTAGTGTGCATAAAGTGTGCTACTTCTGTCGCCACGTACTAGGGTATTATTAGATATCAATCAACCCGGTACAAATGCACTCTACAAGAGAGAAATCACAACTCCTAAAATTCTCTTTAGCCTGCTAGCTAACACCTTTGAGCAAATTCGATACAAGACATTACAAAGTCCAATTGATCTCAGCTCAGCCATTTCTTGAGCAGTTTGATAATAAAAAAGAGCAGTTTGATAATAAAAAAGAGCACATCGGAGAGGCGAGAGCTTTGCTTCAATTTATGGGAGAAATTGAAGAGCAAAACATTTCCATGCTCCTGAATCCTCAATAGCTTCAACGAGGAAGGTTTGGGTGACTCAACTTTGGTCTTTCAACTTGGCAGTATTTATATCGGCCAACGCGATACATTATCTTTATTACATGTATATTGAAATATCTTTTACATCTAAAGGCTAATGGATATTAATAGGTTAGAGCTGTATTCCATAATAATCTAAAAGGTTCGAAAAATCGCTAGGCGCTAGTCAGGCGGTGGCCTGGGGAGGAGCGCCCAGGCAGTTTTGTATTTTCAAATTTTTATTTATTTTTATATCATATATATATAGCCTAATATGAATACTTATTATAACATATAAATAATAAGATATTCTATAAAATTATATTTTATTCCAAATTCCCGTGCCCACAAACATGACCATTCTCCATTCTCCATTCTCCGACAACTTGATTGAATATTTATATAATTAGTATAGGAAACAGGGAAGCCTTCCACGCCACCTAACATGTTAAAAGTTCAAACATCTAATTGATTATATGCAGCCACTTGCCCATCTATCCTATCTCTCTCGACAAACAGCAGCCACCCCTCTCTCTCTCTCTCTCTCTCTCTCTCTCTCTCTCTCGACAAACAGCCATGTTCATTATGATCTTTTCTTCCTCTCTTGCGCAAAACCAATAGCCACCACTCTCCAATCTCTCATATTTCTCTTCATTGTTCAATCACCTCGTGAATAAAATTTACAAAAACAAGGTTTCAATTCTCAGATTTCAAGATCTTGATTTAAGGTGAAGTTGGGGGTGGCTTGGGGGGAAGCTACGGTGGCTCGAGGAGAGCAGAGGGAGTCTGAGGCCGAGATAAAGAGGTGGAGCAGAGACGCGGTGGGTTGGTGGGGAGAGCGAATAGGAGTTGTGGGGATCGAATGGTTTAGGCGTTTAGCAGATTAGGTCTGGACTCGCCCAATTTTGCTTTTACTTGGCATGGATCTGATCTGACTATATAGCTAGCCGAACCTAGCTAGCCCTTCACATGTTTCTACTTGTCTGGTCGATTTGGGTTTCGGTGTAGTGAAAAAAGAAAGAAAAACAAATTGAAACCTACCCAGCCGCCCAGACGGACGTCCAGGCCACCTAGGCGGCCGCCTAAATCCATTCCACCTAAGAGCTCCATTTAGCTAATACTCGCCTCGGTCTCCCGCCGCCCAGTGCCTAGGCGGCCTGGGCTGCCGTTTTTTAGAACACTACTCTTTCGACTGGGCAGTATTTATATCGGCCAACTCGATACATTATCTTTGTTACATTTATATTGAAATATCTTTTACATCTAAAGGCAGATGGATATTTATAGGTTAGAGCTGTATTCCATAATAATCTAAAAGTGAGATGATGTGTGTTAACATTAAAAATAATGAAAATACCAAATAGGTCAAATTTCAAAACATTTGCCCATTTAGACTAGTCGTTATTGTCAAATAGTAAATTATAATATGACAATCAGTATAAAATGGGGTTTTGATTACTGATAGTGAGGTTCTCTCTCCGCGAGAAAACCCTAAAGGCCGGCGTTCCGATCTGAGAAATCATCCTTGTCCGGCGGCGCTCGGACGCATGGGCTAGCCTCTGACCTCGGCGTCGTCATGGGGTCTGTTGTCGGATGGGTATTGATGGCTATTGCTCTTGGTCCATCAGATGGGGTTTGCTCTGGGCTTGTCAGTGGTTCTGGCTAAGATGGTGAGAGGCGGTGATCGTGCTAACAAGTCTGGCGAGCGAACCCTAATGACGGCTCCACCGGTCTTACTCGATGGCGGTGTGAGGTGAGAGGGCCTAGATTAGGGTTGGTCTTCTCTGTGGTGGCGTGGGTTGGGGCGGCATGGCCCTTGCGGTTTGGGTCTCAGGCGGTGAGTGCTAGTGGCGGTGTAGGTCATGGTGGGGCGAATTGAGGCGGGTGCAGGTCGTGGAGGACGGAGCGGCTTGTTGTTACATACGACGGGGACGTAGGCGTAGAAGGACTGGACCGGACCAGGCTGATGGGCCTTGGGTTGACCTTTGCTTTGGTGGGCTTTGAGTTTCTGGGCTGGGGTTCTACCCTAGTCCAATAGCTTCTAATTTGGGCTAGGGTTTAGGCTTTTGGCCCAAACCTATGTTTTTAGATTTTTGTCTAATTATAATAAGTTTCTTGTATTAGGAACCTGACAAGTGTAGTTTGGCTTGTCTATTCGCTATGTTTTTTCATAGCTTTTAAGTTAGCGATAAGTTCAAATATAGTTGGTCTATCCTATGTACCACTGGGGCTCCTCCACGAATCCTTGTTCTGGCCATTGTCATGTGTCAGCAAATGGGTATGCAATGGCCTTCTTGGCATGCGCTATTATCAATGGAATTACCATTATTTCAAAATTTATATATATATATATGATAATCAGTATTACACACATATAAAGAATTGTAAAATGTTTTATTTTACCACCTAGAGGCCCTAGTAAACTAGAAATCCTACGTAAGAATGTCTTGGACATTCGTGTTCCTCAAATAACGAAATAACCTAACACTACCAGAGATTAAACCGAACTAGGTCCAATTCAAAATTCAATTTATTCATAAACTCACAGGACCTTCCTACGCAAAAAGGGCGTCCTCGCGATGCCAACAAACATTAAGTCTCTGCTTCATCCTCTTCAAGAACCGGAGCACGCTTCAATGTACGCTTCTTAATTTCTTGGTTTCTTCAAGCCCGCTGAGACCAGCTTCACCTTTCAAGGCTTGACATCTTCGGCCTTAGGTTTATTCTTGCTACCTACCGACCCCTCCCTCCCCCCCCCCCCCCCCCCCCAGCTTCCTCTTCTTTGTCGGTGACACCACCAAAGGTCCTTCAAGTTGAGGCAGCTCTAAATTGGGTTCAAAATCTAAATGAATTGGTACATAAAAAGAACTCACCAATTGTTTGGATCACTTGCTGCAAGTGACAAAGGCCAGAGACACCGGCCTTTGTCCCCAAAAATATTGGAGACATCTGGACTAAGTTTAACAGCCATTGTCTGAGGGTTTGAGCCCAAAGATTCGACCTGAACTTCAAGTACTTACGCTAATAGTCCCATAATGGTGAAGAGAAGGGGAGTAGGTGCATAAGTGAATAGACTGGGAGCTCAAGCTTGATTTACTAGCTCTCTCAGGCGCTTTCTTTGAACCAACTAACACTGCCGGTAAATCCTGCATTGCTGAAACATCCAGTGGCTGTGGGTTGATACGTGAAGGACTCGTAGTGCTGTTGTATCTACCATTCTTAATTTCAATCTTTTAAAAAATTTATATCTATAAATAGAATAGAAAATTATTTTCATTAAACCCATGACACAATTCACCTTTGCAACTTCATTTTTCGCCCTACATTTTTAATATAAAATTAGATATGTTAACACTTAATATTGACTTTACTACGTTTAGTAAACCCCTCTGTTATAGAGACTTTGTTCAGACAATAATTATCTAGAATAATAAGTATTATTAAATCATATTTCAAGAACTGTTAATGACTCAATATACTAGTATTCACCTTAAAGTATTATAAGTCATTATGTCGTAATGTTGGTTTAACATTTTAATTTTAAATATGGTAGATAAATGATGAAATAAACATCTCTTAAAGTTTCATTTCAAAATTTCATGTTTTTCTCTAAATTTCCACCATTTTTCTCGAATATTTACCAATATCAATATTTCCTCGAAAAAGGGGCTTTGCTTCCCTTTACAATATGAAGAAAGAAATAAGGATCGAAGTTTAGACCACTCACAGTAGTTCTACCTATAGAAAAGATCATGAAAGAGGCGATCAGAATGGTACTCGAATTCATTTATGATCCTGCCAGAACAGTAGAATCTCTTCTCAAGTCGCTATAGAGCTATACCAACCTCCTTATCCATATGAAGTGGATCAATTAGAGTTCCCAAGACCAGAGCATAGGGTCTTTCCCTATATCCATTGAAATTTTCATTTTTCGGACTGTCGATATTTCCTCGATATTCGATATTTTGGTCATTGAGCATAATTGTGAATGCCCTTTCCTTTTCCTGTGATGCCCCGGAAATTCGTATTTTATTTTCCGAGGATTTTCCGGAATTTAAATTGTGGGTATCGGATGGTTTCGTGGCTCGTGGATAGAGCGGAAGTGTTTCGGGCGAATAATTATTCAGGAAGCGTCGTTTTAGGGGGGCGCAAGGGTTGACTTTTTATTCATTGGAATTCTCCAAAAATTTCCTTCACGAAAGTTGTAGAGCGCGTCGATACAAGTTCGTAGACATGTGGAACGCGAGAATCGGAGTTCGTATGAGGAAGTTATGGCCATTGGAAGAAGTTTCCATTTTGGTATAAATAGAAGTTTCCCAAGTCGGAAATTTACTATTTTTCATTTGGTTTCCATTTCCGGAAATTGATATCTCTCTCTCTTCTCTCTCGGCTGCACCTTCAGAAACCAAAATATCTGACTGACCCGACCCAGACCAGGCCGACCCGACCCGACTTTTCCGGTGAACTGCGGCGGTCTCCGGCGACGAAACTTTCTAGATAGGATCGTCTCCTCCTTCTGGTCGTCCCTCTGGTGTCCTCTAGAGCCGATTCTCCTCTACGGCGGCGCTGCAAGGCGGCGCAGTTGAGTGTTTTCGGACCCGATCGGTTCTCCGATCTCCGATGTCGGCGGGGCTTCAAGTTGAGCTTGGGGAGCTCAGAGCAGCCTCCTTGATCGATCCTTGGTGGTTGTTTGGATCGATTCACGTAAAACTTGGTTCAACTCAGATTGGATTACTGTTCACGGCTTGTGAGGTAGTTTTCGACCCTTTATGCTTGTTTTCTGACTTCAAGCTAGTTATGAAAGTTCACAAGCATGCTTAGATGAAGAACTTTGATGTTGGGAGTTTTGTGAAATATTGAATTTTGGCCGGCGGCGGTGCGCCACTGCCTGTGTTGGCGTTCCGGCGGTGTTCCGGCCATGTAGGGAACTGTTTTTGGTATTATATATGTTCTACTCGTTGATACGAGCGTTTCGATATATAATATGCAAATTTTGGAGTTCGAATGGATTTGTTATGATTTTTACGGTTTCATACCGGTTGATTTATTGATCCGTGAGGATTTGAGCATCCGATCGACTTGTGATTTTGACATATTGATCGTATAAGTATTTCGGGGACATTGGGTGGTCTCGGATGTAGTTTCGCCTCATTTGGCGTCACCTTGGGAATTTTTGTTCGATTTAGGGTTTCGAACGTTATTCCTTATGATTCGTTGACTGAATCAGAGTTTTAATTCCTTAGGTACGTGACGAGGTATTCTTTGGACAGCTATTTTGGGTGGTTTAGCTGCTTTGTTCTGTATTGAAGACGCAGCGGGAGTTTCGAGGTGAGTAATCTCACGATATTCATTCACGAACGGGTTTACCATATTGTCTTGGAGTTATGGGATTAACTGTGACTATAGTGGTATTAGTGGCATTCCTGAGTGGATGATCATGTATATATATATTTGCGTGATATATATATATATATATATATATATTGGTGGAATCTGTGTGATGAGTTGGATGATTGTTATCTGGGTGATGACTGATGAAATTGTGTATTAAGTTGTGATTGTAGGATATCATGTGTTGAGATACCATGGGTCTAATATGACCGTCTTAACTGAGATTTAAGATATGGTAGTTTGTGTAGGAATATCTGTGTGATGAATTGATGATATCAGTATGATGAATCTTTGTGATGATTGTCATGAAAAGCTTGTGTAGAAATATCTGTGTGATGAATATGTGCGATGATCGTTATCTATGTGATGATCGGCGATATCTGTGTGATGAATATGTGTGAGGATCGCTATCTGTGTGATGACCGGCGATATCTGTGTGATGAATCTGTGTGATGACCGGCGATATCTGTGTGATGATTAATTGGATGATCGTTATCTGTGTGATGATTAGTTAGATGATCGCTATTTGTGTGATGACCGGCGATATCTGTCTGATGATTAGTTAGATGATCGCTATCTGTGTGATGACCGGCGAGGTCTGTGTGATGATTAGTTAGATGATCGCTATCCGTGTGATGACCGGCGATATCTGTGTGATGATTAGTTGGATGATCGCTATCTGTGTGATGACCGGCGATATCTGTGTGATGATTAGTTGGATGATCGCTATCTGTGTGATGACCGGCAATATCTGTGTGATGATTAGTTAGATGATCGCTATCTCTGTGATGACCAGCGATATATGTGTGATGATTAGTTAGATGATCGCTATTTATGTGATGACCAGCAATATCTGTGTGATGATCAGTAGGTTGATGGCTATCTGTGTGATGATCAGTAAGATGATAGCTATCTATGTGATGATCAGTGTGATGATAGCTCGGTAATGGAGCTGAATTGTTATTAAATTAACAAAGATCGAGAGGACCGCTGTGATGGTCGGGGCTACCTACAGACGTCAGAGTGTGGGATTACGATGATTACTATGATTTGAATTGCTTGACTTAGTGTGACCTCCTGAACTAAATTATATGCAGGGGTTATCATGAATTGTTTTGTTTGTTTTGAATGGTGATTGCCTTGTTTTCTTCTTGATTTGATTGATTGTTGGTTTGATTTATCTTGAACACCATTGTGGTGACGATTGTGCTCTGTGTGAGGATAGGAAGTTGATTCATTGTTTTCACCTTGATGTCATGGTGATGACAAGGTTTCCAGTGGGAAGGAAATGAGTGTGATCCTTGTGACTCACCGTTGTGCGTCAAGGGATTTTCAAACATTATCTAAGGAGGTTTTGTTTGATGGGGAATTTGTGTAATGAGATGCTAGGTTGAGAATCTGAGCATGTAGTTTAGTCATGAGTTGACCTACGTAAGCATGAGATGGAAGAGTGAAGCAGATGGCTGTAGGTGTGAGATGTATGCTTATCGTTGTTTAAGTTGGGTGACTTAAGAAATGTGTTTTGCTTTGTGGTTTTGAGTTTACTCATACGGGCTTGCAAAAGCTTACCGGGTTTGTTGTGTGGCAACCCGGTACACCATTCCAAAGGTGTAAGGGTTATTTCTGCAGGTCAGGTTGATCGTGGCTGATGCTGAGGTAGCGTGCTTGCAGCTTAACGGTAAGAAGTCAATTTTGTGACTTTACCGTTATAAAGACTTCCGCTTGTAGTGAGCTCTGAGGAGCATTTACGTTTTATTTTGTTGTTGACAATTTAATTCGTAAGCTCGTGCATTATGTGACTCTGTGGAGCGTCTCAATATTGAAATTGTGGGTTCAGGGCATCAATATGTACTTGGGTTAAAAGGGAATAAGTTTCTAAGTATTTTGTATTGATGGCTGAACGTTTCACGCATATATAATTATGGGGTTATATATCGATTTTTATTGTGTATAAAATCAGGGGCGTGACATTTCCTTTCTTTCCACTATTCCAGTCTTGTGCTGCCACGTGGCATCATATCTTCCTATTCTCTCTCAACCAATGACTCAAAAATTGATAATTTTGCTGAATTATCGGCGAAATTTTCGTTTTTTTGAGACTGATATTTTGGAGGCCTACCAACATTATTTCGTGCGATATTTTTAGAGTTTCACGATATATCCCGATATTTTTGGAAATGTGCGATATTTCCAAAATTTTAGGGAATATTCGCAAATATTCCTCAAATAAAATAAAGGCAAAACTTGACAAAGGCGAACCTGTCCCTTCCGATATCAAGTCAAAAAACACCCCAACCAACTCGACTGGGGTTAATTTTAGTTCTTGTGTACTTTTTTTTATATTAGTACGCTTTTTGATGGAATAGATTGCTAATTCCTTTGGATAATTAATTTAAACCTCTAACTTCTAAGATATAATTTCTAGCAATTAGAGATTTTTAGTTTTTTGACTCTAACATTCCTAAATACTTTTGCCATGTTGTAGTAATATTAATTAATTTGTATTTAGTGATTGAATAGTTTTACAACTTTATAAAATTTCTAATTAGAATTATTTATTCTAAAAGTACCAAATATTATACGAGCGACATCAAACATTTACTCTAAATTACTATAATTCACTATGAATTGAAGTAGCTTCACCATTTGTTTTTTTTTTTTTCCAATATAATAGATAATTGATCAAATAAGTAGTTCACAAAGTTTCACTTAAAATTTCAATGATTTTCTCCCAATTTCAGTCAATTCTTTGAAAATTTATCGATATCAAAATTTTCATTTGCTGGACCATCGATATTTCCTCGATACTCAATATTTTGGTCATTGCTCTCAACCACACAGCGCTGCACCCATTTTTCTTCGTACTTCTCTCTTTCACCACGAGACCATATAATTCATTCCGTTCCTTCTCTCTAGAATACCAGCCGACCCACCCATCTATTCATTCTCTCTCCTCATTCCTCTAGACCAAAAACACGGCAGCCTCTCATCCTTTCTTCCCCTTACCACCAAGACCACCATCTCTCTCTCTCCTCTCATCTATTCTTCACTATATATAGCTCAATCAAATTCCATCATTTCGTCAAGGATTCGGGTTTAGGTCCAAGAGAGAGTATAATTCCAATCTTGTCATGCTCACTTTTTAGTGTTGGTCTCTCCCTCTTATCTTAACTCTCCTTACTTTAATTTCTTGTAATTGATGAATTTCATTGTGGGTATGTTGGTGGATTGTGAGTAGTTTTTTATTTGGGTCTAGGGCTTGGAGCCCTAGCAATTTTTACCATGTAATGACATTAATTTTTGGTGCTTAATGAAAGAGTGTTGTGGTTTTTTGTTCATGACTTTGCGTAATTTTCGATGAAAATTTGTTATAGAAATTAGCCAATTTTATGACTAGTTTCTTGTCTTTATATGAAATTCATTTAATTAGTGGCTTAATTTTATGAATGAGCATGTTGTCATGAGCAAATTGTTAATCTTTGAAATTGAACTTAATGCCATTATATGCATGTTAGGAACCCTAGTCCTGTCTTAATGTATACGTTGATGAGAATATGAATGCCCTAGTCCGGATTTGCATTATCACTCTAAGGCTCTAGTCTAGCTTAGAGTTAGGGATTGCGCCATTTCCCTTTTGCTATGTGCCAAAATTGTTTTGTTACGGTAAATGATTGCTAGAGTGGATGACTTAGTGCCCAATTCCTTCCATTGTCTTGCAAACCTTTAAATTTCAAGCACTTTAATTAATTTTTGCAATTTTTAATTTCCTAGTTTTTAAGACCAAAAGGCGATTCCCCAAATATTTGCTCACATTTTTCATTGGAAGTACCATAAGGACTTGAGCCTACCAATTTATTTTGGTGTGTTCTTGGCTACTTTTTAGCCTAGTGAGACCTAAGCCATGTATGCGTGAGACTTGGTGTCTCACTTAGCCATTTTCCAATTTTACTTTAGTTTAACAAGTGACTTTTTTGACCCATAAATCATTGGATTTGAGTTAGCTCAAGATCCCCGAGGTACGATATTTCCAGGCTTAAATATTTCCCAATTCTTTGATAACCGTGTCCTTGTTGTGCGTAAGATGCATTTAATCACCAAATTAAATCACATCATATAAGACTTGTTTTTCTCTCTGTAGGGAAAGAATAAGTCCATATATATCGTATCCTTTAGGTATCGAAAGATATTCTTTGCACCAGTCCAATAGCGTTAAGTTGGCACAAAGCTATATCCAGCTAATAATGTTACGTCCCGAACCTAGGAATTACGATTTACTTTCGTGTTGGACGGTAATTGTTAAATATTTTCAATTTTGAACCGTTATGGATATTTTAGTGGCTCTAAAAGTTGACTTTTTATTCGGGTCAAAATTTGAGAAAATGTTCTTCACGAAAGTTGTAGGGGACGTTAAACCGAGCGCGTGCATATGTGGTTCGTAAAAATCGGACTTCGTATGCGAGAGTTATGACCGAAATTGTAAAGTTACTGTTTACGGTAATTTTTGATTAAAATAGAAAGTTACCTAGGGTAGGTTTCCATTTCCGGAAACCCACCCTTCCCCTTTCTCTCTCCTCCCCCCCGAGCTCTCTCTTCCTCCGGTTCGGCGATTTTCCTTCCTCTTCCGATTGCCGGCGATTCCGGCCACCCCAAGGCGTGCCACCGGTCATCCCAGGATCGCCTCCTCCCTCTGAGCACCCCTGCATCCTTGGTTTTCCACGATTTGGCCGGAAAACCACGGATCGAAGCAAAACCTCCTCCGGCTGCAGTTTTGGACTTTTGCCGATTTCCGGCGATTCCGGCCACCTCCGGTCCCCATCTTTCTGTCGAAGGTTTGGTTTTCATCACTGATTATTTCCCCTATGGTCTTGTAACACGATTTGAAGTGTAGAGGCCGGATCGAATTAGGGTTCTTGAATTTTCTGGGTTTGTGTTCTTGGATCGAATTCGACTGTTTGTAGTTGTAATTTGTAAATGTTGTAGTTATGAAGTGGAATCAGTGTGTTGAGTAGGTGTTGTACCTGAAATTTGGTGGCCGGAGGTGGAGGTTGGCCACTGGCGCGTGAAACCCACGCATCGCCACTGTAGGTGGCGCGTGAGACAGGGTTTTGGCCGGGAATTTTGACTGTTGAACATGTATTGGATCAATTTTACGCATAGTTAATTAATCGAAGCTTGGAAATGGATTTGGAGTTGAATTGAATATAAATTTTGATGGTTGATCAAGAAAATTGGTGAATTTGTAAATCGAATTATGAGGAATCCATCCATCGGATTTCCTCGGTTTGGCCTTTGAGCCTATATATTAAGGAGATAATATTATTAAAGAAGATTGGGAGAAATTGGGAAATTAAAGTTGATATTAGGGTTGATTTTAATTAATCCAATTTAGTTTTCCATCCCGAAATTAAAGTTACGAACGTTATATTGTACAGGACGAGAGGAGGATTTCCTCGAGGAGGGTTTGGATCGACGGCAAGCTTAGCCGTACTTTGTGAGTGGACGTTTGTTTTAAATAAGTGATGCATGCATTTATTTATTAAAGCCTGTTTTATTTTATTAACGTATTTTTCCGAGCATATAAAGATAATTATGATTTATCTTATGGAGTTACTTCTAAATATTATTTTCCATGAAGTGATTATGATTATTTATTGATTACGATTTTGGCATTGGGAATGCCTCGTTGTTGATTTATTTATTTCTTTAGCGTGTGGGACACGCTGTTAATTTATACGGCTTTTTACGAAAATCAGAGTACGGTTGGGAATCGTACCCGTATGTCCTTTATACGTGGGACTTGGGGAAGCTTTAAGGATTTAACGGTTTTTAAACCGCCATACCTAGGGTCGTTATTTATATATTATATTACTGGCTAGCCTATTATTACTCCTCCCTACTTACTATGTGTTCGTAGGTGAGTAGAGGAGAGCATGGGATGCTCAAGAGTGTGGGACACTCCGACCCGAGCCAATAAGGCTCCCTTCTTTCGTATGGTGAAAGTTCTTCCCCATATTTTAATATGATTTGACTAGCGGGGCTAGTCCGGTTTATTTTATCCAGCGGGGCTGGAATGTTTTGCACGAGATGTGAACTTAAGGAAATACGTTTTATAAACGTTGCATGCATCGAGACTTTATATTGTAAACTTGTGGGAAAGTATAAATTTATCTTCATTTATACTTATTTATTTTGTCCACTCACTCTAACGTTTTTATGTACTTTCCCCCTGGGCCCTTTGGTTTAAATTGCCCAGATCACAGTGCTGCGGACCGGCATAGGAGCGGAGGCTAGTACCACCTTTGTCATCCATTCTCAGTAGGTTATTGATTAACCTACTTATTGTATTATATTCCGAGTCTGTTCCTTAGATTGCTCTGAATACTTGTTGAGAGTGGATTTATACATTTGTATAATTATGTGTGTAAGAGAGTGGTTTATTTTGGGAGGTTGTTGAACGATTGAGTTGCTGGGTTGTATTTGTTTAAGATGTTTTGGTTGTGAAGTTCGATGTTTTTATTTGGAGAATTTTTGGATTGTTGCTAGGAAGCAGGGCGGCTTCAAGCGTAGAACTTAAATTTTATTGAGGAGTGTTTTCAGCAGGTTTAGGGTTGCCCATTTTTAGGGGAGGTTCTGTCGAATTTTCTCGAAAAGTGGGTCCCGCAGGTCCACCTAGGAGTTAGGAGGGTAATTCCGGGGTGGGTCCTGACAGTTGGTATCAGAGCATTAGGTTTCCCGTTTCCTGTCATCTATACTACTTTATACAATTGAGGACATCTAGTATCTTCCGAGTGATGGCCCGACCGCGGCGGATCCCCATCGTATGCTCTTCGATGCTAGTGTGTTCTTCAAGTGTATAAGGTAGTTGTCCTAGTATCTTCGTTGTGAGTCATCTAATTCTCTCTTAATCTCAGGTGCTATGCCTCCTAGACGCCGGACTCGTGGGGAGACCCCTCCCATTCCAGGAGATAAGCATACTCCTGGAGGAATAGCGGAAGCGTTGGGACGTATTGTGCAGCAGTTGACTGCAGCGCTTCCAGGCTCCAGAACTGACTTTACCATGGAGCGAGCGAAGAGGCATGGAGCTTATAGCTTCTCTCATGCTCCTGAGGCTATGGATGCCCAGAATTGGTTGAATAAAATGGAGAGAGTCTTTACTCAAATCCATTGCCCTGAGGATCGAAAAGTGGGCTTAGCGGTGGATTTTCTGGATGGTGTGGCTTTTGATTGGTGGTCTTATATGAGCAGGGATTTAGAGATTGATGGCCCAATCACTTGGGAACAGTTCAAAGAGCACTTTAGTGAGAGATATTTTGGCACAGCCATTCGGGATAGGATGAAATATGAGTTCATGCATCTACAGAAAGGGGACATGACCGTAACAGAGTTTGAGCAGCGGTTCACCCAGCTAGCCCAGTTTGTGCCTGATATGGTTAGCACTGAGAGGGAGCGGATTTATAGGTTTGTGGATGCTTTGGGGGGTAAGTATTCTGATCAGCTGACAGGAGTGCCATTTAGTGATTATGCTGAGGTCGTTAATGCTGCTTTACGACTTGAGACTAGGTATATGTCTGGTACCCGACCTCGAGATTTGGGTGGCCCCAGTCAGGGCCCACCCAAGAAGGCTGCTTCTACTTCTGGGTCAGGATCTTCAGCAGGCAGCGGACGGAGCAGTGGGTCTGGTGCTGGATCTCATTATAGACGCGGGGGGCGTGACAGGAGATTTCCTAGGGGCAGTTTAGTGGACGCCCGTTTGGGCAGAGCAGAGTTGGTTTTGGTGGTCAGCACAGGGCTCCAGCTAGGCAGCCAGCCCCGTTTGGGCAATATCAGTCAGTCGGATGCTTTGAGTGTGGACAGCAGGGCCACTTTAGGAGGGATTGTCCTCTATTGACTCAGGGAGCTGCATTTACTCCTTATCAGACCGCGGGTCAGTCTTCTGCCAGTACGTCTACTAGTGGTACCGTGGCTTCTACTAGCGGTACCCATCATAGTTCAGCAGCTCGTGGCAGCCCGCAGCGGGGTAGGGGTCAGAGAGGACGTCCTACCACTCAGGCTCGGTTGCATGCCATGACACAGCAGGAGGGCCACGACTCACCAGATGTTATTATTGGTACGTTGTCTGTTTTTGGTCAGCCTGCTTATACTTTAATTGATCCTGGTGCTTCGCATTCTTTTATGTCGAGTAGATTGGCATGTTTTGCGAATGTGCCATCATCACTCCTTATTGGTGAATGGAATGTATTATTACCTGCTGGAGCATCACTTAAGATAGAATGGGTTTTTAGAGGTTGTGATGTTTTGATTGAGGGTGTTAATTTGGAGGTTGATTTAATTCCATTAGAGCTTGTTGAATTTGATGTGATCTTGGGGATGGAGTTTTTGGCAACTCATCGGGCCAATATTGATTGCTTTCGTAAGATTGTGGTCTTTCTCCAGGGAAGCCAATGATTACTTTTCAGGGAGAACGTAATGTTCTAGCTTCCTGTATGATTTCCGCTTTGACCGCGGAGAGGTTGTTGAATAAGGGAAGTCAGGCTTATTTGGCACATGTGGTGGACACTAGCAGGGAAGAGTTGAGTATTAGAGAGATACCAGTGGTTAGGAAATTTGCAGATGTATTCCCTGACGAATTACCTGGTTTACCTCCTGCTAGGGAGATAGATTTCACAATTGATTTACTCCCTGGCACCACACCCATATCTTTGGCACCATACAGAATGGCCCCAGCTGAATTAAGAGAGTTGAAGATTCAGTTGCAAGAACTAGTGGATAAGGGGTTCATCCAATCTAGTGTGTCTCCTTGGGGTGCCCCGGTTTTATTTGTTAAGAAGAAGGATGGTTCTTTACGGTTGTGCATTGATTATCGAAAGTTGAATAGGGTTACTGTGAAGAATAAATACCCTTTGCCTCGTATTGACGACCTCTTTGATCAGTTGAGGGGAGCCAAGGTCTTTTCCAAAATCGATTTGAGGTCTGGTTACCATCAGTTGAGGATAAGGGAGTCTGATGTACCCAAGACTGCATTTCGATCACGTTATGGGCACTATGAATTCAGAGTGATGCCGTTTGGGTTGACTAATGCTCCTGCAGCTTTTATGGACCTCATGAATAGAGTGTTCCGTCCTTACCTTGATCGTTTTGTGATTGTGTTCATTGATGATATCTTGGTGTATTCAAAGGACAATAGTCAACATGCCAAGCATCTAAGGATTTTATTGCGGACATTGAGGGAGGTCCAGTTATTTGCGAAATTCAATAAATGTGAATTTTGGCTGAATAGTATTGGATTTTTGGGTCATGTAGTATCTGCAGAAGGTATTAGTGTAGACCCTCAGAAGGTAGTGGCGGTGCTAAATTGGGAAAGACCTACCACAGTGACAGAGATACGTAGTTTCTTGGGATTGGCAGGTTATTACCGGCGATTTGTGCAAGATTTCTCAAAGATTGCAACTCCTCTTACTAGGTTGACTAGAAAGGGTGTGAAGTTTGTTTGGTCAGAAGAGTGTGAGCAAAGTTTTCAAGAACTCAAGGGGCGTTTAACTAGTGCTCCGGTCCTAGCTTTACCTGATGATAGTGGGGAGTATGTGGTATACAGTGATGCCTCGAGGCAAGGCTTGGGTTGTGTTCTAATGCAACATGGAAATGTGATTGCCTACGCCTCTAGACAATTGAAGCCGCATGAGTTGAATTATCCGACACATGACCTTGAATTAGCTGCGGTAGTACTTGCACTTAAACTTTGGAGGCACTATTTATATGGAGCTCGGTGTCAAATCTTTACGGATCATAAGAGTCTTCAATATTTACTCACACAAACAGAGATCAATTTGAGGCAAAGAAGATGGTTGGAGTTGATTAAGGATTATGATTGCACGATTGAGTATCATCCAGGAAGGGCTAATGTAGTAGCTGACGCTCTTAGTAGGAAGACATATCCTTCCCTGTTGCCCTCCCCTTCCTTGTCGCATATGAGAACAGTTCGGGTTCCACTTCTTTATGAATTGCGAGCTACAGGAGTTAGTTTGGAAGGGACTGATGAATTTGCAGCCTTAATAGCCAGCTTCCATGTGAGGCCAATCCTTATTGATAAAGTACGAGAGGCACAGCTACATGATGAAGCTCTACAAGAAGTAAGAGAGGCAGTAGAGAATGGAGCTAGAGAAGATTTCATTGTTAGAGGGGATGGAGCTTTGATGTTTGGGAATAGAATTTGTGTACCCAAACAGGATGATCTTAAACAGGAGATACTAGAGGAGGCTCATAGTTCTCCTTATGCCATGCATCCTGGTGGAACCAAAATGTACCGAACTCTCAAGGAATACTACTGGTGGTCTAACATGAAGAGGGAAATTGCAGATTATGTACGAAGATGTCTAGTGTGTCAACAAGTGAAGGCAGAAAGACAAAAGCCCTCAGGTTTATTACAGCCCTTACCTATACCAGAGTGGAAGTGGGAGCATATTACTATGGACTTTGTATCAGGACTACCACGTAGTCGTAATGGTCATGATAGCATTTGGGTAATTGTGGACCGACTTACTAAGTCCGCACATTTCCTACCTGTCAGCAAGACTTATAAAATGGATAAATATGCAGAGCTATACTTGAATGAGATAGTGAGACTTCATGGCACACCCGTTTCTATTACTTCTGATCGTGATCCTCGCTTCACTTCAAAGTTTTGGAGTGAGCTGATGGAGGCTTTGGGCACTCAGTCTCAATTTAGTACTGCATTTCATCCGCAAACAGATGGACAGACGGAAAGGACCATTCAAACACTGGAAGACATGTTGAGAGCTTGTGTTTTACAATTCAAAGGGATTTGGGATAATCATGTCACATTGATAGAGTTTGCTTATAATAACAGTTATCACTCCAGCATTGGCATGGCTCCTTATGAAGCCCTTTATGGCAAACAGTGTCGTACCCCTTTATGTTGGAATGAAGCAGGAGAAAGGAAGCTCATTGGTCCAGAATTGGTACGAGTTACGACTGAAAAGGTCAACCTAATCAAGGAGAAACTTAAAACGGCTCAGAGTAGACAGAAGAGTTATGCTGATAACAGAAGAAAAGATTTGGAGTTTCAAGTGGGTGACTGGGTATTCTTGAAGCTGTCTCCTTGGAAGGGTATTATAAGATTTGGGAAACGAGGGAAACTTAGCCCTCGATATATCGGGCCATATGAGATCACGGAGCGGATTGGTGCAGTTGCTTATCGTTTGGCACTACCTCCGAGACTATCTAGAGTGCATGATGTCTTTCATGTCTCTATGCTTCGCAAATACATTGCTGATTCCTCTCATGTTCTCCAAGAGCAACCTGTCCGGTTGAGAGAGAATTTGACATATGAAGAACAACCGGTTCAAATACTTGATAGGAGGGAGCAGATACTCAGAAACAAAACAATACCCTTGGTCAAGGTGCTTTGGAGTAATCACATGGTGGAGGAAGCTACTTGGGAACCAGAGGAGCAAATGAGGAAGCAGTATCCTCACCTTTTTGGCTAGCAGGTATGTAATTTCGAGGTCGAAATTTATTTAAGGGGGGAAGATTGTTACGTCCCGAACCTAGGAATTACGATTTACTTTCGTGTTGGACGGTAATTGTTAAATATTTTCAATTTTGAACCGTTATGGATATTTTAGTGGCCCTAAAAGTTGACTTTTTATTCGGGTCAAAATTTGAGAAAATGTTCTTCACGAAAGTTGTAGGGGACGTTAAACCGAGCGCGTGCATATGTGGTTCGTAAAAATCGGACTTCGTATGCGAGAGTTATGACCGAAATTGTAAAGTTACTGTTCACGGTAATTTTTGATTAAAATAGAAAGTTACCTAGGGTAGGTTTCCATTTCCGGAAACCCACCCTTCCCTTTCTCTCTCCTCCCCCCCGAGCTCTCTCTTCCTCCGGTTCGGCGATTTTCCTTCCTCTTCCGATTGCCGGCGATTCCGGCCACCCCAAGGCGTGCCACCGGTCATCCCAGGATCGCCTCCTCCCTCTGAGCACCCCTGCATCCTTGGTTTTCCACGATTTGGCCGGAAAACCACGGATCGAAGCAAAACCTCCTCCGGCTGCAGTTTTGGACTTTTGCCGATTTCCGGCGATTCCGGCCACCTCCGGTCCCCATCTTTCTGTCGAAGGTTTGGTTTTCATCACTGATTATTTCCCCTATGGTCTTGTAACACGATTTGAAGTGTAGAGGCCGGATCGAATTAGGGTTCTTGAATTTTCTGGGTTTGTGTTCTTGGATCGAATTCGACTGTTTGTAGTTGTAATTTGTAAATGTTGTAGTTATGAAGTGGAATCAGTGTGTTGAGTAGGTGTTGTACCTGAAATTTGGTGGCCGGAGGTGGAGGTTGGCCACTGGCGCGTGAAACCCACGCACCGCCACTGTAGGTGGCGCGTGAGACAGGGTTTTGGCCGGGAATTTTGACTGTTGAACATGTATTGGATCAATTTTACGCATAGTTAATTAATCGAAGCTTGGAAATGGATTTGGAGTTGAATTGAATATAAATTTTGATGGTTGATCAAGAAAATTGGTGAATTTGTAAATCGAATTATGAGGAATCCATCCATCGGATTTCCTCGGTTTGGCCTTTGAGCCTATATATTAAGGAGATAATATTATTAAAGAAGATTGGGAGAAATTGGGAAATTAAAGTTGATATTAGGGTTGATTTTAATTAATCCAATTTAGTTTTCCATCCCGAAATTAAAGTTACGAACGTTATATTGTACAGGACGAGAGGAGGATTTCCTCGAGGAGGGTTTGGATCGACGGCAAGCTTAGCCGTACTTTGTGAGTGGACGTTTGTTTTAAATAAGTGATGCATGCATTTATTTATTAAATCCTGTTTTATTTTATTAACGTATTTTTCCGAGCATATAAAGATAATTATGATTTATCTTATGGAGTTACTTCTAAATATTATTTTCCATGAAGTGATTATGATTATTTATTGATTACGATTTTGGCATTGGGAATGCCTCGTTGTTGATTTATTTATTTCTTTAGCGTGTGGGACACGCTGTTAATTTATACGGCTTTTTACGAAAATCAGAGTACGGTTGGGAATCGTACCCGTATGTCCTTTATACGTGGGACTTGGGGAAGCTTTAAGGATTTAACGGTTTTTAAACCGCCATACCTAGGGTCGTTATTTATATATTATATTACTGGCTAGCCTATTATTACTCCTCCCTACTTACTATGTGTTCGTAGGTGAGTAGAGGAGAGCATGGGATGCTCAAGAGTGTGGGACACTCCGACCCGAGCCAATAAGGCTCCCTTCTTTCGTATGGTGAAAGTTCTTCCCCATATTTTAATATGATTTGACTAGCGGGGCTAGTCCGGTTTATTTTATCCAGCGGGGCTGGAATGTTTTGCACGAGATGTGAACTTAAGGAAATACGTTTTATAAACGTTGCATGCATCGAGACTTTATATTGTAAACTTGTGGGAAAGTATAAATTTATCTTCATTTATACTTATTTATTTTGTCCACTCACTCTAACGTTTTATGTACTTTCCCCCTGGGCCCTTTGGTTTAAATTGCCCAGATCACAGTGCTGCGGACCGGCATAGGAGCGGAGGCTAGTACCACCTTTGTCATCCATTCTCAGTAGGTTATTGATTAACCTACTTATTGTATTATATTTCGAGTCTGTTCCTTAGATTGCTCTGAATACTTGTTGAGAGTGGATTTATACATTTGTATAATTATGTGTGTAAGAGAGTGGTTTATTTTGGGAGGTTGTTGAACGATTGAGTTGCTGGGTTGTATTTGTTTAAGATGTTTTGGTTGTGAAGTTCGATGTTTTTATTTGGAGAATTTTTGGATTGTTGCTAGGAAGCAGGGCGGCTTCAAGCGTAGAACTTAAATTTTATTGAGGAGTGTTTTCAGCAGGTTTAGGGTTGCCCATTTTTAGGGGAGGTTCTGTCGAATTTTCTCGAAAAGTGGGTCCCGCAGGTCCACCTAGGAGTTAGGAGGGTAATTCCGGGGTGGGTCCTGACAGTTGGTATCAGAGCATTAGGTTTCCCGTTTCCTGTCATCTATACTACTTTATACAATTGAGGACATCTAGTATCTTCCGAGTGATGGCCCGACCGCGGCGGATCCCCATCGTATGCTCTTCGATGCTAGTGTGTTCTTCAAGTGTATAAGGTAGTTGTCCTAGTATCTTCGTTGTGAGTCATCTAATTCTCTCTTAATCTCAGGTGCTATGCCTCCTAGACGCCGGACTCGTGGGGAGACCCCTCCCATTCCAGGAGATAAGCATACTCCTGGAGGAATAGCGGAAGCGTTGGGACGTATTGTGCAGCAGTTGACTGCAGCGCTTCCAGGCTCCAGAACTGACTTTACCATGGAGCGAGCGAAGAGGCATGGAGCTTATAGCTTCTCTCATGCTCCTGAGGCTATGGATGCCCAGAATTGGTTGAATAAAATGGAGAGAGTCTTTACTCAAATCCATTGCCCTGAGGATCGAAAAGTGGGCTTAGCGGTGGATTTTCTGGATGGTGTGGCTTTTGATTGGTGGTCTTATATGAGCAGGGATTTAGAGATTGATGGCCCAATCACTTGGGAACAGTTCAAAGAGCACTTTAGTGAGAGATATTTTGGCACAGCCATTCGGGATAGGATGAAATATGAGTTCATGCATCTACAGAAAGGGGACATGACCGTAACAGAGTTTGAGCAGCGGTTCACCCAGCTAGCCCAGTTTGTGCCTGATATGGTTAGCACTGAGAGGGAGCGGATTTATAGGTTTGTGGATGCTTTGGGGGGTAAGTATTCTGATCAGCTGACAGGAGTGCCATTTAGTGATTATGCTGAGGTCGTTAATGCTGCTTTACGACTTGAGACTAGGTATATGTCTGGTACCCGACCTCGAGATTTGGGTGGCCCCAGTCAGGGCCCACCCAAGAAGGCTGCTTCTACTTCTGGGTCAGGATCTTCAGCAGGCAGCGGACGGAGCAGTGGGTCTGGTGCTGGATCTCATTATAGACGCGGGGGGCGTGACAGGAGATTTCCTAGGGGGCAGTTTAGTGGACGCCCGTTTGGGCAGAGCAGAGTTGGTTTTGGTGGTCAGCACAGGGCTCCAGCTAGGCAGCCAGCCCCGTTTGGGCAATATCAGTCAGTCGGATGCTTTGAGTGTGGACAGCAGGGCCACTTTAGGAGGGATTGTCCTCTATTGACTCAGGGAGCTGCATTTACTCCTTATCAGACCGCGGGTCAGTCTTCTGCCAGTACGTCTACTAGTGGTACCGTGGCTTCTACTAGCGGTACCCATCATAGTTCAGCAGCTCGTGGCAGCCCGCAGCGGGGTAGGGGTCAGAGAGGACGTCCTACCACTCAGGCTCGGTTGCATGCCATGACACAGCAGGAGGGCCACGACTCACCAGATGTTATTATTGGTACGTTGTCTGTTTTTGGTCAGCCTGCTTATACTTTAATTGATCCTGGTGCTTCGCATTCTTTTATGTCGAGTAGATTGGCATGTTTTGCGAATGTGCCATCATCACTCCTTATTGGTGAATGGAATGTATTATTACCTGCTGGAGCATCACTTAAGATAGAATGGGTTTTTAGAGGTTGTGATGTTTTGATTGAGGGTGTTAATTTGGAGGTTGATTTAATTCCATTAGAGCTTGTTGAATTTGATGTGATCTTGGGGATGGAGTTTTTGGCAACTCATCGGGCCAATATTGATTGCTTTCGTAAGATTGTGGTCTTTCTCCAGGGAAGCCAATGATTACTTTTCAGGGAGAACGTAATGTTCTAGCTTCCTGTATGATTTCCGCTTTGACCGCGGAGAGGTTGTTGAATAAGGGAAGTCAGGCTTATTTGGCACATGTGGTGGACACTAGCAGGGAAGAGTTGAGTATTAGAGAGATACCAGTGGTTAGGAAATTTGCAGATGTATTCCCTGACGAATTACCTGGTTTACCTCCTGCTAGGGAGATAGATTTCACAATTGATTTACTCCCTGGCACCACACCCATATCTTTGGCACCATACAGAATGGCCCCAGCTGAATTAAGAGAGTTGAAGATTCAGTTGCAAGAACTAGTGGATAAGGGGTTCATCCAATCTAGTGTGTCTCCTTGGGGTGCCCCGGTTTTATTTGTTAAGAAGAAGGATGGTTCTTTACGGTTGTGCATTGATTATCGAAAGTTGAATAGGGTTACTGTGAAGAATAAATACCCTTTGCCTCGTATTGACGACCTCTTTGATCAGTTGAGGGGAGCCAAGGTCTTTTCCAAAATCGATTTGAGGTCTGGTTACCATCAGTTGAGGATAAGGGAGTCTGATGTACCCAAGACTGCATTTCGATCACGTTATGGGCACTATGAATTCAGAGTGATGCCGTTTGGGTTGACTAATGCTCCTGCAGCTTTTATGGACCTCATGAATAGAGTGTTCCGTCCTTACCTTGATCGTTTTGTGATTGTGTTCATTGATGATATCTTGGTGTATTCAAAGGACAATAGTCAACATGCCAAGCATCTAAGGATTTTATTGCGGACATTGAGGGAGGTCCAGTTATTTGCGAAATTCAATAAATGTGAATTTTGGCTGAATAGTATTGGATTTTTGGGTCATGTAGTATCTGCAGAAGGTATTAGTGTAGACCCTCAGAAGGTAGTGGCGGTGCTAAATTGGGAAAGACCTACCACAGTGACAGAGATACGTAGTTTCTTGGGATTGGCAGGTTATTACCGGCGATTTGTGCAAGATTTCTCAAAGATTGCAACTCCTCTTACTAGGTTGACTAGAAAGGGTGTGAAGTTTGTTTGGTCAGAAGAGTGTGAGCAAAGTTTTCAAGAACTCAAGGGGCGTTTAACTAGTGCTCCGGTCCTAGCTTTACCTGATGATAGTGGGGAGTATGTGGTATACAGTGATGCCTCGAGGCAAGGCTTGGGTTGTGTTCTAATGCAACATGGAAATGTGATTGCCTACGCCTCTAGACAATTGAAGCCGCATGAGTTGAATTATCCGACACATGACCTTGAATTAGCTGCGGTAGTACTTGCACTTAAACTTTGGAGGCACTATTTATATGGAGCTCGGTGTCAAATCTTTACGGATCATAAGAGTCTTCAATATTTACTCACACAAACAGAGATCAATTTGAGGCAAAGAAGATGGTTGGAGTTGATTAAGGATTATGATTGCACGATTGAGTATCATCCAGGAAGGGCTAATGTAGTAGCTGACGCTCTTAGTAGGAAGACATATCCTTCCCTGTTGCCCTCCCCTTCCTTGTCGCATATGAGAACAGTTCGGGTTCCACTTCTTTATGAATTGCGAGCTACAGGAGTTAGTTTGGAAGGGACTGATGAATTTGCAGCCTTAATAGCCAGCTTCCATGTGAGGCCAATCCTTATTGATAAAGTACGAGAGGCACAGCTACATGATGAAGCTCTACAAGAAGTAAGAGAGGCAGTAGAGAATGGAGCTAGAGAAGATTTCATTGTTAGAGGGGATGGAGCTTTGATGTTTGGGAATAGAATTTGTGTACCCAAACAGGATGATCTTAAACAGGAGATACTAGAGGAGGCTCATAGTTCTCCTTATGCCATGCATCCTGGTGGAACCAAAATGTACCGAACTCTCAAGGAATACTACTGGTGGTCTAACATGAAGAGGGAAATTGCAGATTATGTACGAAGATGTCTAGTGTGTCAACAAGTGAAGGCAGAAAGACAAAAGCCCTCAGGTTTATTACAGCCCTTACCTATACCAGAGTGGAAGTGGGAGCATATTACTATGGACTTTGTATCAGGACTACCACGTAGTCGTAATGGTCATGATAGCATTTGGGTAATTGTGGACCGACTTACTAAGTCCGCACATTTCCTACCTGTCAGCAAGACTTATAAAATGGATAAATATGCAGAGCTATACTTGAATGAGATAGTGAGACTTCATGGCACACCCGTTTCTATTACTTCTGATCGTGATCCTCGCTTCACTTCAAAGTTTTGGAGTGAGCTGATGGAGGCTTTGGGCACTCAGTCTCAATTTAGTACTGCATTTCATCCGCAAACAGATGGACAGACGGAAAGGACCATTCAAACACTGGAAGACATGTTGAGAGCTTGTGTTTTACAATTCAAAGGGATTTGGGATAATCATGTCACATTGATAGAGTTTGCTTATAATAACAGTTATCACTCCAGCATTGGCATGGCTCCTTATGAAGCCCTTTATGGCAAACAGTGTCGTACCCCTTTATGTTGGAATGAAGCAGGAGAAAGGAAGCTCATTGGTCCAGAATTGGTACGAGTTACGACTGAAAAGGTCAACCTAATCAAGGAGAAACTTAAAACGGCTCAGAGTAGACAGAAGAGTTATGCTGATAACAGAAGAAAAGATTTGGAGTTTCAAGTGGGTGACTGGGTATTCTTGAAGCTGTCTCCTTGGAAGGGTATTATAAGATTTGGGAAACGAGGGAAACTTAGCCCTCGATATATCGGGCCATATGAGATCACGGAGCGGATTGGTGCAGTTGCTTATCGTTTGGCACTACCTCCGAGACTATCTAGAGTGCATGATGTCTTTCATGTCTCTATGCTTCGCAAATACATTGCTGATTCCTCTCATGTTCTCCAAGAGCAACCTGTCCGGTTGAGAGAGAATTTGACATATGAAGAACAACCGGTTCAAATACTTGATAGGAGGGAGCAGATACTCAGAAACAAAACAATACCCTTGGTCAAGGTGCTTTGGAGTAATCACATGGTGGAGGAAGCTACTTGGGAACCAGAGGAGCAAATGAGGAAGCAGTATCCTCACCTTTTTGGCTAGCAGGTATGTAATTTCGAGGTCGAAATTTATTTAAGGGGGGAAGATTGTTACGTCCCGAACCTAGGAATTACGATTTACTTTCGTGTTGGACGGTAATTGTTAAATATTTTCAATTTTGAACCGTTATGGATATTTTAGTGGCCCTAAAAGTTGACTTTTTATTCGGGTCAAAATTTGAGAAAATGTTCTTCACGAAAGTTGTAGGGGACGTTAAACCGAGCGCGTGCATATGTGGTTCGTAAAAATCGGACTTCGTATGCGAGAGTTATGACCGAAATTGTAAAGTTACTGTTCACGGTAATTTTTGATTAAAATAGAAAGTTACCTAGGGTAGGTTTCCATTTCCGGAAACCCACCCTTCCCCTTTCTCTCTCCTCCCCCCGAGCTCTCTCTTCCTCCGGTTCGGCGATTTTCCTTCCTCTTCCGATTGCCGGCGATTCCGGCCACCCCAAGGCGTGCCACCGGTCATCCCAGGATCGCCTCCTCCCTCTGAGCACCCCTGCATCCTTGGTTTTCCACGATTTGGCCGGAAAACCACGGATCGAAGCAAAACCTCCTCCGGCTGCAGTTTTGGACTTTTGCCGATTTCCGGCGATTCCGGCCACCTCCGGTCCCCATCTTTCTGTCGAAGGTTTGGTTTTCATCACTGATTATTTCCCCTATGGTCTTGTAACACGATTTGAAGTGTAGAGGCCGGATCGAATTAGGGTTCTTGAATTTTCTGGGTTTGTGTTCTTGGATCGAATTCGACTGTTTGTAGTTGTAATTTGTAAATGTTGTAGTTATGAAGTGGAATCAGTGTGTTGAGTAGGTGTTGTACCTGAAATTTGGTGGCCGGAGGTGGAGGTTGGCCACTGGCGCGTGAAACCCACGCACCGCCACTGTAGGTGGCGCGTGAGACAGGGTTTTGGCCGGGAATTTTGACTGTTGAACATGTATTGGATCAATTTTACGCATAGTTAATTAATCGAAGCTTGGAAATGGATTTGGAGTTGAATTGAATATAAATTTTGATGGTTGATCAAGAAAATTGGTGAATTTGTAAATCGAATTATGAGGAATCCATCCATCGGATTTCCTCGGTTTGGCCTTTGAGCCTATATATTAAGGAGATAATATTATTAAAGAAGATTGGGAGAAATTGGGAAATTAAAGTTGATATTAGGGTTGATTTTAATTAATCCAATTTAGTTTTCCATCCCGAAATTAAAGTTACGAACGTTATATTGTACAGGACGAGAGGAGGATTTCCTCGAGGAGGGTTTGGATCGACGGCAAGCTTAGCCGTACTTTGTGAGTGGACGTTTGTTTTAAATAAGTGATGCATGCATTTATTTATTAAAGCCTGTTTTATTTTATTAACGTATTTTTCCGAGCATATAAAGATAATTATGATTTATCTTATGGAGTTACTTCTAAATATTATTTTCCATGAAGTGATTATGATTATTTATTGATTACGATTTTGGCATTGGGAATGCCTCGTTGTTGATTTATTTATTTCTTTAGCGTGTGGGACACGCTGTTAATTTATACGGCTTTTTACGAAAATCAGAGTACGGTTGGGAATCGTACCCGTATGTCCTTTATACGTGGGACTTGGGGAAGCTTTAAGGATTTAACGGTTTTTAAACCGCCATACCTAGGGTCGTTATTTATATATTATATTACTGGCTAGCCTATTATTACTCCTCCCTACTTACTATGTGTTCGTAGGTGAGTAGAGGAGAGCATGGGATGCTCAAGAGTGTGGGACACTCCGACCCGAGCCAATAAGGCTCCCTTCTTTCGTATGGTGAAAGTTCTTCCCCATATTTTAATATGATTTGACTAGCGGGGCTAGTCCGGTTTATTTTATCCAGCGGGGCTGGAATGTTTTGCACGAGATGTGAACTTAAGGAAATACGTTTTATAAACGTTGCATGCATCGAGACTTTATATTGTAAACTTGTGGGAAAGTATAAATTTATCTTCATTTATACTTATTTATTTTGTCCACTCACTCTAACGTTTTTATGTACTTTCCCCCTGGGCCCTTTGGTTTAAATTGCCCAGATCACAGTGCTGCGGACCGGCATAGGAGCGGAGGCTAGTACCACCTTTGTCATCCATTCTCAGTAGGTTATTGATTAACCTACTTATTGTATTATATTCCGAGTCTGTTCCTTAGATTGCTCTGAATACTTGTTGAGAGTGGATTTATACATTTGTATAATTATGTGTGTAAGAGAGTGGTTTATTTTGGGAGGTTGTTGAACGATTGAGTTGCTGGGTTGTATTTGTTTAAGATGTTTTGGTTGTGAAGTTCGATGTTTTTATTTGGAGAATTTTTGGATTGTTGCTAGGAAGCAGGGCGGCTTCAAGCGTAGAACTTAAATTTTATTGAGGAGTGTTTTCAGCAGGTTTAGGGTTGCCCATTTTTAGGGGAGGTTCTGTCGAATTTTCTCGAAAAGTGGGTCCCGCAGGTCCACCTAGGAGTTAGGAGGGTAATTCCGGGGTGGGTCCTGACAAATAAGGTCACAGTCAAGGAGATATTTAGTCTATTGTGCATTGTGCTAAGTACAACAATACGCCTATTGCACTTAGAAAGGATACTTCAACCTCTAACACGTCTTCGTCATCTTCCTTAGGATGAAACGGATCCTATTTAGGGTCAAGACTTCGAACGACCATGGGAGTACTAACAGGCTTGACTTTATCTTCATTAAAATGCCTAAGCATCTTTTGTGTGCAAGCCAATTTATCAAAATTCCATCAACACGGTGTGCAAGTTCTAAACCATGGAAAAACCGAGTTTTCCCAATTTGTTTCATCTCGAATTTGAGATTTCAATGCTCTGCGGTTTCCTTTAACTAATCTAGAGTTCTAATTAGGTTCATGTCATCGAAATATACTGCAACAGTAGCAAACCCGCAACTTCTCTTATTAATGAAAACGCATGGACATAATTCATTGTTGACATATCTCTTCCCAATAAAGTAATCGCTTAGACGGTTACATCTTTCCACATTGCTTTAATCTGACGTTGATGCTTACAAAACAAAAACAAGGCAAAATATCATCAAAGCTTATTGAAGTACTGTGGCATTTGTATGAATAAACAAATTGAGTTGCCATTCAACAAATTATGAATTATCTTGGGGGTACAATAAATAAAAGTTATGATGCAGATTACAAATTGTTAACGTTATTAAGTTAATGTTAGAGAAAGAGAAGTATAATGGTTTGTCTCCCGCTTTGGAGGGGAGTAACTATGTGTTTGGGCCTTAAGGCCCAAGTTCATTACAAGATGTAATGGGATGCCTATCTATGTGGGAGGAGGTCTATTTTATAAGTAAAGGAGCTCCCATCCATTAACTTATTTTCCAATGTCGGATGCAAGAGAGTCTAGAAAAGCCTATTATGAAGCATCCTGGATATTGGTCTTGGCCACCTTCGACCACCGCGGGGTAGCTTGGATATCGGTCTACGAGATCCATGTTGTGGTCGGGTCACAACTTGGCTCGTGCACTAAAGGGGTGTTACTTATTCTTGGTGACATAGTTATACTATAGGTATCAAAACTGACAATCAAAACTCATAATCAATTATATTAGGATGCAACGGGGTACAAACTAACAATCAAAATTCATTTGGATAGAGATCACCTTTATCTCTATATGCTTCAAGTTAACACCCTAATTACATTGTTTATAACTCAGAAGCCCAATTGGAAGATAATAGAATCTTCCATACGTTGCTCAATTAGATTATCGTTGCAACTAGACATACAATAAACCTTTAGCGAGCTTCTACAATTGTACATGTGACACCGTTTACCGAACAAACTCCTCTGTTGCTGGATGAGTCTCCACTAGGACTCATTGTCTTCAGTAAAAAAGCGGGTCGTCTCGGTGAAGGAAGAGCTGCATCATTATTTAACATTGAAACGACTGCCGACATGGTTGGCCGGTCAGTCGCAAATTCTTGCACACACAGGAGTGCGATTTGAATGCACCTTATTATTTCACTAACAAGGTAACATTCACCTATAGATGAATCAATGATTTCCACAGCTCTGCCTTCTTTCCACAACTCCCAAACCTGAAAATAGTTTGGTCATTATCAAGTTAGCTTTATAAGTAGGGTGTATATTATAACAGTCATTGTTTGAAAATAGACAGACTTGCACGCTTACATGTCCAATCAAATTTGAATATGGATACTTCTCATAGGAACCAGCATTCTTTTGCCAGTAATGATTTCTAGCAATAAAACACCAAAACTATACACATCAGACTTTATTGAAAACAGTCCTTCCATTGCATATTCCGGTGACATATAACCACTGTAGAACACAAAAATCAAATGTTAAGCTTCATTCAATAACATTTATATTGGGTACGCTTGCCACAAGCTATTTGTACTTCTTTAGTGTTTGTTAAGAGTACGATAACACATAGACCAAAAAGTTATTCTGAGATTTTCTAATTTTAGGGGAAACTTACTATGTTCCAACCACACGATTTGTATTTGCTTCAGTTTGCTCCCCTCTAAATATTCTAGCCATACCAAAATCTGCAATCTTTGGGTTCAAAGAATTATCCAATAGAACATTGCTGGCCTTTAGATCTCTATGGATAATTCTTAGTCTTGAATCTTCATGAAGATATAATAACCCTCTAGCAATCCCCAAGATAATCTCGAAGCGTCTTGTCCAACTTAAAAGTGCTCTCCTTGTTTCATCTGGATAGAGTAAGAAATATAGAGTAACTAATTACTCTTGCTTGCTTGAAGAAACTTACAAATAATAATTGTAGATATATATAACAAAGAAAGACTTACTAAAGATGAAACAGTCCAAACTTTTGTTTGGTAAGTATTCATAGATTAGAATCTTCTCTTCATCTTCAAAACAACAACCTAAAATCTTAACAAGGTTTCTGTGTTGGAGTTTTGCAATCAGAAGAACTTCATTCTTAAACTCTTCAACTCCTTGGCCAGAAAACTTGGATAGTCTTTTTACGGCTATTTCTTTTCCATCGTAAAGTATCCCCTGAAATTTGAATTTGAGAAATCAAATAGAGTAGCTGACATGACGCATGAACCAATTTTTTTTTTTTTATTTCATACATTATAACAAGGGGAGCTACCTTATAAATAGAGCCAAACCCTCCTTCTCCAAGCTTGTTTTCAATGGAGAAATTGTTTGTGGCGGTGGCTACGGTGTTTAGATGAAATAATAGTAACTCCGAGTTTATTCTACTATCATCAGGAACTAATCCACCAGTAGCTTCTTCGAAGTAGGTTGACCCAGCAGTAAGGTCAAATGAATATTTATTTTGCCTACGCATACCTATTATCAAACACAAAAAACTAATTTTTTATAAGCCTGTTTTCATATTCATAGCGTGAGATAGTCAAGCTTAGTTAGTCACATGAGATGATATTTCATAATGCAAAACAGGGGAGTTTACATAAAAGTGAGGTGAAAAATGTTGATAAATGAATAGAAGGCAAGATCAAGTTTATTTACCTTTCATCTTCATCCTTACCAACCAATAAAGGGTAAGTAAGAGAATAATAACTGTAACAGATCCAACTGAAATTGCCAGCCTTGCCTTCTTGCTAAGAAAACCACCTGACTTTGCATATTGAGCTACGAAGGTATGAAATAAGTAAACACCCAAAATCCAAAGAACCGGAAAAAAAAAATCCAAAGACCTGAAAATTAGGAAATCATCAGATTTGGTGATTATTGAAATTTTATGGTTTAGAGGCAGAAAGGAAAATTACAATAATGGTCGCAGTGGGTTTTGATGGCAGCTTGGATGTCGGCGATAATGGTTGTTGGAGGATAGAGTTGGCTAGGTTCCTTGTTGGGTCTAGTTTAGTTTTTGGGTTGATGTTGTTCATGTTAGGCCAGCAAGTTCTTCTCTTTATCTATTTATCTATCTATCTATCTGAGTCATGTTCTGGTGCTCAATTAATTAGTACTCAGTTGTGTACAACTATCCAACTGACGTTTGATGTAAATCCAAGAATGGCAAATAATTAATAAGCACTTGAACTGCCTTATTATTTTTCATCACTATTGAGCACGAAAGTCAACTGACCAATTGAGTAGGTTGCTATCTATAGTTCTATAATATAAAGGGCACCAGTTGAGCAGGACTGCTATCTATAGTTTATAATATAAAAGGAAGTGCTCAGACTTCTCTAAAATTTGGATTGAGCAAATTAAATACCCTTTAGTCTAGAAAATAGAATCTCATAATCAAAGCATATTAATAGTTATTCTAATAAAACTAAAAACGCACAAAAAGCATAAATACAATTTTTTTTCTTTTTCTTTTAAGACCTTGACCAAATCACACATGCATTTCATGAGTATAAAGGTAGTGTAAATAAAAATGACCCCTCCTATTCCTAAGTATGTGGTCTATATAATTTTTTGAAGAACTACGATATTACTGCAATTAAATTGAGTATGGATTGTTAAATTAGAGCTACTCACATAAGGAATAATTTTTGAGAGAATGTGAGGTACAAATTTATCTGACGGCTGAGGGTAAATACAACTTTTAAGTTATTGTAATTTTAGTATTTAAATTTAAAACATGTGGTTGAGTTCTACTTGTCTCTCACATTCCCTTAAAACTGACCCTTAGGTGAGCAAACCTAAATATTAAATACTCCGAATTCACTATTTTTCTACGTTTATTTAGACGACCACATTTAGCTCTAGCTAGTGTAGTATTATAAACATAAAGAACGTACCTATAGAAGTTGCATCGACTCGAACATATAAATCTTGACCAACATCGGAGAAAATCCTCGTGTCCATCAAGTCCCCGTGCCATGTCATACACCCGATCCCACCGCCCCGGTCGTCCGCACTCGTGTATGCTGTGCAAGAACAATCCATCAAGCACTTTTGTCTGCACATTTCCAAACTCATGCTCATGTTCACACGTGCCGTAGACGAGTCCGGTATTTTTACACTCGCCACCTTCACGAACCCTTCTCCATTTTGACATGCGGAGGCTTCCGCTTTCCTAATGCACCCACCCTCACCAAGACTCAATCTAGGTGATTTGGATTCGAACCCAGGTAGGCACGTGCAAGACAACCTATAGTCCTTGGCTGGGTCACAGTTAGTATTTGGACCGCATTGTCCGTAGGAATCACACCACCCAGTCGGGTAGGAGTAGAATTTGATCCATTGATCCTTCCACGTGAACCCTTGAAGTATTCCTGATTCATCTATCACCATCCTTGTGATCTCTGAGTCCAAATACGCGAAGGATATCTCGTCTTCATTGTTGACAATACTTGAATTGTAGTCTCCAGCGGTACCGCTCAATCTGTGCCCAGTCCAAGGGCCGCCCCGCCACAGTGCTTCTCTACCCTTGCGCAGAAACAACTGCAGAACCCCCATCGGGTTTATCCCACATGTACAACTCCCGGTTCCCGGGTCATCTTTTGATTTCCAAGATGTTAGGTGCTTCTCCAACCCGGACCGCCGGTTCAGCCCAATCTTCATAGAGGGAAGCAGTGTATCTGAGGGGTAATCAAAGCCTTCCCACACAACTCTTTGGCTACCATCCTCAAGTAAAACAAGATTTCCTGTATCCAAAAGCTTGGCTGTAAAATTGTGTGGTGAAGAGAGAGTAACGTTTGCAGACCAAAGAGGCGTACTTAGGTCCTTTCCATGTATGACAAGGCCTCCATCACCATTGATCGATAGCACTCCATAGGAATCATTGACTGGGTTGTCTCTGTTCGCAACCCAGACAAAGGCTTTCTCTGGAATCTTGTTATACCAAACTCCAGCGTAGCGGTGCTGAGAATTTCCGAGGCTGAAGAACCCTAGTGCAAAGATTTGCTTGTTAGAGACTAAAACGTCGCCGTCTCTGATGGGACGGTCTGGCGTTAGGGCGTCAAGGTGAAGCTGGCAAATGCTAGAGGGGAGAAGAAGGAAGAGAAGCAATATCTGGATAAAAGCTTCGATACTGGAACTCATGGTTAGTTTTTCTCACTGAAAATTTTTGTTTTGGCTATTTCTATTTGCGCATCACTTATTTCCATCGGACTGACTTTATGAAGTCAATCCAAATGACTAGTTTAGAGAGCCTTCAACCACAAGTTTAAGTTCAATAATTCATTAGAGTACGTGTTAGCGAGGTTACTCCTCTCTTTCACTCATCTTTCAGCAAAAAAAAACAAAAAAAAGGTTCAATAGTTCTGACATATCGCACACCAGATTAGAATTCTAGGGACGAGACTAGCTAGATATTCCTAAAGTATTGGGCACGTACTCTACGATAAATCCAAATTGGGCTCTTGTACGCACAAGAGTGCATGCAACTGACCGGTTCATACAACAAGATGTTGACCTATGTATGACGTAGACTTGTCAAACAAGAGAGAGACTTCCGTATGACACCTGCACCACGTGGCAATACGGCACCTGCACATGGATTGAGCTTCGCTTGGCTTGACGAGCTTGAGCTTAAGCTTGCTCCAATTTTGTACCGAGTAGAACCATGTTGTTTATAGAGAACGTATTGTTTATGATCTTCCTTGTTCTACCAAGTTGTTTCATTTCCTCTCAGTGAATTATACCTGTCAATGAAGTTCCAAGATAGATCCAAATTGGGCTCTTGTACGCACAAGAGTGCATGCAACTGACCGGTTCATACAACAAGATGTTGACCTATGTATGACGTAGACTTGTCAAACAAGAGTCCTATCCTTTGTCTTGATTTGTATGCCTAGACAGAAAATAGTGGGGAAAATATGTCACATGTTGTTTAGGTTTCTGTAAAAGATAAAACTGAACCAATTAAATGATCTTTTTTAATGAGCTCAAGTTGTTGCCTCGTTTTATCAGCACACTGTTGAACATAAGATGTGTGTGTGTGTGTATTTCTACTGTTGTTGAGTCATTAGATGTCTTGTTCTCAACCTTAAATTCTTCTTGCTGCAGGAGGTCGAGATTGTTCGTACTGCACATCCTACACAAATTAGTCGTGGAACCTTAAAATACAAACATATCAGACTTTCTGTGAGCGGCTAGTGACTTTGCTCAATTTTTAGGATGTTGAACATTATGATTAAAAGACAAGTTGAAAATTTGCTTAGACTAATAATATCAAGTTACTTGTAGCATCTTTTAAATTTAAGAGATCTTACTAGTGAAGACAGAGATATGGTGATTGAAGATCTATTGTTTTTCCAACCGTATTCTCTTCTTCCAAAACCACTTTGCTGGGCGAGGGGGATTGCGTCTTAATGACATTGATATAGTGGATATTCACTAATTTTCTTTTTGTTTTATATGTTACTCTTGCTTTCATAGGTGCTAGAGATACTTCTGTATGGCAAACAGATGAGCTTAGGCACCATAAACCCACACCAGGTGATGAAGCTAGGGCAGGTAAACCTCTTCAACATTAGATTCATTGATATTCATATGCTTTGGCTCTTTGAAATCGTGTGTATCTCTTACAGACAAAATAAAATTGTATATATTGTTTACCACAGGTTTGAACATTGTGGAGCAGTCCCTTTGGAAAGCTGTACCTCATTATTTACGTCGTGTCAGCGATGCTTTAAAGAAGGTTTGTCTTCAAATTCATTTCTGGGATTGATCTGTTTCCAGTTCTTTATATGCAAATACTACCTGATGAAGAATACAAGCAGAATATTTTAAGTCAAGATTTGGAAAGTAGTTCAAATATATCTAGGTTTTTATTATTAGGATTCTTATAATTATTAAGATTATTTCTTTAGGATTCTTCAAGGATATCCCTAGTTATTCTAGAGTTATCTTAGCCTCCCTATATATAGAGGCCTTTGTAGTCTTTTATTGGCAGATTTGAGTTAATAAAAATTGAAAGCTGTTGCTTCTCTCCAGGTTTGTGTGATGCAACCTAACCTTAGGTGTGATGCCTAAGTTCTCTGGGTGTGATGCCTAGAAACCCTACTGGTGTGATGCTAGTAGTTTGATCCCTTTTCTTCTTAAGTTTCTTATTCTAAAACCCTTTTCTTTCTAACAATCGAGACTGCTGCAAATAAACCCTAGTATTGCAGTTCTTTTGCTACTTGTCCTGCATCACTACCTTCTGTCTTTCTATACTTTTTCTTAATTTATTTATCAGCACACTGGAAAACCACTTCTATTGAAATGCACACCAATCATGTATGGGTCTTCAGGGAGGGGGGTGTATTTGGTTTGATCGAGATGGAAATTCCAATGTGACAGCAAAGGTACTCGTGGGTCTTATTGATATTTTATTCGTAAATCTTCTCCTAATGGTATTATTTACTCAAATCTTGGAGAGGCCTTTCCTGTCAACAGAAGACCTGAAGCATGAACTAATCATAACTTTGGTATATATTAGATCTCTGTTATACATCCTTAGTTGTGTAAAGTTTTAGACCATCAGTTTAACCTTCATTTATGCTATTCCTTCCCTGTTATTTTCTTTGGGGTATGAGAGAGTTTCAGTTTTAAGGATTCTAGTTTGATGCCAGATTTCATGATTAGATTGCAAACTTAAGATTATTGTTTATGTAGAATTTATAATGCTGTCAGACTTACTGTCTAGTTCTTCTATATAATTATATCAATTTGCCTCTTTCTATGTCTCACTTTTATGTAGGTGGATGACTATTGATCTCTATATTCGAGAAGTGGATAGCCTGAAATTTGAACTATCCTTGAATAGGTGCAGCGATATCTTGTCAAAACTGGCACAAGAGATTCTAGAACCCGGTATGACATATTGCAGTTATTTTCAGCGGTCATTAATATTGGCTGCTTGGTATCATGTGGAGACTACCAAAGCACAGCTTCCATTGTTTTTCCTTGACAATTTCCTTAACAGGTTACTCCCATGTTTCTGATTTTTTTTATTGCTTGAACTTTGGTTTGAGGGGCTGGGATTATGTTGTTCTGAGACTAGGATCTTATTAACAGAACAGTTGTAAATCTCTAGATCACTTTTGTGTATGCAGAATAAAAAACGTTGAAAGACAGATGAACACTCTTACTTTATGTTCTGCCAGGCAGGATACACCAGATGGTTAATTAGAGGAAGTAATTGAGTGAAAAAACAGTAGTCATAGTTTACAAAATTCTATGTGTTTTATGGACCTATGGGAATTTGACTTCTCTTACCCCAACTCTTCTATGCGTAAGTACACACTGGTCATCTCTCCTGATTTCTTAAGGTTTCAATTTATTTTTAATAGATGATGAATATACTTGTGAATCAATTTATAATGTTAACGTAATTGAAATTCTCTCTTCAGAATCTGCATCTGACGATCACCAGAGTTGGGATCATCAGTGTTATAATAGGAATCAGGTAAAGCAACAAGCTGTAGCACTTCCAACACAACTTCCAGCTAGAGCTGATCAACCCTGTTGCACTGGTGAACATCCGATTATCCTCTTAAAAGTACTTTTTTAAGAAAAAATTTATAAAAAAAATTGAGGCTCTCGGAAGTTGTGTTACTTTTATATTATTTTCATATGCTGCCACATCCTTATTGCATAAATGAGAACTTGCTCAAATATGTTACAAATAGAACTGACGTCAGTTCGAAAGAAGGCAATGCGTATCACATGAACGTACCCTAGCTTGTAGTTATTTCCTTTTCAAATATGGAGGGAATCAATTTTCATAAATAAAATCTTAATTTAGCTGTATTATAGTGAGCTAGGCTTTCTTTCCACCTAGAATCTCTATTAGCTGTTACATTATTATTATTATTATTATTTTCTCTTTGATTGTTTGCCTTCCTGAAGTGTTTATTTACCAGCACCTAATGTATTCCATGACCAATGGTACTCATGGCTTCTAAGTTCTTATAAACTTGCCTCTTCATGCAGAATGCAATGTTGGTCATTCTCACTATATCAGAATTGAAATGTTGGTCATTTTAACTGAAGATTGCATTGGGGCAGGAATCTGGTAGACATGCTGAAACACTTGATGCAATTACCAAATATTTTGATATGGGCAGTTGGGCACACACAGTGAGTGGGATGAAGAAAAGAAACTGGAATTTCTAACAAGAGAGCTCAAAGGAAAAAGACCGCTAGTCCCACTTAGCATGGAGGTAAAGTAGTAGTGTTAGGACTTAGGATTACCATGCTCCAATTCAGAATAAGTTACTTCTACCCGAATTTTTCAGGAAAAAAAAAAAAATCTGACAAGAATTCTTTGCTATATATCTAATGTGTCTCTTCATTACAAAAATTAAATGAAATTATGGTAGTGATTATTTACCTACAGGGATGAACTTTAAATAAGCACAAGTTGATCTAGCATGATGATGGAGTTGTTTACTATTCCCAAAAGTTTAAGCTGTTGGGATTAAGGTCAACAATTTGTTTTATACTCTCAAACTCACTTCATAGTATGGGTTCAACTTAATTGGGAGGTTTTGCAATTGCAAGAATTCCAACTCAGGATCTTCTTTGCTGATAGGAAAGAAAGTCTTGGTTTACCACTATTGGCCAAAATCTTAAACTATGAAGGTGTGTTCAACAAAGGGGGCATGAAATAGAGAGGAAACTATAGAAATGAGAGAATTACTAACGTGGGTTTTAAAAATGCAACCTTCCTGTTATTACTGTGATGCTGTGAGAGTCATGCATCTCCTCACCAACTTCTGATGTTAACGAAGTACTGGATACCATCCGCATTGCTGCTGAGCTAGGGAGTGATTTGCTTGGAGCATATGTGATTTCTATGGCTTCTAACGTATAGCATACGACTTTCATTATTGCTTCATATTCCAGGTCTTCATTTACAAGACTAAGGAACTTGATTTTCCAACTGCAAAGTTTCTATACATGAATTGTTTGTTAAAATTGATAAAATACTACCATCTACATTGTAATTGGCAGGCAAGTGACATCCTTGCTGTGGAGCTTTTGCAAAAAGATGCACGACTTGCCGTTAGTGGAGAGATAGGAAAGCCGTGTCCTGGTGGAACGGAAGTATGGCCTCTATGTTGATACTGCTAGATTAAATGGTCCTTCTTTAGTTACATTCTTCCTGTATGTTTATTTATGTTTTACATGGCATCTGATATTTGCACTTCATTTATTCCTTGGATTACTTCTCTAGATTTACAGAAAATGATGGTAATTTTCACAATACTATAATTTTGTTAATTCATGTGCACATCAATTTGTTAAACACCTTTATGATCCATCTTGATTCCCCATTGCATAAAAAATAGATAGGGCCTTCTCCAATTAAATTTCTGTTACTTGCTATGGATCCTCATACTTATGTAGTCCATGGTTACTTATCATCTTTGACTTTTTTGGGTAAGATATTAAAGTAGGAAGGGGAAGACTGAAATTTCATTTTCTTAAACCGGGAATTAAATTAAAGCCTGTAAGTTTTTCATTACTGATGTTAAAATTGCAATTACACTATATACAAACTGAGTTTTCATACATCTTGGAACAGGCTGCGTGTGGTTCCTTTGTTTGAAACTGTAACGGACTTGAGAGGAGCTGGCTCAATGATCAGGAAATTATTATCCATTGATTGGTACAGGGAGCACATCATCAAGAACCATAATGGGTATGAAGAGGTATCTATAGAAGCACATTTTGTATTCCACTGAATCTCATGGAAATTACAAAGTTATATTGAACAGGTGATGATTTGATACTCTGATTCTGGAAAAGATGCAGGGCGTTTTACTGCTGCCTGGGAACTTTACAAAGCTCAAGAGGATGTTATAGCTGCATGCAATGAGTATGATATCAAAGTTACCCTGTTTCATGGGAGAGGAGGAAGTATTGGTCGTGGAGGGGGCCCTACATATCTTGCCATTCAGTCCCAGCCGCCTGGCTCTGTGATGGTAACCTTTTTGTTTTGCACTCACCAATCTGCTCCATCTTAATTTGATTGTCTTCATGGTTTTGAAATGTACGTTTGAAAAGGAGAAGTATTCACCAATTCGCAAGTTAACAGCTCCTTATGTCTTGAACTTGGACGTTATTGATATGCTAGTGTAGTGAAATCATGTATCTCTTGGTTGAATTATGTAATATTCTTTCTGTAGATTCTGAATTTATTTAGCCTTATCTTACATGGTTAAACAAAAAAGGCAAGTTTTCTGCTCAACGACCTAAATCTATAGTGCTTGTAAAATCTTTCAGGGTACTCTATGATCAACTGAGCAAGGAGAAATGGTACAGGCAAATATTTGGGCTGCCGGAGATTGCTGTCAGACAGCTAGCTAGAGATATACACAACAGTTGTGCTGCTTGCAACGTTGCGTCCACCACACCCTTCTCGAGAACAAAAGTGGGGTAACCTCATGGAGGAAATCTCAAAGATCAGTGTCAGAATTACAGGAGTGGTCTACGAAAATCCAGAATTCCTTACTTCCAGGAGGCTACACCCCAGGCTGAGCTTGGCTTCCTCAACATAGGAAGCCGGCCCCCAAGAAGAAAGAGCTCTACTGGAATTGGACATTTTCGGGCAATTCCATGGGTGTTTGCATGGACTCAAACCAGATTTGTTCTTCCAGCTTGGCTTGGAGTTGAACCAGGTTTGAGGGGTTTGTGGGAAGGGACACACTGAAGACTTGAAAGCAGAACATTATGAGGTCCACCTATTGAGTATTGAAACCCAATTTTATCATAATCTTCTTCAGGAAATCCCATTCCAATTTGTCATAAGCCTCACTTATATCAAGTATCAGAGCCATAAAACCTTCTTGTCCTCTACGCAGCCTGTGCATATAGTGAGCTAGCTCCGAATCCACGAGAGTGCTGTCTGAAATCAAACGATCCGGGACAAACGCACTCTGCTGTGGGGAAATAATGTTCGAGAGAAAAACTTTAAGCCTGTTAGCTAGCACCTTGGAGGCTATTTAATAAGTAACATTGCAGAGGGCTATTGGTCGCAGTTGGAACATGTGCTTAACCTCTTTCACCTTTGGGATGAGCACCACATGCGTAAACTTCAAATCATGAGGCATCTCTTAATTAATCAGAAAGAAAATCATTGCCCTACTCACCTATGAACCAACTAAGTCCCAATACTTCTGGAAGAAGAAAGGAATTGTACTAAACCATATGAGTCTATGGTCTAGTACACAGGTTATGAGTAAAACATGCAAGTTTTGTATCTTGTGGAATTAAAGTTACCGTAAGAATTTAACAGATGTGTATTGAGCAAGTATTGTTACCAGAAAGTTAATGAAAAGGATGTGTGAAAAGTATAAGAGATCAGATAAGAAGATCTGCAAATATCAATAGAAAAACTCATACATCAAATAATTTTGTCACCAATTTTGCTAGTTACTTTTACAAAGCTTTAAGAAATAGAATAATATTTACTAACAAAATGATGACGAAACTATTGCCAAAAGTTGAAATCTTGAAATATTCAGGTTGCATCATTCCAGAACATCTTGAGCGAGTAAGGCACTTGATGAATTGGTGGCGGCGACTGCATGTAGGAAGGATTCTGCTGTTGGTACTGAGGCTGCGGCTGCATGTAAGAAGGATGAAGTTGTTGGTACGGAGGCTGCAGCTACTGAGAGAATGGTTGATAGTGCTCGTAGCAAGGCTGAGACATCATTTGTCGGTAAGAATGTTGTTGTTGCTGGTAGAAAAGCTGCTGCTGCTGCTGCTGCTGCATACAAGGAACATAAAAGAACAAATTTGTATGAGTTTTTTTGCTCACACGTGGCAAGTTACGAGTGTGAGCCTAGCACTCCCCTTTGATTCATATGCGGTCTTCATAATCAGCTTATATTCATTTGGATCCAACGGAGATTGTTCCTATTTGAAGCAATGATATAACATGTCACAACTCTATTACAGAGTAGTAGCTTGGTTGTTTAGTAAAAGCCTAAACTTGAAATATAAATGAAAATTGTAGAAACATATGATTGCAATGAAAGTCAAGTGGTTGAAAAGAAGCTACTTACCTGGTCTGCTTTCAGACTTGTATCTATAGGCGTTGGAACTGTTTCAATGTCCCTTGGAGATTTTGCCTATTGGAAGCGATGATGTCAAATATCAAACTCAAGTACAGAGTAGTAGCTCACTTGTTTGATAAAAACTTAGAATCAAAGTATATATTGAAATAGTAAAAACATATGATTGTAATCAAGTCCTTGAAAAGAAGCTATCTACGGTCTGTTTTAGACTTGTTTCTATTTTGGCGTTGGACGGTTGGAGTTAATTAACTGAAGGTTGTTGCTTTTGAACTAAAAGGATCAGTAGAGTTAATTAATTGAATGGCCAAAATTATTGTTCAGCCTCAAATATGAATTTAACAATTATCTTAAAATGAGAGATAACTGAGGACTTTTCAGATTCCAGAAAAAAGAATACTGACAACGATTATGAAAAGTAAAAGCAACTGCAGCACCAACAAATATGGTTGAGAACATTGAAAATCAAACAACTCCCAAGGTATGATATCTGCACCCCTTCTCAGAAAAAGAAAAAAAAAAGGAAGCATATGACAACAAGAGATCATGATCATCTTTATTGTGCTTGTAAAATTTAAAAGTTTATGGTCTGGAGCTCTGGAACTCACCTCTAAACCAATCTCCAGCTCCTCCTTCAGCAATGTCATAAACTGAGACAGCACCTTCCTGACTTGGAAACGAATTCTAGTTCATGTCTATTATATATGAGAAGTATAACTTGGCATGGATACAGAATTTTGAAAGTAGAATGACTGATAAGCAGACAAATATTTACTTTTTCAGACCCCTGAACTTAAACAATTTGCTATAAAATAGTACACTACATATGCTATGAGTGTTGTAAATAATTATGGCTAATATCATGTAAATAGATGGAGAGTCATATATGCCTTTCACTATAGATTAGTGATTGATAGGATTGTGAATAGGAGTAATTGACGTTGCTATTAAACGTTGCCTATTTGTATACATCATGTACTCCTATATAAACCCCCTCATGGTAAGATGAATGGATACAATCTGATTCTCTGTGTCCAAACTCTCTCTCTCTCTCTCAAAATTTTTTCTGTTTTACAACACGTTATCAGCACGAATCTCTAACCCAAGTGCTAGCCAAGAAAAAAAAAAACCCCCCCTGCTGCAGCCTGTTTGCACGCCCCGAAACCTCTTGATCGGGATCTCAGATCAAAATCTTTCCTTCATCAAAGTTGTTCGTCTCTGCCTCTTCTATTTGCCGTCCAAATTTCAGCCCTATTGGAGTCGTTTTAAGACCTGTACACCATTCGAAGTGGGAGCTGTCCAGAAGAGGCGAATAGCTCTTGGATTGGCTGAGAAGACAACCTTCTCAGTTCTGCACATATAAAAGATTCATCCGCTCTTCATCAAGTAATGTTTTCCAAAATCTAATTTTATATTCACGTTTATTGAGCCTATTGATTGAACATGAAAAATCCTCCATGATGCATGAACCCTAAATTCTAATTGTTTTATTTGGAATATATATACATGTTCATGTTTTGGATTGTTTGATTGGAAAAGAAAAAAATTAGGATACTTTGGCTGCACTTGGTCCAGTAGCACCAATTCACAACTAGAGAGCATCAATCAATCATGTAAAAATAAATTCTGCTATTTCTGGGATTCGAACCCAGCCACAGTGTGTACCAGCCCAGCATGTTGTCCACTGTGCCATTATGGCCAATTGGTAATTATCACCACTATTTAATATTAATACTGCCAGAAGCAGATTCAACTCCATTTAATTGGTGATTGATCAATTGATTCAATTCATGTTTTGGTTTTGATTGACATTTATCCAAAACAATTGCCATAATAATTTCACAATGTATCTTTTATTACTACATCTGAATATTGTGTATTGCGTGAATTATGGGCTTAATTTTTTGTTACACAAATTTGAATCTGCCATTATAATTCTTTATGCTAGAAGCATTATGAGCTAAATTATTACGCGATTATTACATAAACATTGTGCCATAAGCATTTGCCAAATTTATTACCTGTACGTAATGCCAGAAGCATTAATGGGATTTGAACCCATTTCCTTAGGTATATAACCGCTGCATTAATTTATATATGTTACGATTTAATAACATATATTGAATTTGGTTATGTTATAATTGTGAATATTAATAGAGGCTGAGTCAGAAGCTCAAATCAAGCCCAAAGTCATAACAACAAATTTGAGCCAGAAGCTCAGGCCCAAGTTGCAAGGCCAGAATAGAAGCTCACTACATGTTACCAAGACAAAAGTTATGAATCTTCTCAAACTAGGCTCATCCAGTTGGATGCGATGTCTAGGAAAGGTTCAGATGAGGCTGTGTACTTAAGCGAGCCTCGCTCCACCTAAACCTCATCTTTCCTTACCTGGTCATATTCAATTGGAGTTACCGAAAAGGTTGAGTAATAACTTTTCATTCCTTGGCAGACTAGCCTGAGCCCAGCAGGTCCACTCTCCCTCTGCAGGACCTAGCAGCCCAGCAGGCCTCACATACTCTTTGACTAGCGCATGAAAGCCTAGGTCACGAGCCCGCAGACTAAGCCCGATAGGCTTCACTATCAAGTCCACTCCTTCTTAATTATTTGGTCCAGCAAAATCAAAATAAAAGGAAAAATGATTTGATATTGTAAATAGATTCACCATATTTAATATGTGTAATTAATTGCCAGAAGCATTTATTTACATAGTTGTGTGATAATTAATCTGTTATATTACTAGCATGCAATTAATATCTCAATTGATTTATGATTTCCATTTATCCAATTTGTGAGATATTATTATAATTTACTTTATTCAATATTATTGTGTTACTTGTCCAAATTTTCGCATTAGAATATATGTGTAGAAAATGTAGGTATCTGATGAACCAGTAGTTCATACATAAATCGAACTTGTAGTTTCGATAATGCCATTTAAGAAACTTGAAGTTTCCTTCATAAATTCACCACACATGATAAAACCAGTAGATTTTACATGTCTAATCCGATTTTTCATACCATGTTATAGGACCTGAAGTTCTCATTACTTGCTTATGGATGATATTACCCAAAGCACTAATATTATTTGTTCCTTTCCTGTAAGAAATGTCAAATCTCAACATGTTTGACTTTGTTGCTTTGGAGGTCTCCAGAAGAAACTATCTAAAGTGAACTCAAGATATGAAAATTCATCTGACTGCAAAGAAGATGAGATCAACAATCAATGCTAACAATGTCGTCATTGAGACTTTTAATATGAGTGCGATAATTTTCATAAAGAAACATATGGAGAAAGCACTCCAAGTTGAGTATCCGATGAAGAGGATATACAGACTCTTTGGGTCGCTCTGGAAGAGCACTTTCACCATCAGATGACCATTTTCTTGCTTGAAGCAAGACATGATTGGCAGAACGAAATTAGCCCATATGACCGTCTGCCACTTGGCCAAAGCCTAAGAGGCCATGTAATTAGGCTCCACGTGGTCAAGGCCCACGTGGAAGGAACCATGATGCCATAACTCAGCAAGCCCAAGTTGAAAGGAACACTGGTCCGGCCCGATGCCACTAGAATCAGCATGATCTTTGTTATCGATGTGGAGGAATTGACTGCTGGTCCCGCACCTATTGTGCGATAGCTGAAGCAGTAGATGAGTATTACGCCGGTCGCGGAACTCGAAATACCAACTTTATTGAAGGGTCATTTTTCTATCGATTCCACACTAGAAATCATGAATTTTCATACAGTTACTGAACATACTGAGGATTAGAACTCAAAGACATGGGTATAATTGGCCCCTTGTGCCATATCTATTTCATCTTAATGAATGAAACATCTTCGGATTTTGGTGATTTATGTTTTCAATTATTTTGGATTATAGAAATGTGGTTATGTTCGAATATATTTAATTCAATAAACTTATTCATACATGTGATCCATTGAATTAAATAAATGAATAGGCATATTCTGTGGGGAAGTTTGTTGTCTGGTTAAAAGTGCTATTACACACACCATACTCCTAGATCAGAGATATTTTTCAAACTTATTGTCTATTCATACCTCTGTGACAACCGTATAAGGCCAATCCAACCTGATAGAGGGTTATGGCAAAACCCACTATATGTTGTCCAATGGTACTAAACTTACCATTAATGAGGCCTTATATTCTCCACGTTCCAGAAGAACGTTATTGAGTATTAAGGATATTCGAACCAACAGTTACCACGTTGAAACCACTGAGAAAAATGCGTGGAATATCTTTGCATAATCTCCGAGTGTGCAGCCAGAAGCGTACATTGGAGAAATTGAAATCTGTTAGCTAGAAGCTAACTAATTCAAGCAACTACTTGCTATGGCATGACCGTTTGGGACACCCAAGTCAAAGTATGATGCACCGTATCCTCAACTCATCCCAGGTGCATCCCCTTCTGAATAAGGGTCCTGTATATAATGACACACTATGCCATACTCGTTAAGAATATTTAATACTAGACCATCATTTGCAAAGACTAGTACATACACCACCATTTTTCTGCACAGAATGCAAGGGAAATTTGTGGACATATCCAACCACCATGTGGACCAGTTAAATATTAATGGTTTTGGTTGATGTATCGACAAAGTGATCACATGTTACACTACTGTCCATAAGAAAATACTGCTTTTGCTAAACTCTCGCCTAGATCATGAAATTGAGGGCTCACCACTCGGATTATCCCATAAAGTCCATAAGACTTGATAATACCGAAGAGTTTACATCGAAGTCTTTCGATGATTATTGCATATCCTTTGGGATTGATGCTGAACATTTAGTTCCCTATGTTCACACCCAAGATGGTCTTGCAGATAGAATCTTGGTAATGCGCACCAAGCTTCTAAATTCTGCATGGAGCTATGCAATCTTGCATGCAGCTATGTTGGTCCCGTTGAGGCCCACTGCTACCAACATTTCTCTGCGTTATAGCTGGTGACTGGGTACGAACCTGATGTTTCGTACTTATGTTCATTTGGGTATGCAGTCCTCGTGCCAATTGTGCCGTCACAACGTACAAATTTGGGTCCTCAACAAAGGATGGGCATACATGTCGATTATGAATCCATCCATTATGTGCTCTTTAGAGCCCTTGACAGGCGATCTCTTTACCACTATTTGTGGATTGTCACTTTGATGAGACAGTCTTCCCGCCGTTAGGGGGAGATAAGAACATGACTGTTCCTGATGAACGGCGTGAATTAACATGGAATGTCCCCACAATGTCTCATCTTGATCCCCAAACCGCATGAAAATAGTGAAGTGCAGACAATTCTAGATCTATAGAGTATAGAATACAATATGCCAGACACCTTCTCTGATCTAGCTAAAGTGACGAGATCAAATATACCTGCTGCAAATGTGTCTGCAAGGATAGACATCCATGTAGGATGTGTCGTCCCAGATGGACGAGGTACGACCATGGCGGCTAACCAGTCATATGTCCCTGCCCAAAAGCGAGGTAGACAATTAGGTTCATAAGATTCTTATCCCTGGAAGAGGATAAACTTGGCACAAATGAATCCTCTTAACATCGCAATCTCAAACCAATCCATCTCATGAGATAAATCCGGATTATGGGTTTGTCCTAGAAGAGACAATGTTGGGGGACGCTCCAACATTTGAACCCACTCCCGAGAATAGAGAAACTCGGTAAATTTAGTGAGATTTGGAATCGGGTTAAGATTATCATCGATGATATATTAGTATTTGCGGTGGCCACCGAATCTATAATATGCGATGACCTCAAACCTTGCTTTGTTGATCAATATCAATGAAAAGACGACTGGCTAACAAGGAAATAAGCAATCCAGGTCAAAATAGATTCCTTGACAAAGAGAAAGGTGTTTGGACATGTTGTTCCTACACCTCCCCATGTTAAACCCGTAGAATTTAAATGGGTATTTGTAAGGAAGCGTAATGAGAAAAACGAGATTGTGATATAGAAGGCTCATCTAGTGGCGCAAGAATTTTCTCAACGCCCTGTGATTGATTACGAGGAGGTGTATTCTCCCGTAATAGACGTCATAACGTTCCGCTACCTTATCAGTTTGGTAGTTTCTGAAAAACTGAATATGCAGCTTATGAATGTGGTCACGGCTTATCTCTATGGGGATCACAATACAGAGATATACATGAAAGTTCCTGAAGGACTTATGATACCCGATGCAAATAGTTCTAGACCACGGAACACGCTCTCCATTAGTTTTGAGGCGTTCACTTTATAGATTGAAAAAATCTAGACGGAGGTGGTATAACCGTCTAAGTGAATATTTGATCGGGATGGGATATGTGAATAATAAACTATGCCAATGCATGTTTATTAAGGAAACAAGTTCCGGGTTTGCAATTATAATGGTCTATGTCAAAGACATGAATTTGATTGATATTCCTAAAGAGATCAAGGAAACCGCAAAGCACCTGAAGTCGGAATTTGAGATGAAAGGCCTTGGGTGAACAGATTATTGTCTTGACCTGGAGCTCGAGCACAGTGCAGATGAAAAATTTGGTCCATCAACCAAATTACAATCCAGAAGATGTTAAGACACTTTAATGAGGATAAAAGCAAGCACACCTATGGTCGTCTGAAGTCTAGAAAGAACCGTATCATCTTGCAGATGATAACGAAGAGATATTGGTGCCAGAAGTCTCATATCTAAGTGCAATAGACGCATTATTGTACTTGGCTTAATGCTCTAGACAGGACATCTCATTCGATGTGAACTTGTTAGATAGATATAGCTCTGCGCCAACACACCGCCATCGGAATGGTATAAAAGACATTTTTCGCTACCTTAGAGGTACGGCGGATATGGGCTTATCCTATCCCTATGCATCAAGGAATTAATGGATCAAACCCCCTTGATCCTCAGAATGATGCTCGCCTTGTTGGATATGCTGATATAGACTATCTATCAGACCCGCACAAGGCACGTTCCCAAACTGGTTATGTCTTTACCATTGGGAATACTACAATTTCTTGGAGGTCTATGAAATAGACACTTGTTGCTACCTCTTCGAATCATGCTAAGATACTACTAGCTCTTCAAGAAGCAATATGTGAATGTACATGGCTAAGAGTCATTACAAAGCATGTTCGAAGCACATGTGGACTGTATTCCACCACTGATGAACCAACCATTATCTACAAGGATAATGCTACTTACATAGAGCAGATAAAGACAAGTTTCATCAAAGGAGACAACACCAAACATATTGTACCGAAGTTCTCCTTCAATCAGCAACAACAAGAGCATTAGAAGATTGAAGTTAAGCATATTTGATCTGAAGACAATCATGCAGACCTCTTCACCTAGTCACTACCAAAGTATACATTCCAGAAGCATGTTCAAGATATTGGTCTACGTAAACTATTTGAATTACCTAACTTGTAATTTTCAAGGGGAGTTGAAATCAGGGGGAGTATCCTGAAGCATACCCACTTGACCACGTGTACTCGTTTTGTCCTTCGTCTAGGGTTATTTTATCCCACTGGGTTTTGTTACCTGGCAAGGTTTTAACGAGGCACATCTTTAGCATGGTCACCCCAATTATAGTACATCCTGAAGATGCTTTGATTTGACATATATGCATTTGCTCATCTTTTCCCTTCGACCACGGGTTTCTCCCACTGGGTTTACCGAGCAAGGTTTTGGTGTAGCAACTCTAATGCATCCCTCTCGTAGACATACTATCTACTTATAATGCTGATAAGAAGACTTCACCTATCTCTATTGTGATACGACTACTCCACATTCACGCGCGTTGTGCTCTTTTTCTCCTTCGACCAAGGTTGTTTTTCTCCCACAAGGTTTTTATTACTTGGCAAGGTTTTTGATGAGGCAACTTAGAAGCACTCAGCCTAGGCAACACTATTGACATGAAATATCCAAGGGGGAGTGTTGTAAATAATTATGGCTAATATCATGTAAATAGATGGAGAGTCATATATGCATTTCACTATAGATTAGTGATTGATAGGATTGTGAATAGGAGTAATTGACGTTGCAATTAAACGTTGCCTATTTGTATACATCATGTACTCCTATATAAACCCCCTCATGGTGAGATGAATGGATACAATCTGATTATTTGTGTCCAAACTCTCTCTCTCTCTCTCAAAATTTTTTCTGTTTTACAACAATGAGGAAATAGTAGGCTAATAAAACCGAAACTTTGGGGAAAAAAAAATCAACTACAAAAAGTGAGGGCACTAGTATTTGAGGACAAAACAAATTCTCACCTGGATATTCCCCGTAGTTACAGCCTTTGCCATGTCTGTGAAGACAAAATTTCCCACTGAAACACTCAAACATAATAATGATCACTTACAAGCAATAGAATCATTTGAGCACCATGACCCCCGTAGACTCAGAAGTAAAGGTGAAAAGCTATGAACACAATGCACATGTATATCATGTATATATGCAAGTGCATCATCTGTAAATGATATAGTCAATTTCCTAACCACATGAAAATGAAAATTTTCCTTTCAATTTTCAGAAACTACATCAAATAAAAGAACACAAACAATCGGGCAAGAATTGTGCTAAAACAACAACTGACTCCTCAAAATTTGAACTTTAAAGAGTAAAGGTGTTCCCAATGTTAGAAAAAAGGGAAGAAGAACCAAAACAAAAACAAAAACGTAACTTTTCTTATTTGTTAAGTAGAAGAAAAAGGCTGTTACCTGCCATGGCATTTACAAATGTCATAATTTGAGAGTTGCTGCTCCCATCATTCTTTGCTAATGGTGCAAAATCTTGGCCAACATGTTGAGGTGTAGAATGGCCCTTCAGCGCTCCGATGGGCACCACATATCTACCTTAGACATAGAAATTTTGAGGAATAATTGAGCTAGATTGTATTAGTGCATCCACACATTGAAACTATACTAACATATAAAATCAAGAACACCACTTCAAAAACATATGTAATTACAGAATGGATGTATGTATTTCCCAACTAACGGAATTGATCAATATGTCAACAACTTTAGAAATCAGTCTTAGGAGTGTAGACCTGTTCGCATCCTAATATAGGATTTCAGTAGAACTTGAATCCTAATTGAAATTGCAGATCTTTGATGACGTTATGATTTATTCAATTTGCCAAACCATCCAAAGTAAAATCATCACAAATAACATAAGATCTGTTGACGCAGTAAAACCCTCTAAAGAGGTAAACAACTGCGGGCACTATGCCGGTGAACAATCCACTATATGAATATGAAAGTACATAAATATCTTACACAACTCATCTACTAGAACCAATCTAGTGGGCAGCGGTGTCTCCTCGTTTTTGCTACTTCCAAATCAACGACCTTGTTCTCCTTTGTCAATCTTGAGATGGCACAACTCTCACCTCGGTTGTCAATCACCTCAAGGCACAAATCATGCATGAACTACCAACACACATGAAGCATAAAACTAGAAAACTTTTTTGACAGAAAAAGCTTGAGATTTGATAACCCTTCAAAAGCTAAACAAGGAACAGCTTATGAAGGATTCTCACATGAAACTTTAGCTCAATGCTTTCTGAAGATAAAGGCAGAAAACTCTCAAGAAGGCAATGACCAAATATTCTGATATGTTCCATGCCTTGAACAACCCTAAGAGAAACATATATATAGGAGATGACGAGCTAGGGTTTCTGATGTACATGGGCTTCATGACTTCCTTTAAAAAGCATGGATTAAAATAGAATCATCATTTAGAAAAGCCCATAAACCAATTTAAGAAAGTTTAAATGCTTTTGATTAAACCATCTGAAACAACGCAGATCAGTACAATAGGATTGTAAAGAGGATTGCATCCTATAATAGGATTCAAAGGCAAGTTCAGTCCTAACCACTTTACAAGGATGTACATGTATGCAAGACATACCTGATTGATGAGAGTTTTGCATGAAGCTCAAAGCATTCCATTCTTCTAAGGATCCAAGAGTAGAAAGTTATTACATGAAAACATGACTCTTGATTGTTGTGCTTAGGAAATGCCAATCAATTAAACATTGCACTAACAATCTCCCCCTTTGGCATTTCCTAGGCAAAACAACATATACATTTAACCATACACAATAGTTGATCCTATGCTACTATGACCCAAGAAATATGAACTTCCAAGTTGCAATCTGCACACAAGAAACATAACACCCGTGAAGAACATGTATGGTTGAAGTAGTATAAGCATGAAACATTAAACTTCCAATCTCTCCCGCTTTTTGCCAGGAAAGGACAAAGGGACCAAAGATTTCACTGCCCCTAAATTCAATACCCATGTATTGGTAGCAGCGGAAACAAACATTAATCAGGGGGCTAGGAATAACATGTCAAACTATCCTGCAATAGAAGTGAACCTTCAAACACTCTTGAATATCAGTATGTTATGACAATGAAGATAAAGAAGAATAGTGTATATGTTTGAACCAAGGTAACTTGCACTTTGTAGCAGACACAATTGAGAAGAACCAAGCAGATATGATGCATGAGACAGACCATTACCACACACAGGGCAATCAAGCAGAGCTTTTCCAAGATAACATCAACATGAACACTTCTCAAGATCATCAACCAGCATATTTGAAAGAGAGCAGGTCTCAGTAACGAAACACTATTTATTTCAAAACCAAATTGAGTTAGGCTACTAAAAGTACTATGCTGAAAAGTGAACTCAGATCATCAGAGACTTTAGAGAGATTATCACGAAGAGGCACAATATATATATAAATGGAGACATGATCTATGAGGGCGCATTGAGCGTTAAGCAACTGATATACCTTTTTTTTTTTATTGTTGCGACCCCCTGCTTTCCTTTTATTTATTTATTTTTTAATTTTTTTAATTTTAATAGAAAGATCATGAGTCAAACCATCCCTATTTCGACCTGAAACACACTAGCTTTACAAGGCAGGTGTCCCATCTACATTTGGAGATAGCCTGACTTTCCTAGACCACCACCATTTCGACCTGAAACACTCTAGCTTTACAAGGCAGGTGTCCCATCTACATTTGGTGGTAGGCTGGATGTCTCCTTAAAGAACCACTGGTGCCATTACAAGAGTGATAACTCGGTCTGCATACCCCACTCAACATCTTAGGTGTATAAGTGCAAGAAACAAAGCAAGGCTTCAGTTGCCGTAAACACAAGAAGGAAGAGAAAAGAATAGGGTTTAATTCTGGACCTTTAAACACTCAAAAAGCAAGAAAAGATCACTACAGGAGAAGGCCAAGTGATGTAACTACATCTCAGTTCATGAGTTGCTCTTGAGGTGATAATGTACTACAATGCACATGCTAGGATTGCAACAGAACACGCATCCTAAACTAGGATTGAAATAAACCTGGAATCCTAAATGCATAAATTGCAACAAATAAGCAGATAGTCAAGTAACTCGAAACTAAATGAGGACAACAGTAATCAAATCTATACTACATGCAAACACACAGCTGCTACAAGCACAAGTTAAAAACTGGGAACCAACTTAGATCACAAATTCTAATGAATCGCTTGAGATTGTCAATACATACTTAATCCAAGGACATTGAAAGTTGGCATTCATTTAACATGAACTCAAGTGCAAGAGAACTTCTTTCAGCACCATTGAAAACACCACATGATATGTTCATATTATTAACCTTACCTGTCAACTTATCAAGGCATATTGAGTTGTTGATGCCAAAGTTCCAGACCAATTTTTTTGTTTTAAACTTCGGCAACCTAGCTTTCTTTGGAAATTAAGCATCCAACCATTCATGAATTAATCCTGCAACTCAACACTCTCAAACAAAAATACCCGTGAGGCATGGTATGGTATGATATAAAATCAAAGCATACACTTCAGTTTTTCCCTTTTTTTTTCTTTTTTTAAATAAAGTCCCTACAAAAACAAAACCCAAAAAGAGAAAAGAACATCCTTATAGAAAATTGCAGAAATAAACACAAGCTACTAAGATCTTAGGATTAAAAAGCATATTCAGTCCTAACAAACCAGAACATATTAGCAATAAGAAAACTAATGTAAACAGAAAGACACTACTCCCCCTATATATGTGCTTATGATGGAAAAATCATGCTATTGGCAACCAAGAATATATTTTTCACAAGCACATATTGGAGAGTTCACTTACCAGTATGTGGAAGCTTAGAAAGATCAGGCTCTTTTCGTATCCAGACTTGCTTCATCTTGGGCATAGGTGAGAATGGAACTGAAACAAATCTTGCTATCTTGTTTACTTCTTTCAAAAGAAATTCAAGCTTTTCTTGAAGATATTCTTTCTTTTTGTTCATGAGTGGCTTCTTGTTGTCATTCCAAGAATTTTTTCTTAGTTGATTCACTTCTTTTGGATTTCCTATCCTTGAGAAATTTTCTGAATTTTCTTGTGACAAGATCAATTTCATCTTCATCAGCATCCTCTTCATTTGTTGACTCATCTTCACTGTCTTTCTTCACTTTAAGAGCTATGCTTTTGCTCTTCATTTCATCAGGGAGTTCCATCTCATATGTGGTTAAGTTTCCAATCAATTCTTGCAGATTATAGGTATTCAGGTCCTTCGACTCTTGAATGGCTATCTTCTTGGAATGATATTTCATAGGAAGAGACCTGAGTATTTTCTTGACTATTCTGTGCTGAGGTATGGGATCTCCTAAGTTGAAACAGCCATTCACAACAACATTGAGCCTAGCATAGAAATCAGCAAACATGTCATCATCACCCATCTTCATATTTTCAAATTGCTGTATAAGTTGCTGAAGCTTGGATTCTCGGACAGCAGTAGTGCCTTCATGAGTAACTTGGAGAATATCCCATGCTTGCTTTGCAGAGTAACAATGAGAAATAAGCTAAAATTTATCAGAGGATACCGCTGTGAAGATAGAGTTTAATGCTTTCTGATTATTTGTACTCTTGGAGTTCTCATCTATAGTCCATTCACTCATCGGCTTCTTAACTTTGGCTTCAACAGTAGAACTGCCCTCTCCAATCCCTTTTGTGTCAACTTTTTCAGTCTTAGTTGGAAACTCCCAACCACTTTCGATAATAGCCCATACAGCTACATCCTTTGCCTACAAAAAGGCTTTCATCTTAGCCTTCCATGCCACATAGTTTGTTTTGTCATCAAGAAATGGAGGGTGACTTGTTGACCCAGCAGCACGATCACTTGTGCCTTCCATTCTGTTCCTAACCAGGATCACGCTAAGTTTGTCCAGCGACCTACTCTGATACCAATTGTAATTACAGAATGGATGTATGTATTTCCCAACTAACGGAATTGATCAATATGTCAACAACTTTAGAAATCAGTCTTAGGAGTGCAGACCTGTTCGCATCCTAATATAGGATTGCAGTAGAACTTGAATCCTAATTGAAATTGCAGATCTTTGATGACGTTATGATTTATTCAATTTGCCAAACCATCCAAAGTAAAATCATCAGAAATAACACAAGATCTGTTGATGCATTAAAATCCTCTAAAGAGGTAAACAACTGCGGGCACTATGTCGGTGAACAATCCACTATATGAATATGAAAGTACATAAAGATCTTACACGTACAACTCATCTACTAGAACCAATCTAGTAGGCAGCGGTGTCTCCTCGTCTTTTCTACTTCCAAATCAACAACCTTGTTCTCCTTTGTCAATCTTGAGATGGCACAACTCTCACCTTGGTTGTCAATCACCTCAAGGCACAAATCATGCATGAACTACCAACACACATGAAGCATAAAACTAGAAAACTTTTTTGACAAAAAAAGCTTGAGATTTGATAACCCTTCAAAAGCTAAACAAGGAACAACTTATGAAGGATTCTCACATGAAACTTTAGCTCAATGCTTTCTGAAGATAAAGGCAGAAAACTCTCAAGAAGGCAATGACCAAATATTCTGATATGTTCCATGCCTTGAACAACCCTAAGAGAAACATATATATAGGAGATGACGAGCTAGGGTTTCTGATGTATATAGGCTTCATGACTTCCTTTAAAAAGCATGGATTAAAATAGAATCATCATTTAGAAAAGCCCATAAACCAATTTAAGAAAGTTTGAATGCTTTTGATTAAACCATCTGAAACAATGCAGGTCAGTACAATAGGATTGTAAAGAGGATCGCATCCTATAATAGGATTCAAAGGCAAGTTCAGTCCTAACCACTTTACAAGCATGCACATGTATGCAAGACATACCTGATTGATGAGAGTTGTGCATGAAGCTCGAAGCATTCCATTCTTCTAAGGATCCAAGATAGAGTAGAAAGTTATTACATGAAAACATGACTCTTGGTTGTTGTGCTTAGGAAATGCCAATCAATTAAACATTGCACTAACAACATACAACAACAAAATTCAACCTTAACTTCTACAAAAACGATTCTTTTATGTTACTGGAAAGCGATCCTAAGAATAGCTAAACAAACATAACATATTCTCAGCTGAATATCACACGCAGAATGATAATCTACTGACCATGACTAGTTTTCCAACTACGCTTGCAGCTTGAAGTGGTGAAAGTATTATTAATGCTGTAACTGCCGCAATGGTTGATAGCCAAATTCATCTATAGAATTATCACAGAAAACAAAAATGAAGTATTAAGAGATATTATTATTTCAGCTTTATTTCTTATTAGTGGCTTGAAGCAGAGAACAGAACAGGTCACAACCAGTAAAGATAACCACTGGAAGAAACTAAAAGATTGAAGATTAATTTGCTTTATCTCGACTTGGGAGTTTGGATTTTCTTTACAGAGCAGCAGAGAAAGAAAGCTGTGGCAACCGGTGGAACACTGTTAATTGTTAACCAAGACAACCCCGTCAATGGTCAATGGTCAAAGCATCCGGGCTTACTACACATATTGGATTCATGGGAGACTGCAGCATATACAAAAGACCTTGAGGGACAGTGCAAGAGAGAACTTGAAGCCCAATAGTGGTTTTGATTATTTGATGTACTAAATTTGAGTGCCTAATGATTCTATTAATATAATATATTTATAATTTTTTTTTTATGATATTTAGTATGGTACATCACACATTATCTTAAAAACTATTTTAGTAGTCATTTTACCACGTCACATAGTCATATCATTTGGTACTTAAAACTCTACAACAATACAATGTTCTCAATCATTTAAGGAGAATTGCCATTTTTAAATCTCTCACTCTCTAATTTTCATTTTGTAATGTAGTGTTATGATCGGACTTGATTGAAGTTCATGTATTTCTCTTTCTTTGTACAATGAAATAGTTAACACTGCAAACTTATTATGGCTCGTCTTTTTTAGTACAGTTGTCCTTGAATACTTTTTTACGACGTCAGAGCTAAACAAGCCCATTAAATGCACAATGAACATGGGCACAGCCAACTTTAAGAACTTATTGAGAGCCCAAGGAGAAATAAATCCACGGGTTTTGACTAAAAAAAGTTTACTATTTTGTTGAATTAAGGTCAGTCCAAGAATTTAACTTAGGTGTACTGAGCAAATTTTGTTACGAAAAAGTAAAATGAGGTGTGAAAGTATAGGAGATCAGATAAGAAGATTTTGAGATATGAATATAAAAACTCATAGTATAAATATCATCAAATAATGTTTTCACCAAACTTTGCTAATTACTTCTACAAAGCCTTAAGGAATAGAAAAATTTCCTAATAAAATGATGACGAAACTAAATTGGCAAAAGCTGAAATCTTGAAATATTCGGGTTGCATCATTCCAGAACATCTTGAGCGAGCAAGGCATATGATGAATTGGTGACAGCGGCTGCATGTAGGAAGGATTCAGCTGTTGGTACTGAGGCTACTGCTGCTACACGTAGGAAGGATGAAGTTGTACGTTGGTACAGAGGCTGTGGCTGCATGCTAAAAGGATGGTTGATAGTGCTCGTAGCAAGGCTGGAACGTCGTCTGTTGGTAAGGATGTTATTGTTGCTGGTACAAAGGTTGCTGCTGCTGCTGCTGCATACAAGGCACATTCGGTGACGATGGTCCAACTTGAGTATGAAGATGAGGCACCTGATCAGGTGTCACACAATGAACGCAACTCGAATAGGTCCCAAATCTTCTCATATGTGTTGTACCACTATGTGAGGACTCCATCCTAAGAAAAAGAACAAGATCAACGTTTTGCCACCAACATATGTAGAATTCACCCACTCTCCATCATGGTTAACCAAAACTCTAACTTCAATACTCCTGCTGCAAATTAGCAGAAAAAGTATACCATGAATGATGAGACAATGAGAAACTAGCTAAATAACTTGTGTCTATTTCATATACCCCGAACATATATAAACCCTAAACAAAACCCCACTTTTCGGTTTATTATAGCTCTGGTATCCCAAACAATACAGCAATAGTAGTGTGGTGGTAAATAATTAAAATAAGAGTAATGCTAGGTGAACCAAATTAGTAGAAGATATTCAAGCATTTTAGTAGCTAAAGAAGACAAGTACAAATGATCAATAAGTCTAAGGTTGTGTTACCAAAAGTATCGCAAATTTAAAAGTTGAGAGTACCTTCCAGAGGAATTCGGCAATGGATGCTTCAAGTGCATATCAGAACAAATGCTCTGATCAATAAAAATTTTGAGGTCATCATCATTGATTATCTCCACAGGATAAGCCGGTGATTTTGATTATCGATCGTACTGATCTTGATCTCATTTTCATTTGGATGCACTCCAACAATATGATACAGTTGATCTAGAAGCTCATTATAAGTAATGTCTTCTGAAACCACTATTTCTTTTGTCTCACCACCTATGTAAACAGAACCAACCCACTTTCCGCCATAGTTAACGCCAAATCTGAACTCACCCATTTCCCTGAAAACAAAGATGCTAAAACAATTAACAAAAGAAGTATAATAATTAATTTACATGCAAGAAACTGAAGATGACTAACTTTTTATTATGATTAGTGATGTTTTCCTTGTTCCTCAAACTAGCCTTCCCCTTATGTGTTTTGTCTCCATTCAATAGAGTATGAGTTTGTTCTTCATATTCTTCAAATGGCTTCATCAAAGTTTCGTTCTTCTTTCCCACTTTAGATGCTTTTCTGCATTCAAGAATCTTCAAAAGCTCATTCAAACACCATTTTGAAGAAGCATAGTTCGGTGAAACGATGACAACCCAAACCTTTGATCCCTCAATTGCTTTGCCGAGTTGTTTGCGAATGGACATGCCTTTCTCAAGATCTTTGTCATCTCTAAAGGTGGAAATTCCGCACTGAATTAATGCAGCATATAGATGGTCCGTAAAATTCAAGCGGGTATCCTCCCCTCTAAAACTTAGAAAGACATCATGCTTCTGTCGACAAAAAGAGGACCAAGAAGGCATTGATAGCAGACTTTTAATGGCAGGTTTTTTTTTTTTTTGAAAAAGAAGAATACAATTTCCTCCATGGCTCATCAACAACTTCTTGAATGAGTTCTGCTTCGGGCCTATACAATGAACATAGATAAGATACTTCGATTAGGTTAAGGAACTGATAATATTCTTGATATACTTATTTAGGGTCTTGAACTTATTAGACGAAAATTCGGTGAATTAGTTTCCATAATTAGATGACAATAATATATATATATATATATATGTGGTCCTTCTAGTGAGGGATCCCTCATTTTTTAACCATTTTAAGATATCGCTCATTAGACCCACTTTTTGATCACATATTCAGTTCTTAACTGTTCAGTTTTTAGGTATATATGAGTAAGTCATCTCTGCAAATTTTCAGCCAAATTGATAATCGTTAAGACATTCAAAACTGCGATTTACAATTATAAGTATGAACGGTTCAGGTTGGACAGATTCGATTAATCCATTGATTTAATCTAGTTCGATATTTTAACGGTCACTAATTTAGATGAAAATTTTCAAAAGTGATCTATACATTATGACCTAAAAATTGGACGGTCGAGATGCCAAAATGCGATCGAAAAGTGGGTCCCACAAGAGATCCCCTAAATTGACAAAAAAAAAGGAGATCCCTTAGTAGAAGGGATCTCCATATATGTGTGTGTGTGTGTGTGTGTGTGTGTGTGCGTGGAGGATCTAGAGAGAACCTCCTTCAACTTGAAAAGTGAGGGCGTTTTCATTTTTAGCTTGTAGTTTAATAATCTAAATCATTCATCCTCTAATTACATACATACATATGAATCCTACAAAAAATTAGCCAAATCGAAAAACGTTTAACCATTTGATTACCACAATATTCATTTCAATTTTATCTAACGGACCACATTTGTCTACATAATTTTAAATAACTAAATGATTATGGATTTGGTTGATTTTTTATAGACACAATTCTTGCCTAGGAGTCTAAGGAAGCAACGGTTGAGATCATTAAATTAGGTCACATACTAGTGTAAAATAGTGAAAATCCTCAAATTCTTAAAGTAAGGAGGTTCCCTCTAGAACATGCACACACACACACACACACACATATATATAGACACACACACACACGCATATTATTGGAAATTCTTCTATGCACCTATAGTGCAAGTGATCCAGCACCTATTAAATGATCTCAACCATTGATTTTTACAGTTAACATTTTTTATAATAATAAAAAAGTCAACTTGATGTTATTTAGCCATCCATTCATATTGGTGCAAGTGCATGTCGGTGCTCTTAATCCTCCCTTATATGTGTGTGTGCGTGTGCGTGTGTTGATTCCAAGCGCTTCATTTAAATGAGTCTAATGAGAATCTTGTTTTTATGTTTTTGTCTTCTCTTTATTGTCACAAAATTTCATGGTAAATTTCATATTTTTCACATTTGAGTTTTGGGTTCTTGACCCAAAGCACCAAAATTAACTAAAATGATCCCAATTACCCCGACAACAAAATTTTATTCCCACTTACCATATTTCAAGAAAAATGACAGTTTTACCCTTGACATAATTAACAAACTACAGTATATGCCACTCAGACTCTCCAGCGCGACTCTCTCTCTCTCTCTGATCTCCGATCACCTCCTACGCGGCGTCGAACTCCGGCATCACGATCTTGGATGACATGCAGCGATGGCGAGTGTCCAAGCTTGAAGCTCTGGTTAGAGCTACCGAAGTAGAACTCCGTCTCGATCAGAGCCACAAAGTAGCCTCGAAGCCACCTCGATGAAGTTCTGAGATCGTCGACGGAGAGGCTGAACTTCCGGTCGATCTGAACGTCGTTGTCTCTCTTCACTCTCTCTCTCTCTCTCTCTCTCTCCAGCACAACTCCTCTTCTATCTGAGGGTCTGCAACCGGTGAAAACCGGCAAAGAAAGGTTGAGGGGTGGGTGCCAAGAGCATTTTCTGGGTGCCCAAATCTTTTTTTTTTTTTTGTAAACTGTGGGAAGAAGAAGTCTGAGAAGGAAAGAAAAAAAGAAAAAAAATTGTTTTTTTATTTTTATTTATTTTTATCTCGTAATAAGGGTTATTGGATGGCAATAGACGTTTTGAATTAATATAATCTCCTCATTTTTTTTCTTTAATCAAAGTTTTATTTGTCTAAATTTAGGGAGATTAGTTCATATTCCAGCTACTGAAAGTTCTATTAGGGGGGCAATAGACATCTTTTGGGGGCAATAGACGTCTGTTGGGGGCAATAAACCTTTTCGGCGACTTATGAGAACTCCGACGACCTTTTTGGGCATCTTCGGCTAGGTTTTCAGAAAAGTCCTGTGGGCGGGAGTCGGGGACAGGAATCCAGCAGCCGGTGACCGGAATCCGGCAACCGGTTACCGGAATTCTGTGAAAGTTAACCGAAATCCAGAGAACGGTTACCCGATTCAGGGGAAAGTTAGCCTGAATCCGAAGACCTGTAACCGGTGACGGGGCTCCGGCGAAGTCTCATATGGTTTCTCTCCCTTCCATTCTCTCTCTCTCTCTCTCTCTCTCTCTCTCTCTCTCTCTCTCTCTCTCTCTCTCTCTCTCTCTCTCTCTCTCTCTCTCTCTCTCTCTCTCTCGCTCTCTCTCTCTCTCAGTAATAAAGAGGTGAGGGTAAAGTGGTCTTAAAAAAAAAACAAAAAAAATAAATTTATGAGATATTAGGGAAGACTTCCTTAGAGTGTTTTGAGTAAGGGGGAATTAAAAAAACTTAATGGGGTAAGTGGAAAAAAAAAATCCCTAGAAATGGGGTAAATGGACAAAAACCTTGAGTTTTTATATTGAAAGTTTGGAACCTCCAAATTTACGCACTTGACCTCCTATACTTTTTATACGTCCTATTAAATTTTTAAATACTAAATTTACCAATGACTAAAATATCGAATATCGACAGTCCCAAAAATGGAAATTTTGACGGAAATATCGATATCGTGTAAAAGAAAATTGACAATTGGAATGGTCTACTCATTTCATTTCATAGCCCTTTTATATAGGGAAGGAATTACAACGGAAATATCGATTACAATGATAATATTAAATGCTGATTGATCCGTCTTTGATGCTGATTGATTGGTAATCACTGATTCCTTGATTCCCTCTTCGTCAGTTACTTTGACGAAGGCACATAATGTTATTTTCCTTTAACACTTCCCCTTGTGCCAAGTCAAAGATGAAATGGTGCATGAGTTGTTGCCTCACTAAAAACCTTGCCAAGTAACAATAAAAACCCTGTGGGACAAAAAATACATCTTGGTCTAAGGAAAAGAGCACAACGCACCCTTTTTACATTTGAGGATGACATGTTTGTGTTAGACTCCCCCTGACGTCTACACCTCCCCCTGATACTTACATTAATCAGGAGCTTGGAAAGTCTTCGCATTCCTATGCTTTTCACATGTTTCTCAAATGTGGCCTTAGGCAATGATTTGGTGAACAAATCTGCCACATTCTCCTCAGACCTTACTTGATTAACTTGAATCTTGAGGAGGGCCTGTTGTTGCTGATTGTAGAAAAACTTTAGCGATATGTGTTTTATATTATCACCCTTGATATATCATAGCTTCATCTGTTCGATGCAAGATGCATTATCTTCATAAATGCAAGTAGGCTCTTCAGTGGTAGAACTCAAACCACTAGTCCCTCGAATATGTGTGATGATAGCTCTTAACCATACACACTCACGAACCGCCTCATCTAGAGCAATGATCTCTGAGTGGTTCGAGGAGGTAGCCACAAGGGTTTGCTTGGTTGATCTCCAAGATATCTCCGTGTTCCCAATAGTAAATACATAACCAGTTTGGGAACGACCTTATGTGGGTCAGAGAGGTACCCAGCATCAGCAAAACCAATCAAAACGTCATTTGGCGTTTCTGTGTAGTGAGTGGTGCTTTCGCCATCAACATTTCCTTTAAGGATTGCATTTCCATCTGCGGTCCCTCTTGTCTCTCTGTAAGGAAAGAACAGTCCCAAGTCAATGGTTCCTTTTAGGTATTGGAAGATGTTCTTGATACCATTCCAGTGACGCTGCTTTGGCACTGAGCTAAATCTAGCTAACAAGTTCACTGAGAATGTAATGTCTGGTCGAGTACATTGGGCTAAGTACAATAATGCGCCTATTGCACTTAGATAGGGAATTTCAGCTCCCAACACGTCTTAATCATCTTCCTTTGGACGAAATGGATCTTTCCTTGCATCCAAACTTCGACCGATCATGGGAGTGCTAGCAGGATGCGCTTTGTCCATGTTAAATCCCCTGAGCATCTTTTGGACATAGGCAAACTGGTGGATTAGTATTCCACAAACTCGGTGTTCTAGTTCAAGGCCTAGACAGAATCGAGTTTTCCCAAGATCCTTCATCTCAAATTCAGATTTCAAGTAGCTCGCAGTTTCTCTTATTTCATCAAGAGTACCTATTATGTTCATATCATCGACATATACTGCTACAATTGCAAATCCGGAACTTGTTTTCTTTATGAATATGCAGGGGTACAATTTATCGTTCTTATATCCATTCCCAATACCACATCCACCCGGATTGTTTCAATCCGTAAAGTGAGCGTTTCAACTTAATTGCAAACGCACTCAGCGGTTTAGAGTCACTTGACTTGGGTAATGTAAGGCCATTAGGCACTTATATATATATATATATATATATATATCTCTCTGAATATAGATCCCCATAGAGATATGTAGTAACCACATCCATGAGCTGCATTTCCAGTCCTTCGGAAACTACCAAGCTAACTAAATAGCGGAACGTTATAACGTCCATTACGGGAGAGTATGTCTCCTCGTAGTCAATTCCAGGGTGTTGGGAGAAACCTTGCGCCACAAGGCGAGCCTTATACCTCAGGACTTCATTCTTCTCATTACGATTTCTAACAAAGACCCATTTATGTCCTACAGGCTTTACACTTGGTGGGGTTAGCACTATCGGACCAAATACCTGTCTCTTTGTCAGAGAATCTAATTCTGCCTGGATTGCTTCTTTCCATTTAGGCCAATCTGCTCTTTGTTGACATTCTGTAACAGAGCGTAATTCTATATCATCGTGCTCTATGATTTCTTGAGCAACAGTGTATGCAAATACATCATCAATGTGTATGGAAGATCTTTCTATCAACTTATACGCACTCTCGTAATCCATTGAGATTTCTTTGTTCTCTGGAATCATTTCAAACATCGGAGCGTCCTCCAGTATTGATTCATGGACATAACTATAATCAAAGACAATCTTATGAGAGGGATTCTCTACATTGATGATTAATGGATCGGTTTGTGCCTTACTCGCCCTCTTCTTCCTTGGGTGAGTGTCAATCGAACCAAGTGGCCTCCCCCTCTTCCTTTGGGGAGCCACGGCCTCAACCACACCTCCACTAAGTGTGGTTGCAGTGCCTCTATCTGCGACACCGTGCCCCTTGTTGGGGACTTCTAACCTTGCATGCACATTTACAGTTGGTATATGTGATCTCGTCACTTTTGCGATATCAGTAAACGCATCAGGCATCGAATCTGCTACGTTCTTAAGATCGATTATTCTTTTCACTTCACTTTCACATTGTGAAGTGCGGGGATCAAAATGAGACAGAGTGGGGACAAACCACGACAATTCCTGTCGTTCCCTTGGAAAATCCTTTTTCCTATCTCCCCCTAACGACAGGAAGACTGTCTCATCAAAGTGACAATCCGCAAATCTAGCAGTAAAGAGATCGCCTGTCAAGGGTTCTAAATAGCGGATAATCGTTGGAGATTTGTATCCAACATAAATACTTAATCGTCTCTAAGGACCCATTTTGGTGCGTTGTGGGGGCGCAATAGGCACATATACTACGCAACCAAATATGCGTAAGTGTGAAATGTCAGGCTCATATCCAGTTACCAACTGGTACGCAGAAAATGGTTGGCTAGCAGTGGGTCTGAAAAGAATGAGTAAAGCTGCGTGCAATATTGCATAACCCCATGCAGATATAGGCAGGTTAGCGCGCATAACTAGTGCCCTGGCAACCATCTGTAGCCTTTTGATGGTGGCTTCTGCGAGACCATTTTGTGTATGCACAAGGGGTACAGGATGCTCTACATCAATCCCAATAGACATGCAATAATCATCAAATACTTTTGATGTAAACTCTCTAGCGTTTTCAAGCCTTATAAACTTGATAGGGTAATCAGGGTGGTGAGCCCTTAAGTGTATAATCTGTGCTAGGAGTTTTGCAAATGCAGCATTTCTTGTGGACAATAAAACGACATGTGATCAGCGTGTCGAGTCATCCACCAGAACTATAAAGTACTTGAATGGTCCGCATTCTGGATGGATAGGTCCACATATATCTCCTTGTATCCTTTGTAAGAATGGAATGTTTTGTTTTGTATCTTTAGAATAGGAAGGTTTTGATCCTGTTTTTGCTAAAGAGCAGGCTTTGCAAAATGAGTGATGTGCCTTTGAAATAGTCAATGAGGCATAATGGGAGAGAGGTAGTGCTTCTGGTACTTCAGAAGGCAATGGTTGCATTTGAGCAATACTAGGACCGACACCTTGCAGTGTGGCGGATTTTTCTCCCATTTTATTTTTCACCCGAAAGAAGGGATGTCCGTGTGAGTTCTTTAAAATACGGATCATCATGTCACAACCGGGGTGCCCAAGGCGGTCATGCCAAAGCCTGTATGAGTCAGTATCCCACATTTCATTGTTGGTGACAACATATGATTCAATGATCCGAATCGTAGTGAGGTACAGTCCACTAGATTGACTCATAAGTTTCTCTAAAATGCTTTTCCTTCCACATTCATTAGAGGTAATATAAAGGTATTCAGTTCCATTCTCACAGTGTGTTTCTACATGATAACCTAGGGGTCATCATGGGCCGGGCTAGGGCCGGCCCTACCCTAAATTTTAGGGCTTAGGGTCGGGCCGGGCCGGGCCTAGTCAAAGTCAACAAAATTTAGGGCCGGGTCGGGCCGGCCCTCAAATAGGGCCAAATAGGGCTGAAATGGGCCAAAAAGGGCCTTATTTTGTTTAACAAAAAAAAAAACATTATTTTTTTCTTCTCAAAATATGGCTTAATGGTATATATTGGTGATACAAGACTCATTGTTTTTTATTGAACATATTTTATATTAATATAATACTTGTAACTTATAACATTTATTAATATTACTTAAGGTGGTTATATTCAATTAACTATTTATATAAATCTCCCAATATTAATTGTTGTCTAACAAAGAAAATAGAAATTAAAGAAAACAAAACTTATGAAATCAATTACAAAGAAAGAGATAAATTGCATATTATAGAAAAAAGAGAAACGTAATTAAAAAATAGAAAGAAAAAATATGGCTTATTCGGGCGGGCCAAAAATTTCGAAATGGAAATTGATCAATCTGACAATGCTCATGGAGGGTAACAAGCCTAATAAACTAGTTATACTACATTACAAGGCATATAAGGATTATGTGCGATCCAAAAATTTTAAAATGAAAATCGACCAATCTGAAAATTCTTATATGTTTATACAATAGTGATAGGTATTGTGTAAAGAAATTAGCCAATTAGGCCGATCCGCCGTGAATAAGGCGTCCAAAGTAGCGGTCAACGCTTTGCACAAGCAAACTTCCCTAAGGGGAGAGGCACCATGCACGGACAAACGTTGCGGAATTTTGACATCCGTAAGTAGACCCCCTACCCATGAGAGTGTAGGAGCTGAAAGATCGAAAAAAATGAATTGCCAAGGACCGATTAAGAGTATATTTGTTTTATGTTCTATTTAGGATATTGAGTTGACCGGGTAGATCGAGGTCCAACCGAAGGCGGAAATTGCTGAAATTTCTACCACTAACATATATTCATATGAAAACAACATCCAGCGGTTCATTTTAAAAAATTCCATTTCGTCCCCCATTTTTCTCATGGAGGGTAACAAGCCTAATAAACTAGTTATACTACATTACAAGACATATAAGGATTATGTGCGATCCAAAAATTTTGAAATGAAAATCGATCAATCTGAAAATTCTTATATGTTTATAAAATAGTGATAGGTATTGTGTAAAGAAATTAGGCCGATCCGCCGTGAATAAGGCGTCCAACGTAGCGGTCAATGCTTTGCACAAGCAAACTTCCCTAAGGGGAGCGGCACCATGCGCGGACAAACGTTGCGGAATTTTGACATCCATAAATAGACCCCCTACCCATGAGAGTGTGGGAGCTGAAATATCAAAAAAAATGAATTGCCAAGGACCGGTTAAGAGCATATTTGTTTTATGTTCTATTAAGGGTATTGAGTTGACCGGGTAGATCGAGATCCAACCGAATGCAGAAATTGTTGAAATTTCTACCACTAACATATATTCATATGAAAACAACATCCAGCGGTTCATTTTAAAAAATTCCATTTCGTCCCCCATTTTGCTCATGGAGGGTAACAAGCCTATAAACTAGTTATACTACATTACAAGACATATAATGATTATGTGCGATCCAAAAATTTTGAAATGAAAATCGATCAATCGGAAAATTATTATATGTTTATACAATAGTGATAGGTATTGTGTAAAGAAATTAGGCAGATCCGCCGTGAATAAGGCACCTAACGGAGCGGTCAACGCTTTGCACAAGAAAACTTCCCTAAGGGGAGCGGCACCATGCGCGGACAAACGTTGCGGAATTTTGACATCCATAAGTAGACCCCCTACCCATGAGAGTGTGGGAGCTGAAAGATCGAAAAAAGTGAATTGCCAAGGACCGGTTAAGAGCATATTTGTTTTATGTTCTATTTAGGGTATTGAGTTGACCGGGTAGATCGAGGTCCAACCGAATGCGGAAATTGTTGAAATTTCTACCACTAACATATATTCATATGAAAACAACATCCAGCGGTTCATTTTAAAAAATTCCATTTCGTCCCTCATTTTGCTCATGGAGGGTAACAAGCCTAATAAACTAGTTATACTACATTACAAGACATATAAGGATTATGTGCGATCCAAAAATTTTGAAATGAAAATCGATCAATCTGAAAATTCTTATATGTTTATACAATAGTGATAGGTATTGTGTAAAGAAATTAGGCCGATCTGCCGTGAATAAGGCACCTAATGGAGCGGTCAACGCTTTGCACAAGCAAACTTCCCTAAGGGGAGCGGCACCATGCGCGGACAAACGTTGCGGAATTTTGACATCCATAAGTAGACCCCCTACCCATGAGAGTGTGGGAGCTGAAAGATCGAAAAAAGTGAATTGCCAAGGACTGGTTAAGAACATATTTGTTTTATGTTCTATTTAGGGTATTGAGTTGACCGGGTAGATCGAGGTCCAACCGAATGCGGAAATTGTTGAAATTTCTACCACTAACATATATTCATATGCAAACAACATCCAGCGGTTTATTTTAAAAAATTCCATTTCGTCCCCCATTTTGCTCATTAAGAAGTTAACATTACATTGGTAAAAAGGTTTCAACTCGACCAATTGATTATTTTTAGTTATGTTGATTACTTGATTTATTTCAAAATTGGTATTACATGAATATATTGTCCAATTTGAAATAATAGCTTTGTAATTATTACAGTTAATTAGTTAACAGTAATTATTGGTAAATATTAAAATACCCATAAGATTATATTAAAACGGCGGCGTTTTTGCCGAATTAACGGTTAATTCTTTAAAAAAAATTATTTTTTTCTTCTCAAAATATGGCTCAATTTAAAAGACTCATTTCCTAATATGGTAGATTGAAATAATTTTCTACACTTCCATAGTTTTATTACTTTTATACATATAACACATGTAATAGAAAATAACAAAAATAAAATATAAATTTTAGGGCCGGGTTAGGGCCGGGCTTTAAGGGCCGGGCCGGGCCTAGCCCTTACGGGCTCAATCGGGCCTGGCCGTAGGGTAGGGCCGGGCTTTATTTGTGTGACCCATACCCTACCCTAAATAAAAAAGGGTCGGGCCGGCCCGCCCTAATGGAAGGGCCGGGCCGGGCGGGCTTAGGGCCCAAGGGCCATATGATGAGGCCTATGATAACCGTTGGCACGAATATCTTTGAAACTTAACAAGGTTCGATTAGCTCTTGGTGCATATAGAGCGTCTGTGACTTTAAATGTTGTGCCATTAGGCAGCAAAAATTTGGCAGTTCCTCGCCCTTTTATTACTTGTGATGATCCAATCATCGTAGTCACAGAGGAATTATAGGCTATTAATTCAATAAATAATTGCCTATTCCTTAATATTGTGTAGGTAGTCCCACTATCAACTAAGCACTCAAGTTCTCCTCGATTCATTCCTACAAATAAATGGGAGGTATTATTAATTTTGAAAATATAACTCATATTCTTTAGAGCATGTCTATTTTAGTAGAATGATAATTTTTTCCATTCTAATATTTTTTCTCTAGATGTATTGCTTTATCTTTATAGTGCTTTTTAGAATCATGTGAATATGTGTAGTACATAAAAATCGAATAAATTCAATGCTTCAGAATAAAATCCGAAATTTATTAATAAGTCAACGATAATCAAATCAAGGTCTTGTTCAGAAATCTAATTCATCAAACTATTATTAAAATAAACTTTAAGACTACGTAATAGTCTAATTAAAAATGAGGCATTATGCCTTCACAACTGTTTTTGGAAAATAAAATAAATAAAGCAGATCAGTCAAAATCTGAAGCATCCACTGACTGAGCAAGTTCCTTGTTGCCATTAAAGTCTACAATTGTGAGGTTGACATCTGGGTCACGGCCTCCTTCTTCCATATAGTGAGCCTCTTGTTCTTTAAACTCCTTATACCTCTTGTAATTGGCTGCTACTTTGTTGCTTGCTTGGCAGTTCTTGTACCAATGCCCCATGACTCTACACCTATAGCATGGTTCATTGCCAACTCTACCCTGTTTGACTGAAGGGTTCTTAGGTGCCCTTTGCACCTTGTTTCCATGACCACTAGGGCTAGCACCACCATCTCTGCGTCATACATTGGGAGGGCCTCCAAGGCCCATACCACGAGCCCCACGTCCCTTGCCACGTGGTGCATTGTTGCCACGTGGGTAGGGATCAGCACGTCAAACCCCCTTTGCATTAGGGTTCTTTCCACCTTTAACTTTGCCATAATTAGCCTCAGAAATTTTCTTTGTCCCAACGGGCCTAGCATTGTTGCTCAAAAGAACCTCATCATGTCTCGCAGCCACTTGCTGTAGGTTGATCAGCTTATTGAAAGTTGTGATTCTTTTGTTATCATACTGCAGCCTATACTGGTTCGCTAGTATAATTGCTGAAGTAGGAAAAGTGGAAAGAGTCTTCTGGATCATATCATCTTCTGTGAGTTCCTTTCCACAGAAATTTAGACGTGCATTTAGGCGCAACATGTCCTTGTTGAAGTCATTGACCCTTTTGTAGTCAAGCAAGCGGATTTCATTCCACTGAACGGTCAGTTCTGGGAGCAGGGTGTCATGAATGTTCCCAAAACGTCCCTTAAGGGCATCCCACAGTTCTTTGGGTGTCTTCAACTGAAGGTATTCCCAGCATAGGCTAGGATCAATATGTCGCCTCAGAAACATTAAGGCATTTGCCTTCACCTTATCAGATGGTCCATCGTCTTTAGGGTCAGTCGTAGTTTTGATGGTGGCAGTGTAATCTTTTGCCACAAAGGCAGTTTCTACATCGGAAACCCAACGGTGGTACTCAAGTCCTTCTGAGTCCAAAATGTCAAATTCAGGTCGAGTTGGATCAGCCATCTACATAAACAACAGAAAAGATATAAATTACGCAGTCATAAAGACATCCACGTGAATTATTTTCCAAAAAAATATGAATTAGATTTCAAGACCAAGATTCGTAATAGTCACATTTTTTTTCGATGCTATGTGAAAATGTTTTATCACGGTAAGTGTGTGTGTATAATGCGCATGAATTTTCATTATCACGGCAAAATGGAATTTATATGTTGCATTACAAAAATAACTATAACACATTTAATAATAAATAAAACATAGCATATATAAAAATTAATCACATGGCTTGCTCAAATTGCACAAATATACAACAAAATATATGCTACATATATCATGCATAAAAATAAAACATAATATAAAGACATGCTAAGAAATAATTATATAAGCGTAAATAAAATAAACCATGCTTGAAATTTCATGATAAAAACATAAACAATAAAATATAGAGCATGCTTAAATTTCTACGAATAATAAAACATATATAAAATAACAAGACATGTTTAAAAATCAATATTATCTAACTAAACATGTTCAATAGCAAATTATAATAAAAGCATTAACAATAAAGTATAAAGCATGCTTAAAAAAATAGAAAACATAAAATTCACATGCTTGGTAAAATTCATAAATGAAAATAAAGAAACCATACTTTATTTCGAGAAAAGAAAACGATCATAGCGCACGCAGGTTCTTTGGGCCTTCTGTTTTTTTTCTTTTTTCTTTTTCTCTTCTTCCTCCTTCGTGTCTTCTTCTTTATGGTTCTCTGTAAGGCGGGCTGGAGGTGCTGGGCTCTGCAAGGCTGGCTGGAGGCAGGCTTATGCAAATCGGGTTGCTGCTCGGAGGCTGCAGGCGGGATCTGCAGGTGTCGGGGCTACTGTTGGCTCTGTGGTACGTTCAAGGCAGAGGTGCTGCTTGGTGAGAGGGCTGGGATCGAGTGCTGCTGGGATAGAGGTCGATCGACTGCAAGGGAGGTCGATCTTCTTCTAGAGAGAGACGGTCCGACGTGTGCGCTGCTGCTGGGCGTGCGTTGCTGTTTCTGTGGCGTTGTTGCAGTTGTGCGGGGTAGTGGCCAGTAGGCTTGTGGGCAGCGCGAGGCGATGTGCGAGGGGCAGTGGGCTAGTGCGCGGCTGCGCTGGGTTGGGCTGGAGGCCACGCGGTCAGATGGTCTGCCGGTGTTCGCTAGGGAGGGCAGGGGGTGGGGCTGGGGCTGCTACACAGGGATTTTTTTTTTTTTTTGGTGGCAGCCGAAAGAAGAAGAAAAACTTCTGCTAGGGTTTTTTGTTCAACAGAAAGAAACTAGAAAATTAAGATTTTTTCCTTGGCTATTGGCTCTGAGCGTGCTGATAACGTGTAAAAGTAAATTGACAATTGGAATGGTCTACTCATTTCATTTAATAGCCCCTTTATATAGGGAAGGAATTACAACGGAAATATCGATTACAATGATGATATTAAATACTGATTGATCCATGTTTGATGCTGATTGATTGGTAATTACTGATTCCTTGATTCCCTCTTCGTCAGTTACTTTGACGAAGGCACATAATGTTATGTTCCTTTAACATATCGATAAATATTCGAGAAAAATTATGGAAATTTAGATAAAACCTCGGAAATTTTAAATAAGACTTTTGGAAATGTTATTTATTCAATTATCTACTATATTTTAAAAAAAAAATGTTGAATGAACATTGTAATATATTGACTTATAGTAGTAATTTAAAATAAATTAGTATATGCTGAATTGTCTAGCATTTCATAAAATTTAATTCAATATTTTTTTATACTAGATGGATGTCACGTCCCGAATTTTGAATAAAGAAATTCAAATCTGAAACGCGAGAACAAACACAAGAAAACACACATAGAAAAATTTTTCATTTAAATTAAGCAACAAAACAAACTGAGCTCACAATGTCAATACTGACTCAATCTTTAGAATCACATATTACATTACAGATAGTTTACAAATCAAACTGAATGACAATTCAATAAGTAAACACACCCACCACAACTCACTACACAGCGGAAGACTTAAAACTAAGAGCACCCTTCCACGTCCACGCCATCGAACGTACACCTCAACTTTGATAATAATCACTCGATATTCTAACATGCACAATAAACCATACACCATAGAATAGTGCACCGGGAATGAACAAAACAAACCCAGTAAGCTTTTCAGCCCGTATGAGTAAACTCAAATAAAGTGACTCACGTCACGCATGCTTATAATTTCTCAACACGTGAGAAGATTAAAACAACAATATTTAATTCCACAAAACACAACCAAACATCAAGTTCATATCATATCATATCATATCATCTCAATGACAAATCACACTCACTTCCCCTCAACATAAAACATTTGTCAAAACGATGACCTCACAACTCATTCCCCAATCACTACAGATCACAACCCACAATTGTACCCACAATAAGAATTAAGTAAAATCAGTAATCCCTGCATGGAAACTTAGTTCAGGATATCACATTAAAAACAAATAATAGAAATCATATAAATCCCTGCATGGAGTTTAGTTCAGGAATTTACATTAAACAAACAATTCAAAAAGCGGTAATCCCTGCATATAACTTAGTTCAGGAGATTACATTAAAACAAATAATACAAAATACACTAATCCCTGCGTAGAAATTTAGTTTAGGAGATTACTTAAAAATCAATCATAGAAGAGAAAAAGAAACCAAACAATAGAAATGAAAAAGGAAATTAATTAAAGAAATCAACAACTCATGCTAAAACCAAGACTTCATCCTTCAACTCCAAATACACCATCTCCAAAATAACTAGTTTCAAAACTAGACATCGTTACCTTAATCGTAGCCCGTCACCGACTAGGGTTATGGCTGCCGATACACTAGCCTCAATTGTAGCCCGTCACCCTCCCAGGGTTATGGCATCCTATACTCTCAACCAATCATAGCCCGCCATCCGCCTAAGATTAGAGTATCTGATTCCCTTAACCGATCATAGCCCATCATCTGCCTAAGATTAGAGCATCCGATTCCCTCAACTAATCGTAGCCCCTCATCAGCCTGGGATTAGAGCATCCGATTCCCTCATACCAGTCACTACGTCGACCCTAAATCCAAAATTCGCAACATACAGGATAGCTTTCTCACGACATGTTCAACAATTCATTATTCAACATCTTACGTGCGGAAATAAAAGCTTGAATAATAATCAATCATTTCCAATCATCTCATCACTCGATAATACGCCAATCAATATATATATTTCACGTAGATATACATATACGTAGTCATTCACGCAGGAATGACCACTAATACCAACTAAAGTTTACAAATTAACTACTCAAAAATCATTTTATATCAAAACATGTTTTAACTTACCCATGAACCATTGTCGATCAAGTTCATATATTTTAAAACAAATAATTTGTTTCGAAAATGATTTAACAATTAAACAAGTAATTCCGAGTAATAAATAATTTCGTTCGTAAATGAACCACGTGAGATTTACTCACCTCTAATCCAGCTGCGGCTTCACACAAAACCAAGACAAGCACCAAATCATCCAAACTCCGCTCACACAATTCCGTCAATCACCTAATCACATCAAGGTCACACTCAATACAACACAAATCACACAATTCACAAAACACAATTATACGACGATCCAACAGTCGGATCGTCATCTGAGACCATCCAATGTCTTCGAAACACTTCTACGATTAATAAATCAAAACTACAAGTCGATCGAACGGCCGAATCCTCACGGATCGAAAACCGAAACGAATCGAAAACCCTAAAACCCTAACATGCTCATACGATCTCCAAAAATTACAAACTATATATCGAAATGCTCGTATCGATGAGTAGATCGAAATCAGGAACAAAAACTGTCCCTGAGGTGGCCGGAAACCGCCGGAAAACACCACCACAGTGGCGGCACCGCCACCAAACCAAAATCAAAATTTGACAAAACTTCCAACATCAAAGTTCTTCATCTCAACTCCAATTGAAACTTTCATAACTACACCATAATCAGATTATGGGACAAAAAGTAGAATTTTACCTCGCAAGCCGAAGGATTCGAAAACCCTAGTTTCAAAAACTCCAAAATTCGATCACCACAGATCAAATCGCTGCAAGCCTTCTTGGGTGTTGCTTCTACTTCCTCTGGGCTAGAAAAGCCCTCAAAGAACTCAAGCTATAGTGGCCGAAGCTGGGAGAACCAAGGCCGGCGATTTGCAGCTCCACCGTGCAACTTCTCGGCCTTGTAGCGTCGTCTATGGTGCTTCCCACGACGAATCACCACCACAGACGTGTAGAGGGGACTGAGGAGAGCAGGATTCCCCTTGGAATAGAAGCAAAAGGTGGTCGAAGGAGGAAGAAATCGGTCGGCGAAGCTGAGAGGCCGATCGGGCTCGGGGAGAGAGAAAACTTTCCAAAAATGGAAAGTTGGTATTTTTCTGATATTTTCGGATTTTTTTGCTATTTAACCAAAATGGAAACTTTTTCCAATGGCCATAACTTCTTCATACAAACTCCGATTTTCACGTTCCACCTGTCCACGAACTCGTATCGACGCGCTCTACAACTTTCGTGAAGGAAGTTTTCGGAGAAAACCAACATATAAAAAGTCATCCTTTGCAACCCCTCTAAAACCATACTTTTCGAATAAAAATTCATCCAAAACACTTCCGCTCCGTCCACGAGCCACGAAACCGTCCAATAAACATAAAATTAATTCTAGAAAATCCTCGGAAAATAAATACGAATTTCCGGGGCATCACAATAGAAAAGTAGATATAATTAATTCAAATCACCAAAATAGAGTATAGAAACCAAATGCGTAGTAATATTAAATAATAGTATACCTAATTTTGTATTACTAAATTAAGAGCATAAGAAATATATCTAGTGTGAAGCATGAAGCTACCGAAAATGAATTGTGTGATGAAAATATTCTTGTTTTTAAAGTAATAAAGATTATTTCAGATTGAAAATTGTTGGTAAAATTTTTTTATTATTGTAAATTGGCTATTGATTAGATATTTCTCTTAATTTCCAGATTTAGAACTAAAAAATATGTATATATTGGCATATGGCTTCGAGTTTGATTCAAAACAACAAATATGTATATATATTAGTTTAGGTATCATGTGTGTGTTTGTGTGTGTGCGTGTGTGTCTATATATATATATATATATATATATATATATATATATATATATAGGGCCCTTCCACTAAGGGATCCTTTTTTTTGGTCTTTTATAGGGATAGGCATTAGACAAACTTTTCGATTATATTTCGGCATTTCAACCATTCATTTTTTAGGTCCTAATGTATAGATCACTTCTGCAAATTTTCAGCCAAATCGGTGATCGTTAAGGCATCCGAAACTGCAATTTACACGAACGAACCGGAACCGTTCGTGTTTATTATGGTAAATTGCAGTTTTGGATGCCTTAACGATCATCAAATAGGCTGAAAATTTGCATAAGTGATCTACATATTAGGACATAAAAACTGAACGGTTGAAATGTGAAAATATGATCGAAAAGTTGGTCTAATGCCCTATCCTTAGAAAAGACCAAAAAAAGGGATCCCTCACTAAAAGGGCCCTGTATATATATATATATATATATATATATATATATATATATAATGCACTAACTAACCAAATGGCATTGCATCGGCATTGGTTGAGCTGCTTTGATTCTCCATTAGCAACCAAGGTTTGAATGTTGTTGATTGCATGTGAGTTGTATTTTTATGTACAATTTCAAATCTCAATATTGTTGTTAATATCGATGATTTTGGGAAATATTGCGATATTTCGAGATAATATCGGACCCCTAAAAAAATGAAAATTTTGCCGATATTTCGGCGATTTTTTATTATTATTTGGTCCTTGAAATTTATTCATTAAACCTCACTAAAGTTCCTCAAATAACCCTACTCATATAATTTGCAAAGAAACTTTCATCTTTAAAATAAAAAAATTTAGCTTTCAATGATTTAATTACTCTGTAAATCCTAATTACATGTTCATTCCTCAATTAGACAACATAAATCTCTTATCTAATAAAAAAGAATCAAAGACCTTTTCAAAAAAGAAAAAAAAACATAATCAAACACAAGATATTGGGTTTCAAAAATATTTTCTCATCAACATGATAATGTTTTAGCATGAATTATTCTGTGTTTTAAAAAAAAAAAATTCTCTTTTAGCTGTGCAAAAAAAAAAATGAAAGCGTAATCATTTAATAATTTTTTCTTAATTTTTTTTTCTCTATTTTTTGTACCTCATGATTAAATATTTCATAGTTTTTAGTTTTTATTTTTATTTTTATTATTATTATTTTTTTTGCAAATATGATGGATAGACTTAGATTTAGGTCATAATAGGATTTCTTATGATAGAAATTTTTATCTCACACGATCTATCATAGTTTTTATTCTTATCAAATATATATAAATGCTTTAATGAGTATGTAGTAAAATTGAAAAATGAAAATAGATAAGGAAAATACAATCTAATATTATTGAATTGGAAAGTCTATAGAAAATAAAGATAATATCTTTTTAGTATAATTATTGTCTTTAATAGTCATTTTATAAGAGGTTATATATGTCATTTAATTCTTCATAATTGAGTGAGGTAAAGTGAGCTAATTTGGAGGTGCCAGTAAAAACACTCTTCACATTTTCTTGCACCGAGTTTTACTTACATGTAGCCACTACATTTATAGACTTCAAATATGTAAGCCAAATAAAAACAAAATAATTAGATAATTATTATAACGCACTTTTTAGGAAACATTGTAAAGGTCAGAGATTTAAATCTCATAATTGAGTGAGGTAAAGTGAGCTAATTTGGAGGTGCCAGTAAAAACACTCTTCACATTTTCTTGCACCAAGTTTTACTTACATGTAGCCACTACATTTATAGACTTCAAATATGTAAGCCAAATGAAAAACAAAATAATTAGATAATTATTATAACGCACTTTTTAGGAAACATTGTAAAGGTCAGAGATTTAAATCTCATTAACATTAAGGATAGGTGGGGTGGGGATGAAGGGAAAAAAAAACAAATATTTTGAGGTGTATAGCAATCTCCAATAGGTATAAACAATTAATTAAATGATCAATTAGGACACCTAAAAGACCATACAAGGTTTCTATCAAGTAATATAATGAATTTTTTATGTGAAAAATTAACTATGCAGTAAATTAAGAACAGAAGGAAGGAGGTAATGTCCGATGTACTTATTTTCAATATAATAAATATTTCAATTGCATAATAGAATGCAATTCCTTTCTTTCTTTCTAAAAAAAAAAAAAAATCTAGTCTACAATCACATGCACTACATGTGTACGAAAAATTTTCATTGTTAAAAAAAAAAAAAAGTTATCTGCAGTTGGTGGGTAGTTATTTGTAGAAGAAAAATATGTTATTGCAGAGAGAAAAATGGGGGTTGTGGCATCATTTCTTTTTAATTTTATTAATAAAAACTATTTTGTAATTGTCCTATTTATCCTTGTAATTTAATTTATTCTCAAAGTTTTTTAATATTTCAGAGTTAAATCTATCATAATTTTCAATTTTGACTAACAAAACTTCTTTTGTTAATAATAGTATAGATAAATAAAAAAAGAAAAATAAATGAATTAACTGCATGTCTACTATATGGAGTAACTAAATAATAGATGACAAATAAGGAAAAAAGAAAGAAAATCAACATAATCTATACTATTATTAAAAGAATAGGCTTTGTTAGTCAAAGTGGGTGTGAAAAGACAATAAATCCCTTAAATCTTATATTTATTTTAGGGGCCGTGACCACTTACCCAAGTTTAGACTAAAAATTGCCCACTTACTCCAGCAAGAGTTTTTTTAACCTCATTTACCCAATCTAACATCTATTGACATTTTAGCTCCTATTAATTAAATTAAAACCTATCCCTCTCCTCTCAGTCTCTCTCTCCTTCCCAAACTCTCTCTCTCTCCCCCCCCGATCTCCACCTCCTCTCTCTCTCTCTCTCTCTCTCTCTCTCTCTCTCTCTCCATGATCTCCACCTCCGATCTGTCTCTCTCTCTCTCCGATCGCCGCGCCGGAGATGCAGTCCAACCCTGAAGACGACGAAGAAGCTCCAGTCGGAGCTCCAGCCACTCCAACGTCAGAAATCAGACTCCAGACCACCAGCTTCTCGTCTCCGTCGTCTGCCTTTTTCAACAACCACCAAGACCACCATAGCCACTACCACCACCACCGTTCCGCTTCACCGACGCATATCAATCTCTACACCTCCAGTGCTCTGTCTCCAGCTTTCCGCTTCTCCATCGAGCACCATTCCATCTCCCCAAACCGATCCATCACCATTTCCAAGAAGAACAGCCTGATCACGGCGGCCAGGAAGACGTGTATGTGCTCGCCGACGAATCATCCAAGCTCGTTTCGCTGCAGATCTGCCATGACGAAGTCGAAGAAGGGAGATCTGCAACCGTCGAAGTCAAAGATGGGAGGAGAAGAAGAAGTGGGTGCCCAAAGATTTTTTTTTTTTTTTTTTTTTTTGGTATCTGTAATGTATTCATTTTGGTTCACTTGAGAGCAATAATATGATTATTGGAGGGTAATAATATGATTATGGAGGCAATAATAGGATTATTAGGAGGCAATAATATGAGTATTGGGGGGCAATAATATGATTCCTGGGGGGCAATAATATGATCAATTGTGCCCTATAGTGTATTCATTTTGGTTTTGGAAGTTTATACAATTCACTGGATGGAAATAACATGAATTTGGGAGGCAATAATATGATTATTGGGAGACAATAATATGAGTATTGCGGGGAAATAATATGATTACTGGGGGGTAATAATATGGTTACTAGGTATTATTAGGGGGTAATAAATTCAGACGTCTGAATCCGGACACCTGTCCTGTAGCCGGATTCCTGATTCAGGTGACCGGTCGCCCGATTCCGGTCACCTGTCCCTGGATTCCGGTTACCGGAGTCAGAGCCCGGCCACTGATCACCAGAGGCTGGCAAGGTGGAGGATGACTTCTCCCTCTAAGTGAAAAAGAAGGAGAGGGCAAAAAAGTCCCAAAATAGAATAAAAAAGAATTAATTGGGTATTAGGGAAATAATCCCTTAGAGTGTTTTGGGTAAATGGGGTTAAAAAACAGTTGGTGGAGCAAGTGGGCAATTTTTAAGCTGAAATTGGGTAAATGTTCATTTTCCCTTTATTTTAAATAATTTTTAATAATTAAGTGGAAGTATGGTAAATAGCAAGATTAAAAATCATATAAAAATAAAATAAATAATTTTCAGATGATTAACTATCCATGTTTGCAACAATTCAGATAACTTCCGACTTTCTTTTTTCTCAAATAACTTCTATTTTTTAATATAATAATTATAAAAATTTTACACATGCAGAGCCTGTGAGCAAAAAACTAATAAGTAATAAATAATTCATACCAGCCCTTTGAATCCCAGCCAGCGGATTTGCCAGTTTCGTTAAAGCAGCTCTCCACCTTTTTACTTTTTGTGGGTCATCCTTATACTTTATCTCATGGTCTGCAAAGGCTTGTGCAAAACTTCCTGTTTGATGTCGTACATCGGAGGGATCAACACCGTAGAATATTGGCAGCACTGTTTTCTCTTCGAGAAGCTCCGAGAGGTCATCCAATTCCCTCTCCAACCGTGCCAAACTTTGAGTGACAATATATATATCAGCAGCTAGCATCGCTCTCACAAAGGTTATGTAGAAAATTTATTCCAGGTTGAACTGGATAAGTGGACGTGTGAGATAGCTAGGCATATTCTTAGTCCCTGACATCTCAGCACTCAGAAGGAGTTCATATAGAATATCTCGATAAAGCAACTAAGCAGGTATTTGTTTTGTTTTTTTTTTTTTGGTGAATCTATGGAAAACGTGTATCAGTGTGGAAAACGTGTATGTGGAAGACGTGTTGTATATTTTTGGCATTACGTTCTGGTTTGACTTTGGAGTCACACTAGCAATAGTTGCCCGCGCGTTGCTGCGGGAGTATGACTTGATTCTTTTAGTTTCTTGTGGGAATTACTGATGTATAATCGTAGACATGAATGATAGAAATACTCCATCCAAGTCTGGCAGCAAAATTTTGGTAGGATTGCCCCATAATCGTACCCAAAATTAACTGGCTGGCTTGGATGGACTGGTCCTCAATTGTAGGAGATAGCACTATTGATGAGAACGATAATCTGGAAGCAACAGATAAAGTGAACAATAAAGAGATTGACCAATCATACTTCAGATTTCAGAATAATAGACTATACAACGAACAGAAAAAGGACAAAGAGATGGAATATGGAATAATAATATCTAAAAAGCATACCAAGATTGTAGTGGTTCCAAATCTTGTAATGATTGATTGTGAGTTGTAAACATAATATAATTATGAGTTCAATAAATGGTGTAAAAACAAATCGAAACAAAGATTAAATGTAGTCCTGCTATCTGCGAAAACTTGTAAGTGAAATGAATTGTTAGAAAAAGCTTGATTATGCAAACCACAAAATATGACATGATATTTAGACTAATTGGCAAAACATACTCTAGACTTTTAAAGTGATATGATATGTAATAAAGAACTGTATTGTAAAGATAACAGTTTATGAAGAAATGGAATTTAAACATTACTCACAAATTACTACATATAGTTAAGTCAATACAGTACTGATAGAGTATTTGATTCAAAGGAAGCTAGTATAACCCAGCCAGAGTAACTGGCATTGGTTGTCCAAAAAATTAACTGCTTCCATTGTTCAAAGATCATTAGATCTGTTACCGATCACTGCTGAAACAACTGGAGCTAATTACCAAAAAGTTGGACTGGAGTTTGACCAAAAAATTAATACCTCCAGTTCCCAAAAGATCTAGTTGTTTCGCTGACTATAGCTGTACACAAAATGGAGTCAGCGCAAGTATAATTAGATAAAATAAGTTACAGGTGTACAGAGGAGCAATTTAGATTCAGTCTGCCTTTTCTTTCTAAAGTTGTTCTTTGCTTGCTGATGATGACACCGATGATGCCGATATCATTGCTCCACGCTTGGTCTCCTTCTTGCTTTAAATCAAAGAACACGTCGTTATTATTTGTATATGGTGAGTAAATCACTTTATCAAAGTCATTTTATCTATGTAGAGTAAATTAGTTAAGTATATTTAGTTGTGAGGAATTAATTATAAGGTGTGGCACATTGACTACTTTGAACAGATTATAAGGTTTTCATAATAAAAAATGTTAGAATTAAATCACAAATTTATAGCAGATTTATAAAACTGTATGCAAAAGTTATTATCACACGTAAAACAGTGAAATTGAGATTGACTAATGCTTACTTCTTGGCTTTTTTCTCAGGCTCTACGATGCACAAAGCTTTTCCACTTGCTTCAATGTTTCTTTTTCTTTCAGTTGGAAGTCGCTCCGGTGTTACAGTGGTTGGGCTATGTTCCACCATCGATGCAAAGGATTGCTTACTTGGGAAAATGTTTCTGACCATCAGCTCGGCATATTGATTGACTGTGATTTCAAAGAGATAGGTTTCATCAGTTGTCTTCTTAATCTCTTCTTGTAGTGTCTACTATGTTGGTTACAGTCTTTTGTTCTCCAGATTTTGACAATTGATGCCAAATAGCTGCTCTGCCTGTCTCCCCATCAGAATGAGTGTTGCTTGATTATTATCATCTCGAATGGTGACATAAACTTTGTAACTGCAGGCAAAAAGAAATGTGTTACATTGAATGTAAATTTCAATTAATTTCAACCAATTATGACTTTAAATGAAGTTGGTTTTCATTAAAGTTGTAATGTTCTTATTAGCTGTACAATTAATGTTTGGAAATAAGGTTGTTAGTTGATTTACCATGGCACAGCTATTTGCACATCATGTTTAGGACAAATTAATTCACCGGTGTCTTGTCTTTGCTTAAGTTGTTTAAAACACTTTGAACAGCCTCTATACCACCAACCATTATGAACTGGAAACTGGAGGATCGAAGCAGTGCAATACACTGTTTTATTCTGTAATGTAAAGTGCAAACACTTAAGTAAGATATTTTTATTCAAATATGTAATTAGAGGAAGGTAGAAATGAAAATCATTTGTCATACCATGTATATATCTGGATCCAATGTGTTTAATTCAAAGACCGACTTTGTTGTTTTGTCTATCATCTCTTCTGTTGTTGGCCGTTTGAAAGGTACCTTTCACTTTGTCACCTGATTTCGAGAACCTGGAATTTGTTTACACTGGGATTAATATTTTGAAATGCCAATGCTGGAATTTTGACTTTAGATGAATGATTTGATTGATACAGCAATGTTGTAATAAAAATGACTCACTCAGCTTTGTATTCATTTGCTATTGGAATATCTGGATTGATCATGATGCATGTATGGCCTGTTGTTGCTGCTGTTACCCATTCTATAAGTTATAACAATAATTATATGTAGTTGTCAGCTGTAAAAATAATCAGTATCATTATTTTTAATTAATGTTTACCTTGGAATTTGGCCAACCTTAAACCCGTGAATACAGCGAGCACTGGTGGGGATAACTGTTTAACTCTTTCCATATCAAACTCTCTAGCTATGTCACCCCAGAAGGTAATTCTAATATCCTCCCTCCTGCATTTTTCAAAAGGTAGTTTTCAATTTCTTGTCAAAGCATTGAATAAATGTAATGGATCAAGTAATCTGGAAATAACGTACCTCAAATTTTCTACAAAGATTTCACATTTTGATTCCAATTTTCCAGTGTCTTTGACAGTAACTTGATGTTCTGGTATGAGTGATTTGATACAACCGTAAACATCTTGCATAAAAAATAAAAATAAAAATTGTTAGCATGATTTGACTTTTAATATAATGTATAAATTTAGAAGTTGTTTATTTAGAACTGATAAACATACCCTTAAGTACTGTCTGAGTCCTCATCTGGTCCTCCAAGTTGTCAAAATGAAAGAAGGTAAATGAATGTTCTGGGATTGGAGGGAATGCATCCATTACAGGCTCAAACTTTGTTGACTCATTGAAACATAGTTCTACCACATGATCAGCAAGTTTATATTTTTATACAGGTTTTCGGTTATAGAAATTGGTAATGTCATACACCTATCCTTCTTCCATTTTCTTGGACATGTAAGGATAAGCAGATTCCTCAATTAAACCGTGAATAGCATGTCCCTGCACAGACTTAGAAATGAAGAAAGTTATGTTAAGAGTTTTGAAACAATTATGGTAATTGTAAAAAGAAAATTGTAAAAAGCTTGCCTCTTCGTCGACTAACAGATAATGGAGGCCATCGTATATGTCACTGTTATACTTTTTCGGTCTCCACAGTCTGGATGCATGAACTCTAATTTTGAAAGTAATTTGATATGGTCATATGTGACGAAGCAATGTATGCTCTATGTTTTGTTCAGGCTGAAAATGAGAGGGAAATTGTATTAGAAGAGAAGGTATAAGTCGTGAAGGCACTTCGTTTCAATATTGTTGACATTGTTCATAGATTGATATTTTTGAAAGGAATTTACTTCCATGATTCAACTGTCTACAGTGGACCTGAAGAAGTACATAAATAAGGATCCCATTGAAATAAAATAATTGTAAGTGGATTTGAATGAGTTTGCATTTAAGGTTCAAGTACAAAAAAAGAGTCTTGCTGTGATCGGAAAAAAAAAGAGTCTTGCCAATTTGAAGGCACAGAACATAAAACAGTTCAAAGTGTATCCAAATGTCAGTAAGAGTGTAACCATGTACGTAGTTCAGAGGTAAAGTTGAATTCAGGAATCAATGATAAAGTCTACATCAGGAATGAAAGTTGATTCAAGTTGAAAAAAAAAAAAAAGAGGAAAAAAAGTCCAAATCCTTTTAGAGCAACGAAGCAATTTCTCAGGGTATAATGGATAACCTGTTTGCATCTGACTACTAATTTAGTTCTATGCAATTAATTGTATGCAATGAATCCTGATATGTATAACTTTTAGCTTTTCAGTTCCATTTTACTGTTTCAAAAAAGAAGGTAAAAAACAAAGGCAAAAGTAGTACTATAACATCAGAAAAGAAGAGATCAACCAAAAAGAGCAGTCTTAACCCTCTTCCTTGTTTCATAACCTTAAACCATATATACCACTCTTACACCTTTTTAAATATTTTGATTGAGTCAGAACAAAAGAGTGTTCAACAAAGTAAATTATCTGCAGTGAACAAAGCAATTAAATTCACACATTAAAGCAAACAGCAAATCAACTCTGCATCTTAACATTTCATCTTATTGGAAAAAAAAACCCAATACCTTCGCACAGATTCCTTTCTAATTACAAACAATTATATCCAGCGATGATCTAAAGATGTCTCCAATTCCTGATTCATCAAATACAGAACCCAAAAAAAATTTCAACCACAAAATTAAGATTGCAACAAAAAAAAAGAAAAGGAAAACAACAAAATAGATCAAATACCTTCCACTTCTTTTCTTTCAAGCAAGCAAGAGCTCCTATTCTCTTTGCTCCACAAACAACAAAACCCCAAAAGAAAAAAGTCTTCATCAGAGCTAATCAAATAGAAACCCAAACTCTATGAAAACAAACCCAGATTCTATAAACCTTTCATCGATAACTAAATCTGACAATCCAGGAAGATTATGAACAAATCGAATAAAACCCATTTCAATTTTCAAACTAAATTAATAGGCAGAAGTTAATCAATACCATAGGAAAAAAAAATATCAAAAATCTCACCCCAGGCTGCAATGTTTGTAAAGCTTCAAGCCTTATTCCTGATCATTGGTCCAAATAGTAAATGATTAGCTTGCAAAAAGCAAGTTGCAAAAACCCAACATGCAGAATCAAAATCAATACAATCGTTCATAAGCAGGTTGCAGAGACCCAACATGCAGAATCAAAATCAATAGCCTAACGCAAAAAGGAACCAAATAAAAACACGAACTTTCACAGTCAGAAATTTCGGTACCCACCCTTCAGTCATGTAGAAACTCCCAAGAATCAGCCACAAAAGAATCTGTCTGTTCGCCCAAATCAGCCACACACCCAAGAATCTGTCACAAAAACACTAAATCAGACGTATACCCAACAATCTTTCACACAAACCCAACAAATAAGCACCAAATCGACCAGACATGAATAAAACAATAACATGCAAAACCCAGCACCCCAACAACTACATACCTCCAGATACGGAGACGACAGCTTACAACGAAGAGAGAAACAGAGAGGGAAATGCTCGCGTCAATCACCCCAAGACCTTTTATACCTAGGCCAAACATATATCACGTTGTATTACCCAAAAACGCAGAGCTGAGACAAAAACAAAGAGAAGGAACGAAGAGAGAAAGAAAGATCGCTTCTCTGACCCCAACGGCTTTTATACCTAGGACAAACAGCAAATCGCAATTAAGCAAAAAAATGAAGGGCAAAACGGTATTTTCACATAACCGGCTCGGCTCGAGCCGGCACTGTTACTAAGCCTATGAACAGTTAACTGAGAATTAGTATATAGTAAATGTGGTTTCAGGGTTGCGGAACTGGTATGGAATTTCGTCTCTAGGTCTGAATTTAGAGTCGGTTCCAATTTAGAGATTTTGTTCTGATTCCAGATTAGGTCGATCCGCATCTGTATCCTTGTTGTTTGATGTATATATCCAAAGGTTGTGAATTCTTGCCAATTTCTTGGCGTTTGTAATTTGTCTAGTTCGTTTGATGAATGGGTAACCTCTGTTTTGTGATGATCGTTTTATATCTTCAAAATTTGTTCTCGATCATAGTATATTTGAAGTGAACTTAAACGTATAAATGGCTGAAATTTATAATCTCCTCTATCATTCACATTACAATCATAAGATTCAATGGAAACAACAAAGCAAATTACTCAATTTCCACTTCGGCGCAGAAAGGTTGAAAACCCTAATGGAGAAGGATGACTTCTATGAAACTCTAATTGCATAAAAAGCCTTCACCCATCCAAGGATAGCACAGGGTTCACAATCCTGGAGGATAATAACTAGTTTCAGAACATCACTAAAAAAATATGGAAAAGAGATCAAAGTTTTAGAATGGTGAATATTTTATTATTTTTAGAGATTTTATTACCACTAGGGTTAAAACTTTCTTGGACAGGACAAAATGATACTTAACTTTCAAAAGTGATCAATATGATACCTAAATTTTTAAAAACTAATCAACTTGATACCTCGGTTTATTTTTTCTAATTTATTTTTTAAATCAAATGCAAAATCAAGCCCCAAAAATTGAAGTGATTTGTGGTCAGAGGGCCATCAACCTCTATAATCCAATCTTCTTCTTCTATAGAATTAAAAAAAATCTTCCATTCAATTTCAATTTCTATCATCGATCGTAGAAACAAATAAAATTGGATGTTTCCCAACTTCTAAAGAAACAAAGAAAAATGGGAAGAGAGAGAGAGAGAGAGAGAGAGAGAGAGGTAGAGATAGAAGAAGAAGAGAATTAGCAAAGTAAAATAAAAAATAATTGAAAAATGTTTTAGGGAATCAGAAATTGAGAGATAATCTCTGTGTATTCATTCACATTGATAATAGGGGCCTCTTTATATAGAGGATTACAATGCATAGAATCTCAATCATACAAGGAAAGTAATTCTACATTGATTAGGATTCTAGATCCTTCTAATTAAATCCTATTACCACTAGGTCAAGTAACCTAGAGTTTGGGCTAAACACAAATTAGGATTTCCTTGAACACTCCCCCTTGTGTTGCCCAAACGCGGTGCTTCTCTCGTTGCCAAGTTAAAAACCTTGCCGAGTAACAAAAACCCAGTGGGACAAAAATAACCTCGGTCGAAGGGGAAAAAGAGCACAACACACCCTTCACGTTTCGAGGTGAACATGTAGACATCTCCCCCTGATGTCTGCGTCTCCCCCTGATGACTACGATCATGGGAGTTCAGATAATTTCCGCAAGCCAATTCTTGCCACATGTTTCTCGAACATGGATTTGGGCAATGACTTAGTAAACAAGTCAGACTCACTGTCCTCAGATTGAATCTAGTTCACTTTGATCTCGAGGAGAGTCTGTTGTTGCTGATTGTGCTTGGTGTTATCTCTTTTGATGTAGCCTTGCCTCATTTGTTCAAAACAAGCAGCATTATCCTAAATGCTCGTAGGCTCATCTGCGGTAGACTTCAAACCACAATTGTTCGAACATGCGTAATTATGAATCCAATCCATATTCATTCACGAACCACTTCATGAAGAGCAATGATCTCTGCATTATTCGAAGATATAGCGACTAGGGTCTATTCTGTAGACCTCCAAGATGTCACGGTCTTTTCCCATGGTGACCACTTAACCGGATTAGGAATGACCTTTGTGTGGGTCAGAGAGATACCCAACATCAGCAAAACCTTCCAAAACACATGTCGTTTTGGGATGGGGATAGTGGACGTAAGCCAGGGTTGGCGGCGTACCTGGTGTGTGATGGGTCCGAATCCATAATCTCTTCGTAGGGATAGAACAAGCCCATATCACTCATACATCTCAAGTATCGAAAGATATCTTTTACACCAATCCAATGGCGTCGCGTTGGTGCAGAGCTGTATCTAGCTAACAAGTTCACAACATATAAGATGTCCGGTCTTGTGCATTGGGATAAGTACAATAATGCGCCTATTGTACTAAGTAAGGCACTTCTGCCTCTAGCACATCTTCGTCATCATCCTTTCGACGAAGACGATCCTTTTCAGGGTCAAGACTACGGACGATCATGGGGGTGCTTGAAGGCTTGACCTTGTCAAAATGCCTAAGCATCTATCGACACGATGCTCAAGTTCCAAACCGAGACATAATCGTGTTTTCCCAAAATCCTTCATCTCAAACTCGGATTTCAAGTGTTCAGCGGTTTCCCTTAACTCTTTAAGGGCTTCTAATGAAGATCATGCCCAACATGAACCGCGATAGAATCCGAAACTTGTCATAGAAACGCGTGGGCATATCCCTTCCCAATCAAGTAGTCACTTTAGTGAGCGTTTCAACCTTATTGTAAACGCGCTCCATGGTCTAGAGCCACTTGACTTGGGTAAATGAAGTTCGCCATGAACCTTCATGTATATTCCGTATCTAGATCCCTATAGAGATACGTAGTGACCATATTTGTAAGCTGCATGTTCAGTTATTCGGAAACTACCAAACTGACAGGGTAGTGGAGTGCAATGACATCCATTACGAGAGAATATGTCTCATCGTAGTCGATTCCAGGGCGTTTTGTGAGAAGCCTTGCGCCATAAGGCGAGATTGCCATCTCTTTTTCTCATCACGCTTTCTAACGAAGACCCATTAGTCAACAGGTTTTATGTTAGGAGGTGTTGGCATCTCTAGCTCGAAAACCTTCATCTTCGTTAGAGAATCCATCTTAACCTGGATCGCATCTTTCCATTTAGGCCAAAAACTCTCTACGTTGGTATTCATTCATCAACGGAGCATAGTTCGATATCATATGACTCAACAAACTCATGTGCAACTAAATGCGCAACTACATCATCAATTATGATGGAGTTTTTATCCCACGTCTCATGTACACTAGTGTAAGTTTCATAGAGCTCTATATTCTCAGGAATAGGTTCTGATATTGAGGCGTCCCCCAACGGTAACCACAACCCAGAAGATACTCATGAGACGGATTTTGAGTCTTGATGATCAAAGGATTGGAATGTGCCAAAGTATCCTTCGAACCCACGGGCCTCCCACGCATCCTAGCTGGGGCCATGGCCTGGAACGCCATAGTGCCACTCTCTTTGGCATTGGCGTCATGCCTACCTCCGTGTAGGGTGGCGCTACGTCCTCTCGTAGGGACGTCCTTCCTTGCAGGCATGTTTGCAGCATATTTGTGTGATCTCGTCACTTTAATAGGGATCAAGATGAGACATAGTGGGGACAGACCACGACAAATCCTGTCGTTCCTATTGAACATCTGTGTTCTTATCTCCCCCTAACGACGGGAAGACTGTCTCATCAAAGTGACAACCCGCAAATCTAGATGTAATGAGATCGCCTTGCAAGGGCATTAAGTGGCGGACGATTGTTGGAGTCTCAAATTCAACGTAGTTGCCTATTCGTCTGTAAAGACCCATTATAGAGCGCTGTGGCGGCGCAATTGGCACATAAATGGCTCACTCAAATGTGCGTAAGTACAAAATACGTGTACCCAGTCACTAGCTGTAACGCACAGGTACATTGAGTGGCGGTAGGTCATAGACGAATTAGCATAGCTACATGCGATATTGCATCACCCCAAGTAGACGTAAGAAGATTGGTGCACATTACCAATGTTCGGACTACCATCATAGTCGTTTCCGCGAGACCAATTGGGTGTGTACATGGAAATGTGATGTCCAACATCAAGCCCATTGCAATATCCATCGAAAGTCTTTCGATGTAAACTCTCTAGCATAGTCAAATCCAATTGACTGAATAGGATGATCTGGGGAGTGAGCCCGTTGTCATATGATATGTGCTAGGAGTGTAGCATAAGCAGCATTTATAGGTGGACAATGGCACAACACGTGACGGGCGTGTTTGCGTGTCAACCAACATCATAAAATATTTAAGCGTCCGCAAGTTGGTTGAATTAATCCACAAAATCCCTACGGATTCTTTGTAAGAACAGAATGAGTATTGTCATATCCTTTGCATAGGACGGTCTCAGTCCTAGTTTCCCTAAGGAACGGGCTTTGTAAAACTAGCGAGAGGCCTTAGAAGCAACCATTAAGTATTTTGGTTAGGCCTGAGCGTTTGAAACGCTATGTGAAGCAAGTTGGTGATTGCAACATCACCTGGGGCACCATCACCATGATGGACGCTATCCATGGCGTGATGGATATGGACTACGCCAGCCCTAGGCTGATGGTGGACGGAGGCGGTGCCCTAGGCAACAGCGTCGGTCACACTTAGTCTAGGAATCAACTTTTGATTCATGCTTCATTTCGCTCGAAAGAAATGATGTCCATGTGAAGTCTTTTGTCGACGGATCATCATATCATGACTAGGATGATCTATCCTGTCGTGACAAAGCCAATATGTGTCTAAATCCAAGAGATCTTCTCTCATAACTTTATTGGATTAATAGCTCGAATAGTGACATAGAATCCACTAGAGAGACACATAAACTTCTCTAAGATGCGTCTGTGTTCGTAATCATTAGAGGTAATGCAAAGGAACTCATTTCCGTTCTCTACATGCATGTTCGCATGGAATTCATTGGCTATTCATAGGGTACGATTTACCCTAAGAGCGTAGAGAATTTCTGTGACAGCAGTAATCAAGGTGCCATTTGGCAAGTGGAACTTGGGCTATTCCATGTCCTTGAATTAATATTGATGGCCCAGCCATCGTAGTCACAAAGTAATATGCTCAGAATCAAAATTGAGTCATAATGAAAAGAACTCGAAATTTTATTCATAAGCCAACGGAGTACATCATTGTTTCTTTGATCAAAGAAAATCTAATCCAATAAAAAGTAATATGGCAATCGCCTACATCTCTTGGAAAATAAAGACTTAAACAGAATTGGCGATCTATTGATCCCAGCCAGATTTGTAGTCTTCAACCCTTCACTCTAGATCATCTTCTTGATCTTCTTGTTCCATATAGTGAACTTCTCTTGCTTCACAATATGCTTTGTAGGCAGTGACAAGTTCTTCACGAGCTCTACAAATGTGTGCCCAATGATCAGACACTTCACATCGAGAACATACATCTCTTCGCTCGAACTCCATTGATTGAGGCACTTTGAAAGCGTCATTTAGATGGCTCTTAATGTTGGTGGCTCCACCAACATGGCCAGAGGCGTTGCCTCCCTCTCTCTTTCCACGTTTACCTCTTCAGTTCCGTGTTCGCCTATTTTGGCGGTTACCTTCCCAAGTAGAGCGATTATATGGATTAGAATGTCCAAAAGTATACCTAAGATTAGGGTTTTGCTCTTGGCGCCCTCTCTTAGAGGTGTGACTATAATTAGATTCAGGAATATGTTATGTTTCCACGGATCTCGAATTATAGTTCTTCACAAGGATATTATCATGCTTTTCAGCGACATTCATGGCTTCAATGAGCTCATGAAACCTTGTGATCCGTCTTGCATTTACATCGATTCGATAGTTCTTAGCAACCATCAATGCAGAGACGGGGAAGGTAGAGAGAGTCTTCTCAATCAACATCGCATCTGTGATCTTTTTACCATAGAATTCCATTAAGGATTTAATGCGAAGTGCTTCTGAGTTATAGTCAAGAACTGTCTTGAAATCACAGAAGCGGAGGCTATGCCATCTCACTTCTAGGTCAGGAAGCAAGGAGTCACGGACGTTGCCAAATCTTTCTTCGAGTGAGACCCACAGCCTTCTGGGGTCTTCTTCATTCATATACTCGTACTGGAGCGAATCATCCATATGACGAGTCATTAGGATGATGGCTTTCGCCTTATTTGCCTCTAAGGCTGCTCTATTTGCTTCCAAAGCTTGAGCTTGCTCAACAGTTATCACGTCCTGGCTAGGCTCGAGAATCATATCCAAGATTCCATCGGCCTTGAGATGCTAGCGGATATCACGAACCCACCTGTGATATTCAGAGCCAGTTGTTCCCAATAGAGCAAAGTCCAATTTGTTCAGACTACTCATCCTGAAAGAGAACAAAAAATTAGGGTTAGTTTCGGAGCGAAGTAGGCTACCACGAAAACATATGAAATTTCTAAGCGTAATCGCTTCCAAGAAATTAGGAATTTCCGAGCGTAGTCGCTTCTAAGAAATTCGATTCCAAGAGATATTGGATTAGATCGAAACAATGATGTAAGTGGTCGATCATAAATTGTCTACAAACTATAAGTTTGGAGATCTCAACAAGCTCTAAGCTTGGAGTCAGCACGAACCCCCACAGTTCGGCTTAATTTGGTCTCCCCTATAATGAAGAAAGGGGGGTAGAAGAATGGAGGTTGCAAGTCCCCGAGAAAAAGAAGAGAAATTGAAATAAAAACTCAAAAATGAGAAATTTTAGTAAACCATACCTCTTAGGATTGCGGATCGCATTCGATCCTCATTGTAGAATTGCAAACAACCTTCAGTTCTAGGCGAATCAAACTTGTTGAAATTCGGAGCAGATTCGCTTCTAAACAGCTCCCACTCCGATTGGTGTACAGGTCACAAAATGTCTCCAATAGGGCTGAAATTTGGAAGTCAGAAAGAAAAGACCGAGTCCAACAACTTTGATGAAGGAAGAATTTTTATCTGAAAATCCGAAATAGAAGTTTCGGGGCTTGCAAGCTGACTGATATGCACAGGAACGAGCATGCTGAACAGCTCCCACCTTGAATACTTTACAGATCTCAAAACGTCTCCAATAGGGCTGAAATTTTGAGGTCAGATAGAAGACATAGAGATGAACAACTTTTATGAAGAAAGTATTTTGATCAGAGGTCCCGAACAAGATGTTTCGGGGCGTACAAGCAGGCTGATCTGCACAAGAACGAGCGAGCTGCTATGCTGCAGGGGCAGCAGGAGTGCCGCAATGCTGCATGGGCAGTAGGTGGCACATGGGTGCGCAAGGGCTGCAGGGGCAGCTTACGGCATGGCTAGCAAGGGCTAGGAGCTTGCGGCTGTTTTGGTGAGAAGAGTTTTGGTTTTTAGGGCTAGGGTTAGGGCTTGTGCTGATAACGTGTTTTAGGGAATCAGAAATTGAGAGATAATCTCTGTGTATTCATTCACATTGATAATAGGGGCCTCTTTATATAGAGGATTACAATGCATAGTGTACATACTAGGGAGTCTCAACCAGGTTTAGCACTAGCCCCTGAGCCCCATCGGTACTCCCAGGTACTACGCCATGGGCCGGGTCCACACCCCACCATGGCGGGCTTCACATAAGATGCCACCCCGGGCACACAGGGCCAGGGGCAAGGCCAGCACAGCCCATCTATTTTACAAATACAAGACTGATATGGCATCAGAAGAGCCTGTGTCCCACATCGAGGATAGGGGAGACTCCCTTCCCACGCTTGAATATAAAGATTATAGCACAACCACCTTGAGGAGGTAAGAACTCCTTTATCCACAATTTATTCTACACAGCTATTAGTTTCTCACTCAGGCATCGGAGAGGTATAAACCGTCCGGTACGGTTTATCCCTCTAACGTTGTGTCCTTGATACAGGATCTAGGAGCCGATCGGTGCCCCAGACGGTATAGCATTCTGTGTGAGGTACCCGGAGAAAGCCACCAGAAACATTGGCGCGCCAGATAGGGGATGTACCGGATATGAGTGAGCCAGAGGTGACAGGAGAGGGGAGAAGTGTCGCCCGGGCACTTATGTTCTCCCCTGGAACCTCGTCAGCAGAGGCGCCAGCAGTTCAGGAGGAAATCCATAGCCTCGGAACCTTGGACCCGATAGTCCCGGATCAGGTGACTCCGGTATCAGAGTTAGAGTCTATGCGAGCTGAGATCGCAGCCTTCAGGGAGCAGTCCAGGATCGATCGGGAACAACGGAGTACGGATAGGGAAACAAACCGCCTCACGCAACAGAGAATGCAGGATTTGGAAGATGAAAACACGGCGCTGGCCCGAGCACTAGACAGGAGGCACCAGCACAACGAGGCACTTACTCAGGCCCTGGCTAGAGCATCCCAGCTAGCAGACTTGAACGCTGCCCCGATAACAGGAAACACCAACACCACACCAGCACCTCCTACGGAGGGCAGCCAGAGGTTAATCCAGATACCGGTAGACTTATTCCCGGAAAGCTTGAGGCATCTACCACCACCACCGTTACCACAACCAGTTCACGGTATCACGCCGGTACCCGACGCAAACACGGCATTACTCGTACAAATGAGCAACTCCTTGCCTGCCCTGCAGGCAAGGGTACAGGCCACAGAAAATAGAGACACCTGGAGAGCTATGAACAGTTACGAGGACCGCCCGGGGCCTTTCACCCAACAGGTTAGGGGAGCCATTCGAGCGAATACATCGATACCACTGAAAATTGACTATACGGGAGTTGGAGATCCCTACCAACATTTACAGGCTTTCCGATCGCAAACAAACGCCAAGGGATACACGGACGAAGTGTGTTGTAACATGTTCCAGGAAACCCTGTCAGGGGAGGCTTTAAGTTGGTTCTACGAACTGCCGGTTGGTTCTGTAGGGAATTTTAAGGAGTTGGCTGACAAATTTGTCGCTCGATTCATCTTACGCACTGATGGGATACACACACCGAAGGGCCTACTGAAGGTTCAGCAGGGAGAAGATGAAACCCTGAAGTCTTTTGTAAATCGATGGCAAGCGGCTACCGCTAAATGCCGGGACCTCAATAAGGAACTGGCTGAGCTGGCTTTCAGGAGGGGCCTAAGGCGAGGAGAATTTCTCTACGGGATCAACCATAATCCTCCAGCTAGCTACGACGAACTAATGGCCACTACCATCAGACACGCCCAGGCCGAATTCGAAACATACGGGGACACCCCCAGACCAGAACTAAGATTTTCCACGCCGACTTCGACGATTAGGGATGAGCCACGAAAGAGGGAGTGGGTCCACAGTCATGATAGGTCACCCCATACCTCGAACAAAAGAGGCAAAGAATCCTCGTCCAGGTCGAACAGTTACGGGAACACCCACCCTAACCGGGAGCTAAGGGCACAACAGGGCCCAAGGACACCACTACCACCTCGGTATGAGGTGTTCACAATCCTGAACGCTTCATACGAGACTGTCTGGAACAAAAACAGGGATGAGATACCTGGACCACCTCCAAGGAAGTTCCCAAAGAGCAAACTTACCCAGCAGGATACCGGAAAATTCTGCACTTACCACGAGGATGCCGGACACAATACCAATATGTGTGTTGCTTTAAAAAATACCATCGAGTCCCTCATCCAGAGGGGCAAGCTTCAACGATACCTACCTGCTAAGGAGATAGGAGCGGTCGATGTGTACGGCCAGATATTCACGATCCACGGTGGAGGTCCGAAAGAGTCGCCCGCCCAGGGGAAGAAACGAAATTCTAGTTTCGGCCATCCGGAAGTTTTCAACTTCCACAAAGCCCCGCAGCAAAACGGTGGCACCAGGTGGACATCGGTGACATTCCTGCAGGAGGAGGAAGCCAATCTGAGGATGCCCCATGATGATCCCTTCCTAATCACACTCCAAATGGACCACTACATAATGTCCAGGGTGCTCGTAGACACCGGGGCCTCGGTTAGCGTATTATTTCGCGATGCATACAAAGCTTTGAACAGTGGAAGAGCCAAACTGTCACAGGATGATGAGCCCCTCATTAGTTTTTCAGGAGACATCGTCCAACCACTCAGATCAGATTACCTATCGATTACGATAGGTGAAAGTCCAAATTGTTTAACCATCAAAACAGAGTTCATCATAGTGGACTGCGTCTCGTCCTATAATGCTATCCTGGGCCGTCCGGCACTTTGGCGTCTAAAAACCTTCATAGCAGGTCACATGTTGATAATGAAAGTACCGACCCCGGCCGGCACAGCTACGATCCGGGGTGATCAGGCCGCTACAAGGAAATGCTATTCTCTAACTGTATCCCGCGGTAAGGGAAAGTCTGAAATGTTGCACGTAGCTACTAACCCTCAGTTGGACAGATACGAGGATCCCAGGGCCGATACCGACCTGGACGAAGAACGGCCCGGTGCCGTAGAAGACATTGAAGAGGTGGTGCTATCAGAGCAGTTCCCGGACAAAACTGTTAGGATTGGTACAAGGCTATCTCCGGTTGTAAGGGAAGGATTAATCTAGTTTCTCCACTCTAACACATCCGCGTTCGCTTGGTCCTATGTGGACATGCCCGGGATACCACCAGAAGTAGCCACGCACAATCTTAGTATCGTTCCTTACTCAACACCGATAAGACAAAAGCGAAGGGCCTTCACACACGACAAGTACCGGGCTATCCAGGTTGAGGTAAAGAAGTTGATCTCCATCAACTTTGTCAGGGAAGTAACATACCCCCGGTGGTTAGCCAACGTGGTAATGGTACCAAAGAAATCTCCGGGAACATGGCGCATGTGTGTCGACTACACAAACCTCAATCGGGCATGCCCTAAAGATAGCTTCCCGCTCCCGCGAATTGATCAATTGATCGACTCCACCGCCGGGTACCGGTTACTCAGCTTCATGGATGCGTTTAGCGGGTACAACCAGATTCGAATGAACCCGGCAGACGAGGAGCACACTTCCTTCACTACAGACAAAGGTCTCTATTGCTACCAGGTCATGCCTTTCGGGTTAAAGAATGTAGGTGCCACCTATCAGCGACTTGTCAACTCCATGCTTGAGGAAGTTATCGGTACTGTTAATGCTCAAAAGTCTGGCGGTAGCCAAACCTTGGTCTAACGCTGGTCCGGCAGGCGGACCGCTACTCTGCCGATCTGAGGATTACTGCTAGCTGCCAAACACAAGACAGGGCGTTAGAGGGAGACCGCGTTGGGCTGTCTTCAACTCTCCGATGCCTAAGTCAGTCAATGCATATAGGCAGCATAACAATAATGAGTAGCAAATGCGTAATTAATGAGGAGAGAGGAGAGGACCTTTTATAGGTGAGGAAGAGGATGATCTTCTCCTTGTTTTCGATGTGGGACTGATGTGCTTCAGTTCCCAGTTTCAGTAGCTTCTGATGCTAACTTGACACGGCGCGTGGTGGCGCGTCGGCGGTGCTTTGGGGTTGATCCGGGGCTCAGGCGGTAACCCGGCTAGCTGTCTTTACGCCAGTCACTCATATGGTGGGCGTTGGTACCCCTGGCGGTACAATGAGCGTGGCTTGTTATAGCTAATTATGCTTGCAAATGCACATGTATGTACAAGTCCCCCAAATCCCCAGTCAAGAAGGGCAATCTTGGTTGGGGAGTTGATCGGCGGTTTGAAGCGTTTCTCCCGCTAGACTTTGCAGAAGCATAATTAGCGTCAGTGCGTCGTCAACCATGGATTTACTGAGCAAAAGCTTTGTGCCCTTTCGGGTGGGCCCCTGCTAGGCCCCTCAGGGAGTCCCCACTCCCCGGCTAAGATGGACCTCCGGATGGTCGCTATTATTGTTTGTTGAGGGGGAGCTGCACGGAGCAGAGGGTGTTGGGTTGCGAGCCCAATCTTAGCACCCAAGTGACGGGGGTCAACGTACCTGATCAGGGCTGTCGTAGACTGTTGACTAGTCCCCGTGTCCCGTAGGGACATTCTGACCGTAACTCCGCGTGGCGGCGTTGTCAGAGAGGCGTGGCCTCGGGATCCGCCGCTTGCGGAAGTCCCCCTGCTAGATGTAGCAGGAAGCAGCGTCAAGTAGACGTGCTTGGTGGTATTTTATTGAGCGGTATTGCGCTGAATAAAGTACGCAACTTGTCAGATGAGAAAGGGGGTCCGCTAGCGGTGTGCTGTGTAGCGGAGGATGCCCCGTTTACCGAATGACGAGAGAAGTTCCGTTGGAGACTTCGATGGTGACAAGAGAAGTTCCGCTGGCGGGGTTTCGCTCAATGGACTGTCACCTGGGAGATGACAAGTGAAGATCCGCTGGCGGGGTTTCGCTCAGCGGAGACTGCGTCACTTGGAGAATGACAAGTGAAGATCCGCTGGCGGGGTTTCGCTCAGCGGAGACTCCACTTGGAGGATGACAAGTGAAGATCCGCTGGCGGGGTTTCGCTCAGCGGAGACTCCACTTGGAGGATGACAAGTGAAGATCCGCTGGCGGGGTTTCGCTCAGCGGAGACTCCGTCACTTGTAGAATGACAAGTGAAGATCCGCTGGCGGGGTTTCGCTCAGCGGAGACTCCACTTGGAGGATGACAAGTGAAGATCCGCTGGCTGGGTTTCGCTCAGCGGAGACTCCCAATGGTTGGGGGTTTTCTTCTCAAGTGGTTACTTCCCTTGGAAGCTAAAGGAGACGACTGTTGACACGTGGCCAACTCCTAGAGGGTTAGCGTCTGGAGGCTTCTCTCCTAAGCCTAGCCGTCTTCTCGTCATTAATGCGAGTAATGATGGATTTCGTAACCGAGGCGACGCCTCGGTTAATCCGGGGAGTTAGTGAAGACGTGGGACACGTGTACGGTTGCTACGTGACGTCGTTTTCTAGCGGACGGCTCAGGATTGCTTGATGTTGACATAAAGGGGGGGAACTCAGCGAGTTTCGACACTTCTGGAAAATCTTCAAATCTGAGTCGCCTCCTTCGAGCCTTGTTCGTCTGTGAATTGCGAAGAAGATTCCCCGGTTTGCGTGGAGCTGTCGGACTCGAGAGGACGAAATATCTGTTAGTGAAGACGAGTTGCATGCCACAGCTTCGACGTGAGGTTGGTATTTCGAATCCTTTTCCTGTTTCATTGAATCTGCAATGGTGGTTTCTGGGTTTTGCTACTTCTGTTAATGGTGTGATGTTGCTTCTTTGGTGTTCTCTGAGGGTGTAGAGAGAGATTTGAGGGAGGTTATGGTGTTTGACAGAGAGTTGGGGTTTTGGGTTTTGCTAGATGGTCGAATCTGGGTTGAGTGTGCGTTTGTTCTTGTTTTGGTATTTTTCTGGGTAATTGTTCTTGATGTTTTTGCACTAAACGAATATAGGTAAAGGCTAGATCTTGTGTAAACTGACCGGTTTGGGTTCTAGGGTTTGGGATGGCTAGCGTCGTAGAGATTTCGAGCAGTGAGGATCCCGGGTCTGACGTGTCGTTCAGCGCGGCGGATAGGAATTTTATTGACTCGTTGCGTCCGTCTGCCCGTGCAGGAACCTCACTGCCAGAACCGCTAGACGTCGAGCCGCTTCAAACCATACCCTGGGAAGTAGTAATGGGTCGTGCTTCGCGCCCCGAGAGTTCTAGGGCCAGGGAGGCCGCCGCTGCCCAGAATAGGCGTGAGGAGCGGTTGGCAAGTAACAGCGCTGCCAGTGGCTCCGCTGACGGGGGAGATGCGACAGGGGAGGATACCGAATCGGCATGGGTTCTTCCGGATGGGATTCCTGTTGACGAGGCGGGAGGGCGGATGACCGATGCCAATGTCAACCGGATAAAGCGGATGTTTCGGTTGCCTGGCGTGGTTAAACTGCGTCCACCGACGGTGGATGAAAAGGCTTCAATTCTTCCCTCGGGGTTTGCCGCTGTGCATGAGGCAATATTCATCCAGGGAGTGACACTACCGCTCGTGCCCAGTCTTCAGATCTTGGTGTGTGAGTTCGGCCTAGCCTTTGGGCAAGTCTGCCCCAACATGTGGCGATTGATGTTGCGATGACTTCGCTGTGGCGGTTGTCCGGCTGTGAGGGACCAACCGTGGCGGAGGTGCTGCATTTCTATGAGCTGACGTATGTGAAGCGTCAGGGCTGCGGAGGCCAAGTGAACCTAAGTCGCCGCCAGGGAGCCCCCAAGTTGATAGAGAACCTGAGGGATTCTATGTCGTATTGGCGGGACACCTTTTGCGTTGCCACGACGGGGTGGGAATATCAGGAGGAATCCAATGACGGGGAACCGGCGTTTAGGATTAAGTCAGAGTTCCAACCTATCCGAGGTGGTTTGTCGGTCTCCGCTGAATATTTCTGGCGGTTTACGTTGTGCTTAGTCTTGAACCTTGCTAACGTTTATCCTTGTTTTGCAGTGGGCTTGCGCTACAACCTGACTCGTGAAGAAGAGTGTCGTGTGGCGCGCATCCAAGGTTGCTGGCGGAATCGCAATTTGTTGGACTTTCGCCTACTTACCTGTTGGGAGCTGTTGGTCGATCAACGATTGACTCGCGCCGTTGGTAAGAAATCTCCGCTTCCTTGTACACTTAGTTAATTTGGCCCTGTGGTTGACTGAGTTGTTTTCTGTTTGTTTAGAGACGCCGCCAGGTAACGCTAGGAGCCGTGACGCCTTTGCCAAAGCCATGGACCGCGCGGAGATTGACAACTTTTTGGAGGCCATGTATGCGTCAGGGGATGCGGCTCAAAGGACAGTGATAGACCCGGTGACGCTGGCGGTGAGCCCATCCGAGGTTCCGGTGGTGCTGCCAATGCCGCTGCACTCCCACCTTGGAACCGACGGCCTACCCGTTGCTCAGACGGGTGCCAATGTGGGGGGTGGAAAGAAGGGGTCTGGCGCCGCGCAGCAGACAGAGAGAGTGCCCAACGTGCGACGTGGGCCACAGAAGGTGGTGCGGCCGGCGGGGGCTGCCGCTACGGTGGGTCAACAGCAACGGGGGCCAAGGCCTGCGGCCGCTGGACAGACGCGGTTGTTGCGGAAGCGTCGGCAGAATGGCTCCGACGAGGAGGATGATGATGATGATGATGCTGAGGTTATCGGGGTCCGCCAGCAGAAGAAGGCCCGCCAAGCTCCGCTGAAGGCGCCAGTGGCCGCTGCAGAAGAGGCGCCTGCGAGTGACCTGGACTCGTTTGCCGCCTATGCCCGCCCAACGGCGATTGACGGGTCACCCTTCAGTTCAGCTTTTGGTCACCTTTCGGTTGGGCTGCATGAGATGTTCATGGCGGCGCAGAAGCAGCCCGGGGTTGAGCGGCAGCTCAGGGACGAGATCAGCGGTCTCGAGAGGGAACTGGGGGACGCCAAGGAGAGGCTGGCGGATGTGGAGCGGCGCCTGACGAAGGCGGATTGCGACGCCGCGGATGCTCGCGGCAAGTTGGAAGTGGCAATCCGGCGGGACGTGGAACGGAACAACGACATCTCCAGGATGGAACAAGACATGTCTCTGCTGCAGGAGCGGGTGGCCGCTAAGGAGAAAAAGATTGATATCCTGCAGCGGGAGTCTGCCGCCAAGCAAGCAGCGGTGACGAACCTGGAGGCTGAGGTAGCTCGCCTGCGGGACGAAGGGACCCGTGCCGCTGCCGCCGCTGTGGAGAAATTCAAACAGTCGGCGGAGTACAAAAAAGCGATGACTGAATCGGCGAAGGCCGGCGCCCTAGCCAACGTGGAGATGCTGAAGCAGAGGGGCGCCATTGACTTTGCGAAGGCGTCCCAGCCACCTGTTCTGCCAGTCCAAAATGCTCCGCCGGTGCAAGCTGCGGTTCCTGTCCGGCCTGAAGGTGTTCGCTCGGGAAGCGGGGAAAGTGGTGCACAGCCAGCGGATGGTTCTCAGCAGACTCCTCTGCCTACCCAGTCGGAGGTGTCCCGTGCTGGTTTCCTGGCGGCACACACTCGGCAGGATGGCACCATAGAGACTCCAAGTCCTACCGCCAGAGGGTCTGACCAGACCAGCCGCGCGCAACCACAGCCGCCTGCGGAAGGTGGAGATGTTGAAGCCAACTTGAAGAGCTGAGCTCCTACATGTGTTGTTTATTTTTTATTTTTATTTTTTTTTTGTTGGCTGAGTTTCGACATTTTGAAGTAATGAACAACTTTGGGTGGGGAGTCTCAGCCCTGAAATGAAATTTCAAAGTTTGATGTTTGTCATGATATGTTTGTACCGCTAGAGTTTTGACTTAGAGATTTTTCTTTTGTCAAGCAATGAAACATTAAAGGAATTAAAATTGGTCCAAGTGCACAACGTAGCGGACGTGGTCCGCTGACGATTCCTGGCGTTGCCAGTTGCCCTCAGTGCTAGACTTGGTAACAATGGTTTGAATAATTCCTCGTTTCATTGATAGCTGACTGATCAGCGTTTACAAAAGAGGGGTAGTACCCGTTGGGTAGCTTCCCTTAGCTAAATATTGAACAAAAATTTAGCTAAGTCAAGATGCCTTTGGGTAGCGGCATGACTATTTGTAATAATACCGAAGGTGTTCGGTATTCCAAGGGTGGGTCGTTGTGACGCCATCCTTGTCCCTTAAGTAGAAGGTGCCTGGGCTAACAACTTCCACAATTTTGTATGGACCTTCCCAAGTTGGGCGAAGCTTTGTTGGCGGTGGAATGACTTCCTTCATTACCCAGTCCCCCAGTTGGAGGTTCCGGGCTTTGACTCTGGCGTTGTAGAAGCGCGATACCTGCTGCTTGTTTTGCAGGTTGCATAAGTGGGCCTTGTGTCGCTTTTCCTCCAGGAGGTCCTTGTCCAGGTTGATGCCGTCAGTGTTGGTTTCTGGGCGGTAGCCCTCGACTCTGGCGGTAGGTTGAGTAACCTCAATAGGCAGGACAGCCTCCGTTCCGAACATCATGCAAAAAGGAGTTTCACCAGTTGCGGAAGTTGGGGTTGTTCTGATGGCCCATAGAACTTCCGGGAGTTTCTCCGCCCATAGACCCTTTGCTTTGTCGAGTTTTTTCTTCAGCAGCTTTTTGATTATCTTGTTTACTGCTTCGACCTGACCGTTGGTCTGGGGGTGGGCGACAGATGCAAAACTCATCTTGGTACCCAAGTTGGCGGTGAAAGAGATGAGCTCCTTGTTGTTGAACTGTGTGCCGTTGTCTGTGATTATTGTGTGCGGGACACCGTAACGGCAGTAGATGTTCTTCCAGAGGAAGTGAATTACCTTGGCGGTAGTTATTGCCGTTAGCGGCTCCGCCTCTATCCACTTGCTGTTGTAGTCGATAGCAACTATGATGTATTTGAACTGGCCCTTGGCGGTTCGAAATTTTCCCATCAGATCCAGGCCCCAAGTTGAGTGAATCCATGGAGCGATGATGACCGATAGTGGTTCCGCCGGTGCATGTGGGAGATCAGCAAATTGTTGGCATTTGTGGCATGATCTCGACATCTGGCGGGCATCATCGCCGAGAGTAGGCCAAAAATAGCCTTGCCGCATTGTGCGATTGGCTAAGGATCTGGCGCCTGAGTGGTTTCCGCATTCTCCGCTATGAATTGCCGCCAGAACGACCTTTCCCTCCTCTGGGGTTAGGCAGCAGAGGTTGGGATGGGTGAATCCCTGGCGGTACAGCTTGCCGTTCTGGATGTTGTAGCGGGTTGCCCTCCGCTTGAGTTGTCGCGCCTTAACTTTGTCTTCCGGCAATGTGCCGTTGCACTTGTACTCAATGACTTCGTCCATCCAGCTGGTATTGACCTCAATGTTGAAGATCTCTGCCAGGGTTTTTGTGATACTTGGCTTGTCAAGACACTCCACTCTTGTGTCCGCTGGACTCTGATGTGGCTGGGCGGTTGCCAGTCTTGCCAGTGAATCGGCCTTGGCGTTCTTTTCCCTGGGGATTTGTGTGATGTTATGAAATTTGAATTTCTTGAGGAGTGTCTTAACGTACCCCAAGTATGCCGCTAACTGTTGGTCCTTGGCCTGGAAGCTGTCATTGACCTGGTTAACGACCAACTGGGAATCACTGAAGATGTTGACACTGTCAGCCCCTGAATCGATGGCGAGGAGTAAGCCGGCAATGAGTGCTTCGTACTCCGCCATAATGTTGGAGGCCTTGAAGTTGAATTTCAATGCGTATTCCACGTTCAGCCCCCCTAGTCCTGTCAGAATGACTCCGGCGCCGCTGGCCTTGGCGCTGGCGGAGCCGTCCACATGCAGGTTCCAATCTGACTGTAGGGGAGCTGGCTCCTCAGCGGTTACCATTTCCGTCCCGGGCTCAGCCTCCGTGCCGGGATTGGGCTGACGCTCGGTGAGCTCAGCGATGAAGTCCGCTACCGCCTGGCCCTTCATGGCGGTTCTTGGCTTGTAATCTATGTCAAATTCACTGAGCTCGATGGCCCACTTGCTGAGGCGCCCTGAATGTTCAGGGTTCTGCATCACCTGTCTCAGCGGTTGATTAGTTAGCACATGGATTGTGTGTGCTTGAAAATATTGGCGGAGGCGCCTGGCGGCAACGATGAGTGCGAGAGCTAGCTGCTCCAAGGGTGGATATCTTGTTTCTGCCCCGTTCATGCCTCTGCCGGCGTAGAAAACTGGGAGCTCGTCCTGTCCCTCCCGCCAGACAATGGCGCAACTCACCGCTGATACCGATACCGCTAGGTATATGAACAGTGTCTCTCCTTGCACAGGGATAGAGAGTAGTGGGACTGCCGCTAGGTAATCCTTCAAGCCCTGAAACGCCGTCTGACATTCTGGGTTCCAGTTGATGACTTTCTTGTGAGTCGTTTTGAGGAGTTTGAAAAATGGGGCACACCTGTCAGTGAGCCTGGAGATGAATCGAGAAAGGGCGGTTAACTTGCCTTGGAGGCGCTGGACATGTACCTTATACTCAAGGTCCGCCAGGTCGAGTATGGCCTGTACCTTGTCCGGGTTAGCCTCGATTCCTCGTTCACTGACGATATAACCCAGAAATTTGCTGGCGGTGACGCCAAAGAAGCATTTTTCTGGGTTGAGGCGCATGCCATAGGCTAGGAGGATGGTAACTATGATCTTGAGGTTTGCCACATGTCCGCTGGCCTTTATACTCTTGACCAACATGTCGTCCACGTAGACTTCGATTATCTTGCCCAAATGTTCAGCGAACATAGCATTCATCAGCCGCTGATAAGTTGCACCGGCGTTCTTCAGACCGAAAGGCATAACATTGTAGCAGTACAGGCCTTTGTCGGTGGTGAAGGTGGTACACTCCTGATCGCTGGGATGCATCTTGATCTGATTGTAGCCGGAGAAAGCGTCCATCATGCTGAGGAGTTCATGCCCGGCTGTTGCGTCAACCAGCTGATCAATGCGTGGTAGAGGGAAACTGTCCTTTGGGCACGCCTTGTTGAGATTTTTGAAGTCGACACACATCCGCCACCTGCCGCTAGGCTTCTTGACCATGACCAGGTTGGAGATCCACTGGGGATAGACTACCTGGCGGATGAATCCCATGCCCTGGAGCTTGGCGACCTCCTCTCCTATGGCGCGGTATTTGTCCTCGTCAAAGGCCCTTCGCTTCTGCTTGATAGGATAGAAGGATGGCTTGATGGTTAGCTTGTGTGTGATGATTTCAGGAGAGATACCTGGCATGTCTGCATATGACCATGCGAAGACGGCGGCGTTGTCCCGTAGGAATTGAGTGAGTTCTGCCGCCACCTCTGGGTCTAGCTGAGCTCCTATGCGGACTGTCCGCTCTGGGTGCTCATCGGAGATGCTGATGACCTTCAACGATGTTTCCGGATTGACCGGTTCCTTCTTCACATATTTCTTCTCCTCATCCCTAGGATCCTCGAAGATATCTGGTGGCGGTGCCTGATTTCCTACCGTTAGGATTTCGTGGCGGCGGGTTGACCGCGCAATGGTGGTTGAGTAGCACTCTCGTGCCAATTGCTGACTTCCCTTGACACAGCCCGTGCCGTTGGGTGTGGGGAACTTCATGAGAAGCATGTGTCCGGCGATGATGCATTTGAGCTTGTTGAGTGCCGGCCGTCCTATGATGGCGTTATACGAACTGAAACAATCCACAATTATAAATTCAGTATGTACCTCCGCCATACATGGACTGGAGCCGATGGTTAACCGCATGTAGTCAGAACCCAGCGGTTGAGTGATATCGCCGGAGAAGCTAAGCAATGGCTCATGGTCTTGTAGTAGTTTCTTGTTCCGCTTAAGGTTGTTGTAACAACCGCTGAATATGACATTGACAGCAGATCCGCTATCCACCAGGATTCTTCCCACTGACCATCTGTCGAGAATGGCATCGATCAGAAATGGGTCGTCATGGGGTAGATGTACTCCGCGCTCCTCCTCCTCTGAGAAGGTGATGGGCTCCCAACCAGACTTTGGGAGTTTGGCGGATCTCTCGTAGTGGATGTTACAGACTTCCTTTGGGTGATTGGCGCGTGCGTAACGCTTTCTTGCCCTGTGAGACATGTTGGTGATTAGAGCCCCGCCATCGATGGTGTTGATGCGGCCCAGTGGCTCAATGTTGGCGATCACAGGTGGCGGTTGGCGCACCTTGAACTGATCCATCTTGCCGTCACGGTACAGGGTCTCAATGGCCGTTTTGAGAGCGTTGCAACTGTTGGTATTGTGACCGCTGTCCTCGTGGTATTTGCACCACATGCCGGTGTTTCTTGGCTTGCCCTTTTTGGGGAATTTCGGTGAGGGTGGCGGTGGTATCTGATCCTTGCACTGATTGTAAATTTCCTCGTACGAGGCTGTGAGGACCGTGAATACTGCATACCGCTGAGAGGACTCCGTCTGCTTGCTGCGATTGTCCCCATGGGATGGGCGGTTGCCCTTGTAGTGGTTGTCTTTCTGCCTCTTGCTTTGATAACTGCCATGTTGCCACTCCCTCTTCTTGTCAGCTGGCGGTGCAGTGGGGGCTTTGCTGGCGGTCTCCTGATGGCTGGAGGAGGGTTGAGATGATTTTGTTGGTGTTGCTGGTGGCGGTGGGGTTTCTCCATATGTGATAAACTCTGCCTGGGCATGAATGACCGCCTCACTCATAAGGTGATCATACGCCGCATTTGGATGATTGTAGTTGAGGTGATAGAGGAATGGTCCCTTGAGGAGTCCCTGCTTGAAAGCCGCCGAAGCCATTGTTTTGTCGAGATCGCAGCACTGAGATGCCGCCACCCGCCATCTTGTGACGAATGCCTTCAATGATTCGTCCTCTCCCTGCCGGACGCCAAACAACTGGCTCGTGTTGTGATGACTGGCGGACAACAAGATGAATCGAGAGAGGAAAGCATGAGATAACGCCTGGAATGAGCCGATGGACCCTGGCGGACACTCGAAAAACCAACTCATTGCCTCACTATCCAGCGTTTCGCTGAACAAGTGGCACAGGGTGGCGTCATCAAATCCCTTGTTGTTGGTGACCTTCTTGAACGTGTCTATGTGGACGAAGGGATCGGTCTTACCGCTATACTGTGACATTTTTGGGGTCTTTGCAAACGCTGGTCTGACGGCTTGCAAAATTGTAGCGGTGAATGGTCCTGGCCTGGACGCGAAGAGTGGGTTTGGGGCTGGCGCCGGGGTGCCTGCCTCCGCCAGGATTAGCCTCTGTTCTAACTGCTGCATCCTCTCCAAAATTTGGGCGGTTGCGTTGCCAGCGGGGCCTGCTCGGGCGCTCCGCGGAACTGACCCTCGCCCTGGAATGGGTAGATTGCCCTCAGTCCTTGCTCTAGTCTTCAAGCGGTGGGTGCGCAGCGACGACTCCGCCTCCTGCTCCAACAGTTGGGGGACAGGGGGTGGTCCCATTCCTGCCAGCTCAGGTGGGTTTAGCGGTACCTGCATTTGCACAATGGGTCCTATACCAGCGGTAGGCCGGCTGTGTCTGGTGCTGTGTGACTGCTCACTTCGTGCTGGGTTGGCGTTTGCGTCCAGCGCCCGCTTTAGCTCGTCGAAACGTGTCATCAGCGTGGCCACCTGCTCTTGGGCCTCAGTCTTTTCCTTGCGTTCCTGCTCGCGCTCTCTGTTTGCTTTGTGGAGGTCCGCCAGCGCCAGCTCATACAAGGCGGTGAGGTCCTGACCTGGAGGGCGGCTGCTGCTTGGATTTGTTTCACCGCCGGGGTTGACCGGGGTGCTGAATAGTGCGCGGTTGATGCTTACCGCTGGGTGGGCGGGTTGGGGAACGGCGGACTAGTCTACCTGCTCCTCGACATTTCCCCCGCTACCGTTAGTCATGGTAATTGTGATGGGATGACTTTTTGTTCAAGGTTTCCCACAGACGGCGCCAATGTTAATGCTCAAAAGTCTGGCGGTAGCCAAACCTTGGTCTAACGCTGGTCCGGCAGGCGGACCGCTACTCTGCCGATCTGAGGATTACTGCTAGCTGCCAAACACAAGACAGGGCGTTAGAGGGAGACCGCATTGGGCGGTCTTCAACTCTCCGATGCCTAAGTCAGTCAATGCATATAGGCAGCATAACAATAATGAGTAGCAAATGCGTAATTAATGAGGAGAGAGGAGAGGACCTTTTATAGGTGAGGAAGAGGATGATCTTCTCCTTGTTTTCGATGTGGGACTGATGTGCTTCAGTTCCCAGTTTCAGTAGCTTCTGATGCTAACTTGACACGGCGCGTGGTGGCGCGTCGGCGGTGCTTTGGGGTTGATCCGGGGCTCAGGCGGTAACCCGGCTAGCTGTCTTTACGCCAGTCACTCATATGGTGGGCGTTGGTACCCCTGGCGGTACAATGAGCGTGGCTCGTTATAGCTAATTATGCTTGCAAATGCACATGTATGTACAGGTACTATCATGGAGGTATAAGTGGACGACATGCTGGTAAAAAGTTTAACTCCGGAGGATCATGTAGCCAACTTGTCAATCGTCTTCACCATCATATTGCGCAACGGGATGCGGCTTAACCCACAGAAGTGCATCTTCGGGGTCGAGGCAGGAAAGTTTCTCGGGTACATCATTAGCCACAGGGGAATTGAGGCCAATCCAGAGAAAGTGCAGGCTATAATAGACATGGTATCCCTAACCTACCGGAACGATGCCCAATCTCTTATAGGCAAGGTGGCCGCCCTGTCAAGATTCATCTCCAGGCTGACGGACAAGTGTACTCCTTTCTTCAAACTGCTAAAAACCCAACACGTCGAGGTGATAGCCTGGACAGCGGAGCACGAGGCTGCTTTCCTTGGCTTGAAGTCGTACTTGTCACAGGTACCTCTACTTTACAAACCTGTTCCCGGAGAAATGCTCTATGTATATCTGGCAGCATCGGCAACTGCTGTGAGCTCAGTCCTGATTAGGAAGGACTCCGATTGCGAGTACCCAGTGTACTACGAGGGGAAAGGTTACACTGGTGCAGAGTCCAAGTACCCGGACATTGAAAGGGTAGCACTGGCTCTCCTGGTATCAGCCCGGAAGCTCAGACATTACTTCCAAGCACATTCTATCACCGTTTTCACTAATCACCCATTGAGGCAGGTTTTGCAGAAACCAGAGACATCGGGCAGGTTAATTAAATGGGCCATCGAGCTTGGGGAATTCGATATCAAGTACCAGCCCCGGACAGCTATCAAAGGCCAGGCAGCGGCCGATTTTATTTCTGAATCAATCCCTTCCCATGACCCAAACAAGGAACCACCTGAACCGCTAGCCTCGGATCCACCTCCGCCAAGCACTTGGCGATTATACGTGGACGGATCATCCAACAAGAAAACTAGCAGAGCCGGCATCCTACTAATTAGCCCGGACGAGCAAGTCTACGAGTACGCCCTCAAATTTGCCTTCAAAGCATCCAATAATACCGCAGAATACGAGGCACTCATAGTCGGACTGCAGATCGCCCGGGAACTAGGGGTCCAACACCTCCATATCTTCAGTGATTCCCAGTTGGTCGTAAACCAGGTCAGCGGTAACTTCAAGGCAAAGGAGCCCCACATGTCCTCCTACCAGGCCTTGGCCCGGGCTTTAGTTCAGAGGTTCACCTCCTACGTTTTTACCCAAATACCAAGGGCAGAAAACGACAAGGCAGACGCCCTTGCTAAGCTTGCATCAACTTCTCCAAACCCTACCTACGGGACCACTAAAGTCGAAATACTCGCGGGACCTAGCACTTCCAAAACGGTGTCAGAAATATTTTCGGTGGATCACACAGCTTCATGGATGGACCCAATTTTGAAATACATGGTTGATGGCCTAGCACCGAATGATAAGGTCGAGGCCAGAAGACTGCAGCTAAGGTCAGCTCGATACACGATCATGAATGGCAAACTCTACAGAAGAGGACATTGCTTTCCCAACCTGAAGTGTGTGACACCGGAGGAAGGTCACAAAATAATGACGGACATTCACGCTGGTGTATGTGGTAACCATGCCGGAGCTCGATCTCTTGCACACAAGACCCTAAGGGCAGGATATTTCTGGCCAACCATGTCGGCCCTGGCTCAAACTATATCCAGTTCTTGCCACAAATGCCAAATGTACACAAATATCCCACGAGCACCGCCCATCGCCCTTTCCATCCTCCTTGCACCATGGCCGTTCTGTCAGTGGGGTTTGGACTTGATTGGTAAACTTCCCACAGCAGTGGGACAGTTCAAATACGCCATTGTTGCCGTGGACTACCAAACAAAGTGGGTAGAGGCAGAACCTCTCGTCGCCATCACCACGGAAAAAGTCAAGAACTTCCTATGGAAGAACATCTACTGTAGGTTTGGAGTCCCGGATACCATAGTCACGGACAATGGTACCCAGTTCGACAATGATGAGTTGAGGGCTTACACACAGAACCTCGGCACTAAGATCCTCTATGCTTCCCCGGCTCACCCCCAGACAAACGGTCAGGTCGAAGCTGTCAACAAGATAATCAAGAAAATACTGAAAAAAAAGCTTGACGAAGCCAAGGGTCTTTGGGCCGCTAAACTCCCGGAAGTGTTGTGGGCTATCAGAACCACGGCAACGGAGGCCACGGGCGAGACCCCTTTCTGCATGGCTTTTGGATCAGAAGCAGTACTCCCTATTGAAACACAAATCCAGAGTCCCCGGATCGAATACTTCGATGCGGGTACCAACTCAGATGGCCTACACCTCGATACTGATTTACTCGAGGAACGAAGAGAAGTGGCACATATGCATAACTTGGCAAACAAGCGGAGGATAGCTCGTTACTACGATACCAAGGTACAGTCCCGGACATTAAAATTGGGGGACTGGGTCATGAAGCAAGTCTACCCAGAGCCCCGGGGACTGGATCCATCCTGGACAGAGCCTTACGAGATCAGTGAAGAAGTAGGTCCCGCAACCTTTTTTATCCGGGATATGAACGGGGTCATTTCCAGGCATCCATGGAATACCCAGCGCCTGCGGTACTATTACAAGTAGCTCCGGGAGCATCTTGTCCTAGCTTTTGCTTTTTGGACATACAGCTATGGCAAGCTGCCCATCGGGTACTCATTCTGTATTTAACTACCGTGTAGTATTTCAATGGAAAAATGAATTATTCAGACCATTTCTAGCATTTTTTTTACCTACCCCGGACATTCCCGGACATAGCTATTGTCAGTTACTTTATTCCGGTAATAAGTGATGCAAACAAATGCTCAAAGGTACGAAAATCCTAGAAATTTTAATTCCTTTCTAATTCCTATTCAAATCGAGGATGTTCCCATTCACAAAAAGCCTGGACTACCAGACAAAATTAGACAATAGTTCAAAAAAAAAAAAATATATATATATATATATAGTAACAATTTTTACAACCTATCGCCATCGGTACTCTGAGACCCACCGGCACCGGACTTGGCCGCCGCCTCCCGATCCTTCTTCCTTTTCTCCAAGAGACCCCGTCTGAATTTGGCTTCATCTAAGTACCCGGCCGCCACCCACTCCTTAAACTTCATGATGACAGCCTTATCTTGGGCAGCAGCCAGCATGGAGATAAGCTCATCCGAGGACTTGTACTCCTCCACGGCCTCGTGCCTCTCCGCGGGAAGGCGATCCTCCAGATGGTCTGCCTTCTCCTTCCATGAGACGGCAGACTCTGCAGCCTTTTTCTCGGAGTCCCGGGCGTTCTTTACCTCCTCCCGCGCCTCAGCAACCTCACCCTCAAGCTCCGCAATCCGCTGCTTAGAGGCGGCCATCTCAGCCCTCAATGAGTCCCGCTCCTTCTCCAGCTTAGCCTTCTCGCCATGAAGATACTTCACCTGCCCGGAGAGATTGCTAACCTCCTCCTTTAGGTGAGTATCTTCCTCGCTGGCGTCGATGGCGTACACATTGAAGAGTGCCTACAGATACACCGATTAAAACGTATAACAAAAAAGGTAGAGAGAAAATAAAACGAGACATACCCGCATCATTGATTCCCGGGCGAGACGGCGATTCTCCTGGGGAGTATTATCTTTGGCTCGAACCCGATCGAGGTCAATATCCTTCAGATCCCCAAGCATGGACCGCACAAACTTTTCATCGGCAACCCCGTATTCATTCAGCAGCTGCTTAATGGGCTTCTTGGGGATTACCGGGACGGCGGGAGATAACAGGCCAAGAGAGGGAGACGGCCCTGATCCCGGGTGATCTTTCTTCTGCCTCTTCGCACCAGTACCCTGGACATCCCGGCCAGTGTACGTCACCTCCTTATCGGTTCGATGTCGGTGCCTGTGGGATCTCTTCTTCTCACTGGGGAGTAACGCCTCATCACTCCCAGTGGAACGAGAGGAAATAGGCACTGAGGCCGGTACTTTTCCAATTCCGGTGTCATCTATCGTAATGACATCGGCCATGAAGGGCTGCACAGCGTGGGTCACAGGGGCGTCGGGGTCAGGCTCACCGTATCCCTCATCGGTGATCTCCAAAAGGGTCTCTTCAATAGACCGACTCGTGCCTTTCGACCCTAGGTCGACCTCGATGTGCAGAGCATCTTCTCCCTGGCCCATCAGCATGTCCATCAGTTGGGCATCATCCATCCTGTCCTCCTCCTTGCCTTTCCGAGGTTTCCTCTTCGGGGCTTTCACTGCAATCAGTTCAAAGATTAGTCGAAAGTAAAAAGGACGAGTGACACAAAAAAATATACACAAAAAAAAAACTACATGTATAATGTAATAAGTCCCTTACCGGGGAGCCACCCTAACCCTAGCCTATAAAGTATAGAGTGCCGGATGAACCTATAAGAGCTCCTCTCTTTCTCTGACCACACGGCATATACCCGGGCTATCCTCTTCCTTTCTACTTCGGATAGTGTATAGGACTGGTCCCCGATAGCTTGGAAGGTACCGGTCAGCTGCCACTTCTTATTTTTTATCTGCCACCGCCCACCAGCTAGGAACACTTTGTTCCTCCACCTTTTGCTCATCGAGGTAGGCATATCAGTAACTAGCGACTCGTAATCCCTAGCGGCAAAGGTCACCGTACCCGCACAAGACTTCTTCCTAGAGTACAGTACCCGGTGCACCGCGCAGAACTCATTTATGGAAGGCCACCCTTGCTGGCACAAGTCCCACATGGCCATCATACTGTACATTTGGCGAACGGCATTCGGGGTCAGCTGCCCCGGTGACAGGTTCAGCATCCGCAGCAGATACTGTAGGCACCGGGGCAGGGGTAGCGATAACCCTTGGTGGAGCTGATTCTCGTGCAGCGCCACCCACCCCGGGGCAGGATTCGCGGCCAATTCCCCATCCCTAAGAGGTCTAAGCTCCACTGCGTCCGGTATCCCCCACTTCAGTCGCATATCGATTATCTCCTTCATTGTCATGCTTCTCCCAGGTTCGTCGCATACGGTCCCGTCCGCAAGTGTGTACCTCGGCTTCGGAATGCCCTCGGGAATGGCCACTGTGACTACCGGGGCCTCCGCGGATCCACCCTTGCTCTCACCCTCGTCGGACTCCTCACTACTCTCCGAGAACACCCCAGTCAAGGACCCCGTGTTCTCCGCTAATTGGTCTACCCGGCCTAAGTACCGGTCGATATCCACTTCAGCTTGCCTGGCGGAAGACTGGTACGACGATCCCGTATCCCCACCCCTGGCTTCTGATTCCATCCTAACTACGGTACCGGGGACCTCAAATCTTGCTATATTTGGAACCAGAAGCACAAGGGTTAGCCTATCCAAAACCCAGAAATTCATCCCAAAACCCAGAAATTCAAAGGAAAACCCAGAAATTCATCCCAAAACCCAGAAATTCAAAGGAAAACCCAGAAATTCAACCCAAAACCCAAAACCCACAAAATGAAACAAACCCAAAAATCTAAAACGAAAGGACAACGACACTAGCATTGTTCGTTTCTGTATCTAAGCAAACAAGAGCAACACAAACACAAACACAAACAGAAAACTGCCTTGGCAGTAACAGAGGCAGACCTAGCAAATAAACAGGTAAAATCCACAGGCAGAGAGAGAGATCTAACCTTTTCTTCGGCAGACGATCGATCTCACTCCACAGGCACTCACAATTCTCTCTTGATTCTCCCTTTCTCTTTACTGCAAACCTTCCAAATCTCTGGAGCTTCTTTTTTGCGAAAAGTGAGGGAAAACAGTCAGTTTCCCTCTTAAATTCAATCTCCAATGCATCAGGACCGTCGAAACCGAAACGCCCTCAACCGTAGGATCGCTACACGTGTCCCACGCATTCTCCCATTTCTCAAAGCCTCGGAAGGAGAAGAGACGGGCATTTATTGCACAACCCAGTCTGCCCCACGTGGCCTACATGCAACGCCTACCCCATCGGGTACCAGAGGCTCAAATTATCTACCCCATCGGGTATCGGAGCCAAGCCCTCTCTCTACCCCATTGGGTACCGGAGGTTCAAATTTTCTACCCCATCGGGTATCGGAGCCAAGCCCTCTCTCCACCCCACTAGGTACCGGAGGCTTAAATTTTCTACCCCATTGGGTATCGGAGCCAAGCCCTATCTCTACCCCATTCGGTACCGGAGGTTCAAATTTTCTACCCCATCGGGTATCGGAGCCAAGCTCTCTCTCCACCCCATCGGGTACCAGAGGCTCAAATTTTCTACCCCATCGGGTATTGGAGCCAAGCTCTCTCTCCACCCCATTGGGTACCGGAGGCTCAAATTTTCTACCCCATCGGGTATCGGAGCCAAGCTCTCTCTTTACCCCATAGGGTACCGGAGGCTCAAATTCTCCATCCCATCCAGTCCCAGGGACAACTTCATTATCCCAAGAAAGTGGCTTACCTACAGCGTCGCCCGCTCAAGATTTCTCTTCTGAGGGAACTTGGGGGACTACCTATAGGCACACTAGTGCCAAACCTTGAGACTAAAAAATAATAAGTCCCCACCCAAGAAACATCTTGAACGAGAACTTGGGGGACTTGTACATACTAGGGAGTCTCAACCAGATTTAGCACTAGCCCCTGAGCCCCATCGGTACTCCCAGGTACTACGCCATGGCCGGGTCCACACCCCACCATGGCGGGCTTCACATAAGATGCCACCCCGGGCACACAGGGCCCGGGGCAAGGCCAGCACAGCCCATCTATTTTACAAATACAAGACTGATATGGCATCAGAAGAGCCTGTGTCCCACATCGAGGATAGGGGAGACTCCCTTCCCACGCTTGAATATAAAGATTATAGCACAACCACCTTGAGGAGGTAAGAACTCCTTTATCCAGAATTTATTCCACACAGCTATTAGTTTCTCACTCAGGCATCAGAGAGGTATAAACCGTCCGGTACGGTTTATCCCTCTAACGTTGTGTCCTTGATACAGGATCTAGGAGGATCTAGGAGCCGATCGGTGCCCCAGACGGTATAGCATTCTGTGTGAGGTACCCGGAGAAAGCCACCAGAAACACATAGAATCTCAATCATACAAGGAAAGTAATTCTACATTGATTAGGATTCTAGATCCTTCTAATTAAATCCTATTACCACTAGGTCAAGTAACCTAGAGTTTGGACTAAACACAAATTAGGATTTCCTTGAACAAAAAACAGTTTTTGTGTAAAATATTATTATAATCCTACAAAACACCGCACCGCACGTGATCAATTTTAACAAAAAGTTATAAAAAATAAACTGAGGTATCAAGTTAATTTGTTTTTAAAACTTTAGGGTATCAATTTGACCACTTATGAAAGTTGGGTATTAAGTTGATTTGTTTTTAAAAATTTAATATATCATTTTGATCACTTTTGAAAATTGGGTATCATTTTGTCTAGTGCAAGAAAGTTTTGACCCTAGTGATGATAAAAACTCTTATTTTTAATTAACACTTGATTTTTTATTTAAAAAAAAAAAAACAGTATAACTGGAGAACATATGAATGTAATGAAGGTTCAATATTCAAAAAGATCGAGGCTATTTACTTAGTCTGTTTTGGACTTGTTTCCATGTTTCCATATCCCTTCGGTGACTGTTCCTATTAGAAGCAATGATATCACATATCATAACTCAATTACAGAGCAGTAGCTTTTTTGTTTGGTATATACTTAAAAACAAAAGTACAACTTTCGTTGTTGAACAATAAATCAAAGTATAACTGGAAATTATAGCAATGGCCTTTATCCCCAAAAATATTGGAGACATCTGGACTAGGTTTAACTGTAAGACCTCGAAAATTTGTTATTAATTCTAAAATGTTTCCTGGGATTAATAAAATGTTCGTTTGTACGATTTCGTGGTTCGAGGGTGGAGTGGAATTATTTTCGGGTGAATAATTATTCGAAGTGCACTTTTTAGGGGGTTACGAAGTTTGACTTTTTATACGTTTAGATTCTGTGAGAACTTCCTTCATGAAAGCTGTAGAGCGCGTCGATACGAGTTCGTGGACATGTGGAACGCGGAAACCGGAGTTCGTATGAAGAAGTTATGGCCGTCGTAAAAAGTTTCCATTTTGGTATATATGGGATTTTTCCGAAAATTAATCAGAAAATCTGAAGTTTCCAAAAAGGGAAACTTTTCTCTCTCTTCGGTTCCGAGCTCAGTTTCGCCTTCTCACCTTCGCTGGCCGATTTCTTCCTCGTCCGGCCACCTTTTGCTTCAATTCCAAAGGGAATCCTGCTCTCCTCAGTCCCCTCTACACGTCTGTGGTGGTGATTCGTCGTGGGAACCACCGTAGACGACGCTACAAGGCCGAGAAGTTACACGGTGGAGCTGCAAATCTCCTCAAATCGCCGGCCTTGGTTCTCCCAGCTCCGGCCACTATAGCTCGAGTTCTTTGGGGGCTTTTCTAGCCCAGAGGAAGTCGAAGCTACAACCAAGAAGGCTTGCAGCGATTTGATCTGTGATGATCGAATTTTAAAGATTGGGAATCTAGGGTTCATCGGTTTTCAAAACTTACGAGGTAAATTCTGGCCAAATGGCTTTGATTCTGACTTTGTGCTAGTTATGAAAGTTTCAATTGGAGGTGAGATTAAGAACTTTGGTGTTGGAAGTTTTGCCAAATTCCAACTTTGGGTTGGTGGCGGTGCCGCCACTGTAGTGGTGTTTTCCGGCGGTTTCCGGCCACCTGAGGGACAGTTTCTGTTCCTGATTTCGATCTACTCGTCGATACGAGCATTTCGATATATAGTTTGTAATTTTTGGAGATCGTATGAGCATGTTAGGGTTTTAGGGTTTTCGATTTTTTTCGGTTTTCGATCCGTGAGGATTCGGCCGTTCGATCGACTCGTAGTTTTGATTTATTGATCGTAGAAGTGTTCCGAAGACGTTGGATGGTCTCGGATGAGGATCCGACAATTGGATCGTCGTATAATTGTGTTTTATGAATTGTGTGCTTTGTGTTGTATTGAGTGTGACCTTGATGTGATTAGGTGATTGACGGAATTGTGTGAACGGAGTTTGGATGATTTTGTGCTTGTCTTGGTTTGTGTGAAGATGCAGCAGGATTTCGAGATGAGTAAATCTCACGGTGTTTCGGTTGATAAAGTAGTTATGTTTTTATTTAGTATATTTAATTGTTAGCATGAAAAATCGTATTTATCAAAATAAATTATTTGTTTTAAAATATATGAACTTGATCGACAACGGTTCATGGGTAAGTTAAAACAATGTTTTGATATAAAATGATTTTCGAGTAGTTAATTTATAAAACTATAGTTGGTATTAGTGGTCATTCCTGTGTGAATGACTACGTGTATATATATATATATATATATATATATATATATATATACATGAAATATATATGTATGGATGGCGTGACATTGTGATGTGCGTATGAACTGTGAATTATTCAGAATGTGGTTTTGTGCGTTTACTCTTTGTGGAAAATTCGTTATATCAAGGGCTTGTTGATTTGTCGTGTTGAAAGAGTAATTGAGTTGGGGTAACATTTTGAGTCATGTGGGATTCTTTGTAAATGTTTGCCGATCTTCGGATCTGGAGTCACTGTGGGTGACCGTTTGCTGATCTTCGGATCTGGAGTCACTGTGGGTGACCGTTTTCTGATCTTCGGATCTGGTGTTTATTTGGAGTTGATGGGTGATCATCTACTTTAGTCAAAGTCGATGGGTGAACATCGACTATCGACTTTAGTTTGGAGTTGATGGGTGATCATTTACTTTAGTGTGAGATGTTGGACTTCTTCATTGATTTTCCTTTTCCTTCTAATTGTTGAATTTTAAGTAATCTCCTGAACTAAGTTATATGCAGGGATTACTGTCTTTTGAATTGTTTGTTTTAATGTAATCTCCTGAACTAAGTTATATGCAGGGATTACTGTATTTTGAATTGTTTGTTTTAATGTAATCTCCTGAACTAAGTTATATGCAGGGATTACTGCCTTTTGTATTGTTTGCTTTATTGTAATCTCCTGAACTAAGTTATATGCATGGATTACTGCTTTTTGTATTGTTTGTTTTAATGTAAATTCCTGAACTAAACTCTATGCAAGGATTTATATGATTTTTTTTGTTTGTTTTCATGTGATCTCCTGAACTAAGTTTCTATGCAGGGATTATTGATTTTGCTAAATTCTTATTGTGGGTACAGTTGTGGGTTGTGATCTGTAGTGATTGATAAATCAGTTGGGGTGGCATGATTTTGGCAACCGCGTTATGTTGAGGGAAATGTGTATCATTTCCTGGTTGTGCCGTTGAGGCAAAGGAATAGTGATCTAATAGATTGTGGGGACGTAAAATGAATTGAGAGACAGAGCATGTGAGTTTTTAGTTGGGTTGAAATTGTTGAGCATGTTATTGATTAATTTGAACTTGACGTTTTGTTGTGATAATTGCATATTGTTTTTGTTAAGCTAAGATGGTGAAAGCATGTATTTTGTGGAATTAAATATTGTTGCTTTAATTATCTCACGAGCTGAGAAATTATAAGTATGAGTGACGTGAGTCACTTTAATTGAGTTTACTCATACGGGCTGAAAAGCTTACCGGGTTTGTTTTGTTCATTCCCGGTGCACTATTCTATGGTGTAGGGGTTTTTGTGCAGGTTTGATTATCGAGTGATCATTATCAAAGCTGAGGTGTACGTTCGATGGTGTGAACGTGGAAGGGTGCTCTTAGTTTTAAGTCTTCCGCTAGGTAGTGAGTTGTGGTGGGGGTGTTTACTTATTGAATTGTCATTCAGTTTGATTTGTAAACTATCTGTAATGTAATATTTGACTCTAAAGAACGAGTCGGTATTGACATTGTGAGCTCAGTTTGTTTTGTTGCTTAATTTAAATGAAAAATTTTCTTTGTGTTTTTCTTGTGCTTGTTAAGTTATCGCGTTTCGGATTTGAATTTTTTTATTCAAAATTCAGGGCGTGACATTAACAACTATTGTCTGAGGGTTTGAGCCAAAAGATTCAACCTGAGCTTCAAGTGCTTATGCTGACATTCCCATAATAGTGAAGAGAAGAGGAGTGGGTGCATAAGTAAATAGACTGGGAGTTCAAGCTTGATTTACTAGCTCTCTCAGGCGCTTTCTTTAAACCAACCAATACCGCCAGTAAATCCAGCATTACTGAAACATCCGGTGGCTATGGGTTGATACGTGAACGACTCGTAGTGCTATGGGTTGATATGTGAAGGACTCGCAGTGTTGTTGTATCTACCTTTCTTAATTTCAATCTTTTAAAAAATTTATATCTATAAATAGAATAGAAAATTATTTTCATTAAACTCATGACACAATTCACCTTTGCAACTTCATTTTTTGCCCCTACATTTTTAATATAAAACTAGATATGTTAACACTTAATATTGATGACTTTACTACTTTTAGTAAACTCCTCTATTATAGAGACTTTATTCAGACAATAATTATCTATAATAATAAGAATTATTAAATCATATTTCAAGAACTGTTAGTGACTCAATATATTAGTATTCACCTTAAAGTATTATATGTCATTATGTTGTAATGTTGGTTTAACATTTTAATTTGAAATATGGTAGATAAATGATGAAATAAACATCTCTTAAAGTTTCATTTCAAAATTTCATGATTTTCTCTAAATTTCCATCATTTTTCTCGAATATTTACCAATATCAATATTTCCTCGACAGCCATTGAAATTTTCATTTTTCGGACCTTCAATATTTCCTCGATATTCAAAATTTTAGTCAATGAGCATAATTGTGAATGCCATTTCTTTTTCCTTTCTTGCCACTATTCCAGTATTGTACTGCCGCGTGGCATCATATCTTCCTATTCTCTCTCTCAACCAATGACTGAAAAATCGATAATTTCGCCGAAATATCGGCGAAATTTTCATTTTTTTGAGACTCTGATATTTTGGATGCCGACCAACATTATTTCGTGCAATATTTTTAGAGTTTCGAGATATATCCCGATATTTTCGGAAATGTGTGATATTTATGAAATTTTAGGGAATATTCGCAAATATTCCTCAAATAAAAATTAAATAAAGGAAAAACTTGACAAAGGCGAACCTGTCCCTTCTGATATCAAGTCAAAAAACACACCAACCAACTCGACTGGGGTTGATTTTAGTTCTTGTGTACTTTTTTTATATTAGTACGTTTTTTGATGGAATAGATTACTAATTCCTTTGGACAATTAATTTAAACCTCTAACTTCTAAGATATAATTTCTAGCAATTATAGATTTTTAGTTTTTTGACTTTAACATTTCTAAATACTTTTGCCACATTGTAGTAATATCAATTCATTTGTATTTAGTGATTGAATAGTTTTACAACTTTATAAAATTTCTTATTAGAATTATTATTCTAAAAGTACCAAATATTATACGGGCGACATCAAACATTTACTCTAAATTACTATAATTCACTATGAAATGAAGAAGCTTCACCATTTGTTTTTTTTTTTCCAATATAATAGATAATTGATCAAATAAGTAGTTCACAAAGTTTCACTTAAAATTTCAATGATTTTCTCCCAATTTCCGTCAATTCTTTGAAATTTATAGATATCGAAATTTTCATTTTCCAGACCATCGATATTTCCTTGATACTCAATATTTTAGTCATTGCTCTCAACCACACAGCGTTGCACCCATTTTTCTTCTTACCTCTCTCTTTCACCACAAGACCATATAATTCATTCAGTTCCTTCTCTCTAGAATACCAGCTAACCTACCCATGTATTCATTCTCACTTCTCATTCCTCTAGACCAAAAACACGGCAGCCCCTCATCCTTTCTTCCCCTTACCACCAAGGCCACCATCTCTCCCTCACCTCTCATCAATTCTTCACTATAGCTCAATCAAATTCCATCATTTCGCCAAGAATTCGGGTTTAGGTCCAAGAGAGGCTATAATTCCAATCTTGTCATGCTCACTTTTTAGTGTTGGTCTCTCTCTCTTTGCTTAACTCTCCTTATTTTAATTTCTTGTAATTGATGAATTTCATTGTGGGTATGTTGGTGGATTGTCAGAGTGACTCAAACAGTTTCCCCATATTTTTATTTTTCTCTACTCTAGGGAAAAATGAGCCTCTTTTGCTCCAACAGATTCCCTATAAATATCCCTATTTTAGAGAAAGTGAGGAAAGAGAAAACTAAATTCCCTATATTTACAGCAATCTCTAAAATTTAAGGAAGAATATGGAGATTTTAGAGATTGCTGTAAAATAGAGAATCTGTAGGAGTTGGAGAAGAAAAATATGCTAAAGCTTTGACTTTTACCTCCCTATTATACAGAAATTATAGGGAAACTGTTGGAGTTGCTCTGAGTAGTTTCTTATTTGGGTCTAGGGCTTGAAGCCCTAGCAATTTTTACCATGTAATGGCATTAATTTTTGGTGCTTAATGAAAGTGTGTTGTGGTTTTTTATTCATGACATTGTGTAATTTTCAATGAAAATTTGTTATGGAAATTAACCAATTTTATGACTAGGTTCTTGTCAATTTACAAAACCAAAAGTCGATTCCCCCAAATATTTGCTCACATTTTTCATTGTAAGTACCATAAGGCCTTGAGCCTACCAATTTATTTTGGTGTGTTCTTGGCTACTTTTTAGGCCTAGTGAGACCTAAGCCATGTATGCGTGAGACTTGGTGTCTCACTTAGCCATTTTCCAATTTTACTTTAGTTTAACAAGTGATTTTTGTGACCCATAAATCATTGGATTTGAGTTAGCTCAAGATCCATGAGGTACGATATTTCTAGGTTTAAATATTTCCCAATTCTTTGATGACTGTGTCCTTGTTGTGCGTAAGATGCATTTAAGCACAAAATCACATCATATCAGACTTGTTTTTCTCTTTGTAGGGAAAGAATAAGTCTATATCTATCGTATCATTTAGGTATCGAAAGATATTTTTTGCACTAGTCTAATGGTGTCACGTTGGCGCAAAACTATATCCAGCTAATAAGTTCACAGTCAAGGAGATATCCAGTCTTGTGCATTGTGCTAAGTTCAATAATGCGCCTATTGCACTTAGATAGGATACTTTGACCTCTAACACGTCTTCGTCATCATCCTTAGGATGAAACGGATCCTATTTAGGGTCAAGACTTCGAACGACCATGGGAGTGCTAACAGTCTTGACTTCATCTTCATTAAATTGCCTAAGCATCTTTTGTGTGCAAGCCAATTAATCAAAATTCCATCAACACGGTGTGCAAGTTCTAAACCACAGAAAAACTGAGTTTTCCCAAGATCTTTCATCTCAAATTTGAGATTTCAGGTGCTCTGCGGTTTCCTTTATTTCATCTAAAGTTCTAATTAGGTTCATGTCAACGAAATATACCGCAACTTCTCTTATTAATGAAAATGCATGGGCATAATTCATTGTTGACATATCTCTTCCCAATCAAGTAATTGCTTAGATGGTTACATCTTTCCACATTGCTTTAATCTGATGTTGATGCTTACAAGACAAAAACAAGGCAAAATATCATCAAAGCTTATTGAAGTACTATGGCATTTATGAATAAACAAATTGAGTTGCCATTCAACAAATTATGAATTATCTTGGAGGTATAATAAATAAAAGTTATGATATAGATTACAAATTGTTAACTTAATAGAAAGAGAAGTATAGTGGTTCAATTCGTCTCCCGCTTTGGGGGAGACACTTGAACTTTTTACTATGTGTTTGGGCCTTGAGGCCCAAGTTCATTACAAGATGTAATGGGATGCCTATCTATGTGAGAGGAGGTCTCTTTTATAAGTAAGCGAGCTCTCCTCCATTAACTTATTTTCCAATGTGGGATGCAAGAGAGTCTAGAAATGCCTATTATGAAGCATCCAGGATATTGGTCTTGGCCACCTTTAACCACCACGGGGTAGCTTCGATATTGGTCTACGAGATCCATGTCGTGGTGGGGTTGCACCTTGGCTCGTGCACTAAAAGGGTGTTACTTATTCTTGGTGACATAGTTGTACTATAGGTATCCAAACTAACAATCAAAACTCACAATCAAATATATTAGGGTGCAATGGGGTAGAAACTAACAATCAATATTCATTTGGATAGAGATCACCTTTATCTCTATATGCTTCAAGTTAACACCCTAATTACATTCTTTATAACTCAGAAGCTCAATTGGAAGATAATAGAATCTTCCATACGTTGCTCAATTAGATTATCGTTGCAACTAGACATACAACAAACCTTTAGCGAGCTTCTACAATTGTACATGTGACATCATTTACTGAACTACCTCCTTTGTTGCTGGATGGGTCTCCACTAGGACTCATTGTTGTCAGTAAAAGTGTGGGTCGTCTTGGTGAAGGAAGAGCTGCATCATTACTTAACATTGAAACGACTGCCGACATGGTTGGCCGGTCAGTCGCAAATTCTTGCACACACAGGAGTGCGATTTGAATGCACCTTATTATTTCACTAACAAGGTAAGATTCACCTATAGATGAATCAATGATTTCCACAGCTCTGCCTTCTTTCCACAACTCCCAAACCTGAAAATAGTTTGGTCATTATCAAGTTAGCATTATAAGTAGGGTGTATATTATGACAGTCATTGTTTAAAAATAGATAGACTTGCACCGCTTACATGTCCAATCAAATTTGAATATGGATGCTTCTCATAGGAACCGGCATTCTTTATGCCAGTAATGATTTCTAGCAATAAAACACCAAAACTATACACATCAGACTTTATTGAAAACAGTCCTTTCATTGCATATTCTGGTGACATATAACCACTGTAGAACAGAAAAATCGAATGTTAAGCTTCATTCAATAACAGTTATATTGGGTATGCTTGCCACAAGCTATTTGTACTTCTTTAGTGTTTGTTAAGAGTCTGATAACACATAAACCAAAAAGTTATTATGAGATTTTCTAATTTTAGAGGAAACTTACTATGTTCCAACCACACGATTTGTGTTTGCTTCAGTTTGCTCCCCTCTAAATATTCTAGCCATACCAAAATCTGCAATCTTCGGGTTCAAAGAATTATCCAATAGAACATTGCTGGCCTTTAGATCTCTATGGATAATTCTTAGTCTTGAATCTTCATGAAGATATAATAGCCCTCTAGCAATCCCCAAGATAATCTCGAAGCGTCTTTTCCAACTTAAAAGTGCTCTTCTTGGTTCATCTGGATAGAGTAAGAAATATAGAGTAACTAATTACTCTTGCTTGCTTGAAGAAACTTACAAATAATAATTGTAGATATATATAACAAAGAAAGACTCACTAAAGATGAAAGAGTCCAAACTTTTGTTTGGCAAGTATTCATATATTAGAATCTTCTCTTCTTCTTCAAAACAACAACCTAAAATCTTAACAAGGTTTCTGTGTTGGAGTTTTGCAATCAGAAGAACTTCATTCTTAAACTCTTCAACTCCTTGGCCAGAAAACTTGGATAGTCTTTTTACAGCTATTTCCTTTCCATCGTAAAGTATCCCCTGAAATTTGAATTTGAGAAATCAAAGAGAGTAGCTCAGACGACGCATGAACCCATTTTTTTATTTTATTTTTTATTTGATACTTTATAACAGGGGGAGCTACCTTATAAACGGAGCCAAACCCTCCTTCTCCAAGCTTGTTTTCAATGGAGAAATTGTTTGTGGCTGTGGCTACGGTGTTTAGATGAAATAATAGTAACTCTGAGTTTATTCTACTATCATCAAGAGCTAATCCACCAGTAGCTTCTTCAAAGTAGGTTAACCCAGCAGTAAGTTCAAATGGATATTTATTTTGCCTACACTTACCTATTATTAAACACAAAAAAGTAATTTTTTATAAGCTTGTTTCCATATTCATATCTTGATATAGTCACATGAGATGATATTTCATAATGCAAAATAGGGGAGTTTACATAAAAGTGAGGTGAAATATGTTGATAAATGAATAGAAGGCAAGATCAAGTTTATTTACCTTTCATCTTCATCCTTACCAACCAATAAAGGGTAAGTAAGAGAATAAAAACTGTAACAGATCCAATTGAAATTGCCAGCCTTGCCTTCTTGCTAAGAGAATCACCTGACTTTGCATATTGAGCTACAAAGGTATGAAATAAGTAAACACCCAAAATCCAAAGTACCGGAAAAAAAAAATCCAAAGACCTGAAAATTAGGAAATCATCAGATTTGGTGATTATTGAAATCTTATGGATTAGAGGTAGAGAGGAACATTGCAATAATGGTCTCAGTGGTTTTGATGGCAGCTTGGATGTCGGCGATAATGGCTGTTGGAGGATAGAGTTGGCTAGGTTCCTTAGCTTGTTGGGTCTTGTTTAGTTTTTGGGTTGATGTTGTTGATGTTAGGCTTGCATGTTCTTCTCTTTATCTATCTATCTATCTATCTATCTGAGTCATGCTCTGGTTGTCAATTAATTAGTACTCAGTTGTGTAAAGTTACCCAACTGACGTTTGATGTATATCCAAGAATGGAAAATAATAAGCACTTGAACTGCCTTATTATTTTTCATCACTATTGAGCACGACTGAGCATGGAGATCAACTGACCAATTGAGTAGCCTGCTATCTATAGTTCTATAATATAAAGGGGACCAGTTGAGCAGGACTGCTATCTATAGTTCTATAATATAAAAGGAAGTCCTCAGACATCTCCAAAATATGGATTGCGCAAAATACCCTTTAATCTAGAAATAGAAACTCATAATCAAAGCATATTAATAGTTTTTCTAATAAAATTAAAAACGCACAAAAAGCATAAATACAATTTTTTTTTGTGTGGTGCTATTCACACACCTTTTTTCTCTATTCACACACCCCTTCTAATTTTCTATTAGTTTAATTTAATCTTTTTTATAAATTACCCTGACTAACCTCCCTTATAAATATGTTTCTTTTTCTTATGAGTTTTTCTATTGGAACTTCCAAATATACTCACTTGACCTCCTGTGCTTTTTACACCTCCTATGAAATTTTCAAATACTAAATTTACTCACTAAACCTCACTCATATAATTTGCAAACAAACTATTATCTTTAAAATAAAAAACTTAGTCATTTCAATGATTTAATTACTCTACTACCTAAGATCGAGGTCATGAGTTTGAGTCACCATGGGGGTAGGAGTGAAATCCTTTGATCCTCTTTTTTAAAAAAAAGATTTAATTACTCTGTAAATCTTAATTACATATTCATTCCTTAATCAGACAATATAAATCTCTTTTTCAAAAAAAAAAAAAATTCAAATACAAGGTATTGAGTTTCAAAAATTAACCCTTCTAATTGGGGAAATGATCATTTACCCAATTCAGCTTACAAATTGCCCACTTGCTCCACCAACAGTTTTTTAACCCATTTACCCAAAACACTCTAAGGGATTATTTCCCTAATACCCAATTAATTCTTTTTTATTATTTTTATTTATTTTTGGGACTTTTTTGCCCTTTCCCTCTTTCTCACTTAGAGAGAGAAGTCATCCTCCACCTTGCTGTGCACCGGTGACCAGTGACCGGTGACATGACTCCGGCGACTGGTGACCGGAGTCCGGCGACCGGTGACCGGAATCGGGCGTCCAGTGACCGGAATCAGACAACCAGTCACCAGAATCCCGAATCCGACTGCCGGCCTGGTGACCGGATTCCGTCGTCTGATTTTATTACCCCCCAATAATCATATTATTGCTCCCCAATAAACTTGTTATTGAGGATCAATAATTAGTGAAAAATGAAGATGTTTTGAATTTTGAAAGCTTTCGGAGGTTTATCCAAATAAATAACCTTATTATTGCCCCCCAATAATCTTATTATTGTCCCAATAAATATTTTATTGCCCCTCAGTAATCTTATTATTGCCTTTCAATAATCTTATTATTGCCACCAAATCATAATAAAAAAAGCAATCACTACTGGAAAAATAAAATTTGACCAGCCAGAAATGTAGTGGGTAGCAAAAAAAAAAAAAAACAGAAATTAATTTGGGCACCCAATCACCATCTTCGGCGGCACCATGGCTTCGTATCCGGCTTTTGAAGGCTATACGTCGGTCGACGTTCAGGTCTGGACGACGAGTCGGTCGTTTTATGAGCCATCGATCGCTCTTGGAGGCTGAGGAAGCTCCAGCGCCGGCTCCGATCGCTGTAATTTCGGCTCCGACGGCGCACTCCTCCTCCTCCTTCTCATCTTCGTCTTCATTCAACGCCATCGGTGATTGACCGGGTGGGTGATCACCCGGCTCGAATCGATCGCAATCGGGCGGAGAAGCTAATCGATCAAAAGGCAGTGGTGGCGCAAGAAACGAGGCGACGCCCCAGAATTGGCGCGTTAGGGTTTGCTGGAATTCCGATAGGGCTCGAGGAACTACCTGGGCTTGAAGCCGGTGATGGCAGAGAAGCCGCCAGGGAAGTTGTTGCCAGATCGACAACGGTGGTTTGGGTGAGGAGGCAGATTTGAGAGAGAGAGAGAGAGAGTGAGAAGAGAGAGATCGATGGTTTCAATTTAATGATAGGGGCAAAGCTGTCAATACATGTTAGATTGGGTAAATGACTAAATGAGGTTAAAAAATTGTTGGTGGAGCAAGTGGACAATTTGTAAGCTGAAATTGGGTAAGTGGTCGCGGCCCCTTTCTAATTAACAATAAAATAACATGAACTATTCTGTGGTTTTTTTTTTTGGGTTATTATCACAAATGGTACCTGAACTATACCTCAATCTTATCGATGGTACCTGAACTTCAATTTTGATCACAACCAGTACCCAAACTTTTCGATTTCATTTTAAATGGTACCTAGAGCCACCTCCGGTCACTATTCCGACTAAAAACGGCATGGGAGGCAATCATAGTGATGATTTTTTATGATTTCAAGGGTTGTGATCATATATAGTGATGATTTTTTGGTAATAGACTTGCCTTGAACTTGTTTTTTTGTTTTTTATTTATATAGATTTGGGTTTTTTTGGCCGGAATAGTGACCGAAGGTGGCCTTAGGTACCATTTAAAATGAAATCGAAAAGTTCGGGTACCGATTGTGATCAAAATTGAAGTTCAGGTATCATCGATAAAATAGAGGATAAGTTCAGGTACCATTTGTGATAATAACCCTTTTTAAAAAAAAAAAAAAACTTTTTTTTAGCTATGCAAATGCAAAAAAAAAAAAAAAAAGAAGATTAATAAGTTTTTCTAATGTTTATTTTATTTTCTCTTTTTTCTATACCTCAAGGTTAATTATTTAAATATTTGTTTAGTTTTTTTTAATTGCTAGCTCATTTTTTGTTTTGTTCACAAATATAACTTAGATTTAGGTCATAATATGATTTATTTTGTTTTTCTTCACCAATATGCTTTCATCATGTATATCATACATTTTTAAGTCACATAATCTTAATCATAGTCCTTTAAAAAAAAATCTTAATCATAGTTTTAATTATTATTAAATATATATAAATGTTTTAATCAGTATGTAGTGAAATTGAAAAATGAAAATAGATAAGGAAAATAATAAAAAATACAATATAATATTATTGAATTAGAAAGTCTAGAGAAAATCAATGTAATATTTTCTTGCTATAATTATTTTCCTTAATAGTCATTTTATAGTAGGTTATATATCTCATTTAATAATTCATAATAGAGTGAGGTCAAGTGAGCAAATTTGGAGGTCCTAATAGAAATACTCTTTTCTTTTTTCTTTTTCCTTTTTTTTATTTGGCAGTTCAATCATGAATCAAACATCAGTATACAATAAATCAAATTTTTTTTACCTATAAATGATGGAAAAATAATATATTTATTAAGTGGAATGACCTATATTATTAGACAAAGAATGTGCTTCCCAGGTACCTTCACCCAACTGAATCAAAATTGTAAAGTTTGTCCTCATACTTTGTAAAGTATCAAACTCAATACTTGTTTGTTTATGACTCTTAATCCTGGTGCATCATCCTCAAATAAAATAAAATAAATATATGGAATCAGCGTTTTATCCACTTTAGCCACAAGCTTCCACACTTGATGATGTACACAAAATTTGGAGAACTCTACATAATATTGAATGCAATGAGTTGCAGTCTTCGTGTGGGGACAAAATTATATTCCACTAGCATAATATAGTAGAACAAATCATGTATATAATCATAAGACCATCATTATTAAGCTGTTGTAAAGTTCTATAGTTGCTCAATGGATTCAAATACACCAAATAATTTCAGTTAGAATCTTACCAGAAATAATGGATTCAAAGGGGCTCGAATGATCACTGAACTCATATTTTTTTGTTGTTGAGATTTTTACCAATAACTACAAAATGACACTACTATTTACCAATAGCAGACTCCAAAACCAATAGCCCATGCGGCCAACAATTGAAACAAGCTGTCAGCCCATTTTATAGAAAAAAACACTCAAATATTAAGAATTAAGAAAATTACGAAACATGCCACTGTGACTCACATAACCCATTTCTCCCAAAATCAGAACGATTCCAAAATCGAAACCATCCCAAAATCCAAATCCTCCCTAAATCGATGTAGGGCTCCGATGAAGGTATGTGACAAAGCAGTTGGCGTAGCGAGGTGGCGAAGCAACCGGCGAAGCAAGGCTACAACTCGGTGAGTCTAAGTCTGAGTGATGGGTCAGGGACTGAGTTGAGGAGCGAGTGACGAGCATGGGCTCTTCAGCGCTGTGCAACTTGGGGACCTGGAGACGGTGGAGGCTTTGGTAGAGAGAGACTCGGCTATCTTGCATCACACCACCATGTATGATCGTCACTCTGCTATTCATATTGCTGCCGCTAATGGTCAGATCGAGGTGGGTGCTTCCTTCTGTTTTCGGTGATTGCGTTCAAGAATTTTGGAGAAATGGGGTTTTCTGGGTTTTTGTTTCTTGTTGGGGAATCAGTGTTCTTTTTGGTTTTTTTTAGTCTAATGATTTTGGGTTTGATTTGCAGATTCTTTCTCTGCTGTTGGAACGATCTGTAAATCCTGATGCGTTGAATCGTCACAAGCAGGTGATGTTTTAGATCTGGATGTGAAAGTTTATTGCTTTGAAAATGTTTGATCTTTAGTTTTTGCTGGATGTAATTTGCTCATGGTTTGTTGGTTTTGAATGGTTTTCAGACTCTGCTTCTCCAACCCAGACTGCCGGTTCAGCCCAATCTTCATAGAGGGAAGCAGTGTATCTGAGGGGTAATCAAAGCCTTCCCACACAACTCTTTGGCTACCATTCTCAAGTAAAACAAGATTTCCTGTATCCAAAAGCTTGGCTGTGAAATTGTTTGGTGAAGAGAGAGTAACGTTTGTGGACCAAAGAGGGGTAGTTGGGTCCTTTCCTTGTATGACAAGGCCTCCATCACCGTTGATCGATAGCACTCCATAGGAATCATTGACTGGGTTGTCTCTGTTCGCAACCCAGATAATGGTTTTCTCTAGAATCTTGTTATACCAAACGCCAGCGTAGTGGTGCCCAGAATTTCTGGGGCTGAAGAACCCTAGTACAAAGATTTGGTTGCTAGAGACTAAAACGTCGCCGTCGATTCTGATGGGACGGTCTAGCGTAAGGGCGTCAAGGGGAAGCTGGCAAATGCTAGAGGGGAGAAGAAGGAAGAGAAGCAATATCTGGATAAACGTTTCGATACTGGAACTCATAGTTAGTTTTTCTCACTGAAAATTTTTGTTTTGGCTATTTCCATCGGACTGACTTTATGAAGTCAATCCAATTGACTAGTTTAGAGAGCCCCTTAACCACAAGTTTAAGTTCAATAATTCTAGAGACGAGACTAGCGTATTGGGCACGTAGGAAGAAAAATGCCCTTAATGACTTATTTCCATTAATGGACAGACTTTATGAAGTCGATCCAATTGACTAGTGATTAGACAGCCCTTAATGACAAGTTTAAGTTCAATAATTCTAGGAACGAGACTAGCTAGACATTTCTAAAGTATGGGGCACGCAGGAAGAAAAATGCGTGCAAGTCACACAAGGAAAGTAATCGTAAATTGAATAAGAATCTAGATCCTTCTAATTAAACTCTATTACCACTAAGTCAAGTAACTTAGAGTTTGGGCCAAACACAAATTAGGGTTTACTTGAACAAATACAAGTTTTAAGTTATTGTAATTTCAGTATTTAAATTTAATACATGTGATTGAGATCCACTTGTCTCTCACATTCCCTTAAAATTAACACTTATGTGAGCAAGCCTAGATGTTAAATACTCTGAATTCACTACTTTTCCATATTTGTTTAGACGACCACATTTAGCTCTAGCTATTATAAACATAAAGAACGTACCTAAAGAAGTTGCATCGACTCGAACATATAAATTTTGACCAACATCGGAGAAAGTGCTCGTGTCCATCAAGTCCCCGTGCCATGTCACACACCCAATCCCACCTCCCCGCTCATCCGCACTCGTGTAAGCTGTGCAAGAACAAGCCATCAAGCACTTTTGTTTGCACTCTTCCAAACTCATATTCAAGTTCACACGTGCTGTAGACGAGTCTGGTAATTTTACACGCGCCACCTTCACGAACCCTTCTCCATTTTGACATGTGGACGCTCCCACTTTCCTAATGCACCGACCCTCACCCTCACCCTCACCCACACTCAAACTAGGTGATTTGGATTCGAACCCAGGTAGGCACGTGCAAGCCGACTTAAAGTCCTTGGCAGCTGGGTCACAGTTAGTATTTGGACCGCACCGTCCATAGGGATCACACCACCCAGTCGGGTAGGAGTAGAATTTGACCCATTGATCATTCCACCCGAACACCTGAAATGATCCTGATTCATCTATCACCACCCTTATGATCCCTGTTGACAAAACATACATGAAGGATATCTCGTCTTCATTGTTGAAAAAACTTGAATTGTAGTCTCCAACGGTACCGCTCAATCTGTCCCCAGTCCAAGGGCCGGCCCGCCACAATGCTTCTCTACCCTTGCGCAGAAACAACTGCGGAACCCCCATCGGGTCTATCCCACATGTACAACTCCCGGTTCCCGGGTCATCTTTTGATTTCCAAGATGTTAGGTGCTTCTCCAACCCGGACCGCCGGTTCAGCCCAATCTTCATAAAGGGTAGCAGTGTATCTGAGGGGTAATCAAAGCCTTCCCACACAACTCTTTGGCTACCATTCTCAAGTAAAACAAGATTTCCTGTATCCAAAAGCTTGGCTGTGAAATTGTTTGGTGAAGAGAGAGTAACGTTTGCGGACCAAAGAGGGGTACTTGGGTCCTTTCCATGTATGACAAGGCCTCCATCACCATTGATCGATAGCACTCCACTGATTCCTTTGACTGGGTTGTCTCTGTTCGCAACCCAGACAATGGTTTGCTCTGGAACTTTGTTATACCAAACTCCAACGTAGCGGTGCTGAGAATTTCCGGGGCTGAAGAACCCTAGTGCAAAGATTTGCGAGCTTGAGACTAAAACGTCGCCGTCTCTGATGGGACGGTTTGGCGTAAGGGCGTCAAGGGGAAGCGGGCAAATGCTAGAGGGGAGAAGAAGGAAGAGAAGCAATATCTGGATAAACGCTCCAATACTGGAACTCATGGTTAGTATTTCTCAGTGAAACTTTTTGCTTTGGCTATTTCTATTTGCGCATCACTTGTTTCCATTGGACAGACTTTATGAAGTCGATCCAATTGACTAGCGATTAGACAGTTTGCCTTAACTTATACTCAACGACAAGTTTAAGTTCAATAATTCTGACATATCGCACACCAGATCAGAATTCTAGGGACGAGACTAGCTAGACATTTCTATACGCAGGAAGAAAAATGCGCGCAAGTCTAGGTCATATATACGTACAAGAGCCCAATTTGGATCTATCTTGGAACTTCATTGACAGGTATGATTCACTTAGAGGAAATGAAACAACTTGGTAGAATAAGGAAGGAAGATCATAAACAATAAGTTCTCTATAAACAACATGGTTCTACTCGGTAAAAAGTTGGAGCAATGATCGTTATAACTAATATGTGTTTATCAAATCCAAGCAAGCTTAAGCTCAAGCTCGTCAAGCCAAGCGAAGCTCAAACACTACTAATTAAGCTCAATCAAGGACTTATCTAGAAATCCGGAATGAACCAAAACTATTTTAGACCAACAGATGCCATCCGTTTGCCTTCATTCTAGTTGCATAGACTAGTTAACCTTTATTCAGATGCATAAACCAAGGCTTAATATTATTATTCATCCCCCATGCTACATAGTTTGCCTTTCAACAAAATTTCAGCCATTGTTTGCAACATAGAACTGGATTTCCCTATCAAAATCTTGTGATGATATTCTTAATCAGCTTCTGCAGCGTGGTGTTTCCCCAGACCAGCTTTACGATACCATTTGCAAGCAGGTTGGTCCTTTTCCTTCTATCCTTTGGCTTGATTTGTATGCCTAGACAGAAAATAGTGGGGAAAATATGTCACATGTTGTTTAGGTTTCTGTAAAAGATAAAACTGAACCAATTAAATGATCTTGTTTTAATGAGCTCAAGTTGTTGCTTCATTGATGTTGCCTCGTTTTATCAGCACACTGTTGAACATAAGGTGTGTGTGTGTGTGTGTATTTCTACTGTTGTTGAGTCATTAGATGTCTTGTTCTCAACCTTAAATTCTTCTTGCTGCAGGAGGTCAGATTGTTCTTACTGCACATCCTACACAAATTAATCGCGGAACCTTACAATACAAACATATCAGACTTTCTGTGAGCGGCTAGTGACTTTGCTCAATTTTCAGGATGTTGAACATTATGATTAAAAGACATGTTGAAAATTTGTTTAGACTAATAATATCAAGTTACTTGCAGCATCTTTTAAATTTAAGAGACCGACCTGATCTTACTAGTGAAGACAGAGATATGGTGATTGAAGATCTGGTATTGTTTTTCCAACCTTATTCTCTTCTTCCAAAACCACTTTACTGGGGCGAGGGGGACTGCATCTTAATGACATTGATATAGTGGATATTCTCTAGTTTTCTTTATGTTTATATGTTACTCTTGCTTTTATAGGTGCGAGAGATAACTTCTGTATGGCAAACAGATGAGCTTAGGCGCCATAAACCCACGCCAGGTGATGAAGCTAGGGCAGGTAAACCACTTCAACTTTAGATTCATTGATATTCATATGCTTTGGCTCTTTGAAATCGTGTGCATCTCTTACAGACAAAATAAAATTGTATATATTGTTTACCACAGGTTTGAACATTGTGCAGCAGTCCCTTTGGAAAGCTGTGCCTCATTATTTACGTTGTGTCAGCGATGCTTTAAAGAAGGTTTGTCTTCAAATTTGTTTCTGGGATTGATCTGTTTCCAGTTCTTTATATGCAGATACTACCTTCTGTCTTTCTATACTTTTTCTTATAATCTTTTCTTAATTATTTATCAGCACACTGGAAAACCACTTCCATTTTTGCACACCAATCAGGTATGGGTCTTGGAGAGGGGAGGTTGATCGAGATGGAAATTCCAATGTGACAGCAAAGGTACTCATGGGTCTTATTGATATTTTATTCGTAAATCTTCTCCTAATGGTATTATTTACTCTCTTAAATCTTGGAGAGGCCTTTCATGTCAACAAAAGACCTGAAGCATGAACTAATCATAACTTTGGCATATATTAAATCTCTGTTATACATTACTTAGTTTACTGTATTGGTAATGGTGTTGGTAATTCATGGGGCAGTAAATCATGTTTGGAGGGGAATAAAACAAGCCCTGATACTTAGAATCAATTACTTAACTGTACGGAGACATTGATGGATAAGCATGACTTAGTTGTGTAAAGTTTTAGACCATCAGTTTAACCTTCATTTCTGCTATCCCTTCCCTGTTCTTTTCTTTGGGGTATGAGAGAGGTTTCAGTTTTAAGGATTCCAGTTTGCTGCCAGATTTCATGATTAGATTGCAAACTTAAAATTATTGTTTATGTAGAATTTATAATGCTGTCAGACTGTCTAGTTCTTCTACACAATTATATCAATTTGCCTCTTTCTATTGCTTCAGGTCACAAAAGATGTCTCGCTTTTATCTAGGTGGATGACTATTGATCTCTATATTCAAGAAGTGGATAGCCTGAAATTTGAACTATCCATGAATAGGTGCGGCGATATCTTGTCAAAACTGGCACAAGAGATTCTAGATCACAGTATGACATATTGCAGTTATTTTCAGTGGTCATTAATATTGGCTGCTTGGTATCATGTGGTGACTATCAAAGCATAGCGTCCATTGTTTTTCTTTGACAATTTCCTTAACAGGTTACTCCCATGTTTCTGATTTTTTTATTTTTTTATTGCTTGAACTTTAGTTTGAGGGGCTGGGATTATGTTGTTCTGAGAGTCGGATCTTATTAATAGAACAATTGTAAATCTCTAGATCACTTCTGTGTATGCAGAATAAAAAACGTTGAAAGACAGATGAACACTCTTACTTTATGTTCTGCCAGGCAGGATACACCAGATGGTTAATTAGTGAAAGTAATTGAGTGAAAAAACTGTAGTCATAATTTACAAAATTCTATGTGTTTTATCTACCTGTGGGAATTTGACTTCTCTTACCCCAACTCTTCTATGCGTAAGTACACACTGATCATCTCTCCTGATTTCTTAAGGTTTCAATTTATTTTTAATAGATGATGAATATACTTGTGTATCAATTTATAATGTTTAACGTAATTGAAATTCTCTCTCTTCAGAATCTGCATCTGAGGATCACCAGAGTTGGGATCATCAGTGTTATAATAGGAATCTGGTAAAGCAACATGCTGCAGCACTTCCAACACAACTTCCAGCTAGAGCTGATCAACCCTCTTGCACTGGTGAACATCCGATTATCCTCTTAAAACTACTTTTTTAAGAAAAAAATTATAAAAAAAATGGAGGATCTCGAAAGTTGTGATACTTTATATTATTTTCATATGCTGCCATGCTGCCATCCTTATTGCATAAATGAGAACTTGCTCAAGTATGTTACAAATAGAACTGACGTCAGTTCCAAAGAAGGTAGTGCGTATCACATGAACCCTTGTAGTTATTTCCTTTTCAAATGTGGAGGGAATCAATTTTCATAAATAAAATCTTAATTTAGCTGTATTATAGTAAGCTAGGCTTTCTTTCCACCTAGAATCTCTATTAGCAGTTAATTTTTTTATTTTTTTCTCTTTGATTGTTTGCCTTCCTGAAGTGTTTATTTATTAGTATTCCATGACCAATGGTACTCATGGCTTCTAAGTTCTTATAAACTTCCTCTTCATGCAGAATGCAATTTTGGTCATTCTCACTATATCAGAATTGAAATGTTGGTCATTTTAACTGAAGATTGCATTGGGGCAGGAATCTGTTAGACATGCTCAAACACTTGATGCAATTACCAAATATTTTGATATGGGCAGTTGGGCACATACAGTGAGTGGGATGAAGAAAAGAAACTGGAATTTCTAACAAGAGAGCTCAAAGGAAAAAGACCGGTAGTCCCACCTAGCATGGAGGTAAAGTAGTAGTGTTAGGACTTGGGATTACTATGCTCTGAAGTTCAGAATAAGTTACTTCTACCCGAATTTTTGGGGAAAAAAAAAATCTGACAAGAATTCTTTGCTATATATCTTATGTGTCTCTTCATTACAACAATTAAATGAAATTATGGTAGTCATTATTTACTACAGGGAATGAACTTTAAATAAGCAAAAGTTGATCCAGCATGATGGTTGAGTTGTTTACTATTCCCGAAAGTTTAAGCTGTTAGGATTAAGGTTAACAATTTGTTTTATACTCTCAAACTCACTTCATAGCATGCGTTCAACTTAATTGGGAGGTTTTGCAATTGCAAGAATTCCAACGCAGGATCTTCTTTGCTGATAGGAAAGAAAGTCTTGGTTTACCACGTTTGGCCAAAATCTTCAACTATGAAGGTGTGTTCAACAACTGTTTATACCTAGCAAATTCAAAGAGAAATGTAGATTTGAAAATAGAATTTGTAAAGTACTTGCTCTAAAAATATGGAAATATAGTTCTGCGGAACCCAAATCCATTTTTCATAGATGGATGGCTAAATTTTGGAATTTACTCCTAAAATGGATATTAGGTCAGCTTTAAGGTGTTATTTTCAAGAATCAAACTAAGGTCCTTCAAATTGAAGATGTCTCTGTTTGACTTGATCCACCCAAGGGGGTAAGAAATAGGGAGGAAAAGAAACCATAGAAATGAGAGAATTACTAATGTGGGTTTCAAAAATGCAACCTTTTCCTGTTATTACTGTGATGATGTGAGAGTCATGCATCTCCTCATCAACTTCTGATGTTAAAGTACTGGATACCTTCCGCATTGCTGCTGAGCTAGGGAGTGATTCGCTTGGAGCATATGTGATTTCTATGGCTTCTTACATATAGCATACGACTTTCATTATTGATGCGTATTCCAGCTCTCCATTTACAAAGCTAAGGAACTTGATTTTCCAACTGCAAAGTTTCTATACATGGATTGTTTGTTAAAATTGATAAAATACTACCATCTACATTGTAATTGGCAGGCAAGTGACATCCTTGCTGTGGAGCTTTTGCAAAAAGATGCACGACTTGCCGTTAGTGGACAGATAGGAAAGCCATGTCCTGGTGGAACGTAAGTATGGCCTCTATGTTGATACTGCTAGATTAAATGTTCCTTCTTTAGTTACATTCTTCCTGTATGTTTATTAATGTTTTACATGGCATCTTATATTTGCACTTCATTTATTCATTGGATTACTTCTCTAGATTTACAGAAAATGATGGTAATTTTCACAATACTATAATTTTGTTAATTCATGTACACATCAAATGGAGCTGTAGTTGTTAAGCACCTTTATGATCCATCTTGATTCCCCATTGCACAGAAAATAGATAGGGTTTGTATTAAAAGGTGGTTTCTTCTCCAATTAAATTTCTGTTACTTGCTATGGATCACCTCATACTTATGTAGGTTACTTATCATCTTTGACTTTTTTGGGTAAGATATTAAAGTAGGAAGGGGAAGACTGAAATTTCATTTTCTTAAACCGGGAATTAAATTAAAGGCTGTAAGTTTTTCATTACTGATGTTAAAATTGCAATTACACTATATACAAACTGAGTTTTCATACATCTTGGAACAGGCTGCGTGTGGTTCCTTTGTTTGAAACTGTAAAGGACTTGAGAGGAGCTGGCTCAATGATCAGGAAATTATTGTCCATTGATTGGTACAGGGAGCACATCATCAAGAACCATAATGGGCATCAAGAGGTATCTATAGAAGCACATTTTGAATTCTACTGAATCTCATGGAGCTTACAAAGTTATATTGAACAGGTGATGGTTTGATAATCTGATTCTGGATGCAGGGCGTTTTACTGCTGCCTGGGAACTTTACAAAGCTCAAGAGGATGTTGTAGCTGCATGCAATGAGTATGATATCAAAGTTACCCTGTTTCATGGGAGAGGAGGAAGTATTGGTCGTGGAGGGGGTCCTACATATCTTGCCATTCAGTCCCAGCCGCCTGGCTCTGTGAATCTGTGATGGTAACCTTTTTGTTTTGCACTCACCAATCTGCTCCATCTTAATTTGATTGTTTTCAATTTTCATGGTTTTGAAATGTTTGAAAAGGAGAAGTATTCACCAATTGGCAAGTTAACAGTTCCTTGTGAAAAGTATAAGAGATCAGATAAGAAAATCTGCAAATATCAATAGAAAAACTCATACATCAAACAATTTTGTCACAAAATTTTGCTAATTACTTTTACAAAGCCTTAAGAAATAGAATAATATTTCCTAACAAAATGATGACGAAACTAATGCCAAAAGTTGAAATCTTGAAATATTCAGGTTGCATCATTCCAGAACATCTTCAGCGAGTAAGGCACTTGATGAATTGGTGGCGGCGGCTGCACGTAGGAAGGATTCTGCTGTTGGTACTGAGGCTGCGGCTGCATGTAGGAAGGATGAAGTTGTTGGTACGGAGGTTGCGGCTGCTCAAAGAATGGTTGATAGTGCTCATAGCAAGGCTGCGGCTGCTTGTAGGAAGGATGAAGTTGTTGGTAATGAGCCTGCGGCTGCTGAAAGGATGGTTGATATTGCTCTTAGCAAGGCTGAGACATCATTTGTTGGTAAGAATGTTGTTGCTGCTGCTGCTGCATACAAGGAACATAAAAGACCAAATTTGTATGGGTTTTTCTGCTCACACGTGGCAAGTTAAGAGTAAGTGTGGCTCACACACACTCACCCTGAGTGTGAACCTAGCACTCCCCTTTGATTCATATGCGATCTTCATAATCAGCTTATATTCATTTGGATCCAACGGATATTGTTCCTATTTGAAGCAATGATATAACATGTCACAACTCTATTACAGAGTAGTAGCTCGCTTGTTTAGTAAAAGCCTAAACTTGAAATATAAATGAAAATTATAGAAACATATGATTGCAATGAAAGTCAAGTGGTTGAAAAGAAGCTACTTACCTGGTCTTCTTTCAGACTTGTATCTACAGGCGTTGGACCTGTTTCAATGTCCCTTGGAGATTTTGCCTACTAGAAGCGATGATGTCAAATGTCAAACTCAAGTACAGAGTACTAGCTCACTTGTTTGATAAAAACTTAGAATCAAAGTATATCTTGAAATTTTTCTCAAAAAAAAAAAAGTATATCTTGAAATAGTAAAAACATATGATTGTAATCAAGAAAAGAAGCTATCAACCTGGTCTGTTTTAGACTTATTTCTATTGGCGTTGGACGGTTGGAGTTAATTAACTGAAGGTTGTTGCTTTTGAACTAAAAGGATCAATAGAGTTAATTAACTGAATAGCCAAAATTATTGTTCAGCCTCAAACATGAATTTAACAATTATCTTAAAATGAGATATAACTGAGGACTTTTCAGATTCCAGAAAAACGAATACTGACAATGATTATGAAAAGTAAAAGCAACTGCAGCACCAACAAATATGGTTGAGAACATTGAAAATCCAACATCTCCCAGGGTATGATATCAGCAGCTCTTCTCAGAAAAAGAAAAAAAAGGAAGCATATGACAACAAGAGATCATGATCATCTTTATTGTACTTGTAAAATTTAAAAGTCTATGGTCTGGAGCGCTGGAACTCACCTCTAAACCAGTCTCCAGCTCCTCCAGCAATGTCATAAACTGAGACAGCACCTTCCTGACTTTGAAAAGAAATCAGGAACTAGAAATTATATATGAGAAGTTTAACTTGGATACAGAATTTTGAAAGTAGAATGACTGAATCAACTACAAAAAAGTGAGGGCACTAGTATTTGAGGACAAAACAAATTCTCACCTGGATATTCCTTGTAGTTACAGCCTTTGCCATGTCTGTGAAGACCAAATTTCCCACTCAAACACTCAAACATAATAATTATCACTTACAAGCAATAGAATCATTTGAGCACCATGACCCCCTAATAGTCAGAAGTAAAGGTGAAAAGCTATGAACGCAATGCACATGTATATCATGTATATATGGAAGTGCATCATCTGTAAATGATATAATTAATTTCTTAACCACATGTAAATGAAAATTTTCCTTTCAATTTTCAGAAACTACATCAAATAAAAGAAGACGAACAATCTTTTCAAAAAAAAAAAAAAAGAACAAGAACAATTGGGCAAGAATTGTGCTAAAACAACAACTGACTCCTCAAAATTTGAACTTTAAAGAGTAAAGGTGTTCCCAATGTTGGAAAAAAGGGAAGAAAAACCAAAACAAAAACAGAAATGTAACTTTTCCTATTTGTTAAGTAGAAGACAAAGGCTGTTACCTGCTATGGCATTTACAAATGTCTTCATTTGAAAGCTGCTGCTTCCATCATTCTTTGCCAATGGTGCAAAATCTTGGCAAACATTCTGTGTAGAATGGCCCTCCAGCGCTCCAATGGGCACCATATATCTACCTTAAAGATAAAAATTTTGAGGAACAATTGTGCTAGATTGTATTAGTGTATCCACACATTGAATCTATACTAACATATAAAATCAAGAACACCACTTAAAATAATCAAAACGCCAGCATACTTAAAAAACATACAACAACAAAATTCAACCTTAACTTCCAAAAAAAACGATTCCTTTATGTTATTGGAAAACGAACCTCAGAATAGCTAAACAAACATAATAGATTCTCAGCCAAATATCACATGCAGAATCATAATCTACTGACCATGACTAGTTTTGCGGCCATGCTTCCAGCTTGAAATGGAGAAAGAATTATCAATGCTGTAACTGCCGCAATGGTTGATAGCCAAATTCATCTATAGAATTATCACAGAAAACAAAAATGAAGTATTAAGAGACATTATTTCAGCTTTGTTTCTCATTAGAGGCTTCAGGCAGAGAACAGAACAGGCCACAACCCAGTAAAGGTAACCACTGGAAGAAACTACAGGATTGAAGATTTGCTTTACCTGGACTTGGGAGTTTGGATTTGCTTCACAAAGCAGCAGAGAAAAGCAAGCTATGGCAACCGGTGGAACACTGTTAACCAAGATAACGTCGTCAATGGTCAAAGTGTTGTAAAAAATATGAGATGGAATTCCTGTAAAAATAAAACACAGAATAATATGGTAATATCTTGGGAAATAAAAATAATAATATAGATAGAAAATAAAATAAAGTTAGAAAATAATATAATATATAGATTTTTATATAGGAAAACTTATCGAGTCGAGGCATGCAAGCACACTGTCCTAAGAGAAGATTCGTCCCCTACTGCACATGGTTGAATGACGAACTTCCCCTAAGATACAACAACTCTTCGAGCTCCGTCGTGCAGCTAAGAAGCCCCATTGAACCTTTATCACCCTTGCACTCAAAACGGTGTATAAGTAAAGTATGCATATGTATAGTTTGTAAGAATATCTTTAGTAGAGGTATTTGGCTAGAGTGGTTGCATTATGGTGGATTATACCGTCATGTATACCCTCATTATCCGACAATCTAAACTCCCACACATGTGCATGTTTCATATCTCACCATATGCCTTCCAACCATAGCCACATACCCTTATATAGAGCACACTTACCATACCATCAATAACCTCATTAACCATATAACGGTCAAATAATAATTATATATTTAAAACATAAAACCGTTAAACCATAAATAGAGAAATAAACACAAAATAAAAATAACCCCCAAAATAAATAAAATATATTTTAATTTTAAATCATAAAATTTCCAACACAAAGCATACGGGCTTAGGCCTCATCAAAAAGCCCGCGGATCAAGTGGGCCGATGGAGGCCCGCCGGCCCTGAGGGCTTTTAGCCCGGCCCGGCCCGTCAAAAAACCCGCAAAAGCCCGCCTCGGTGGGCTGAGGGCCGGCCCGCCAAAAGCCCGCAAAAACCCGGCCCGGCCCGTAGGCCTGGCCCGCCAAAGGTCCGCTAGGCCCGGCCCGTAAAAGCCCGTAAAATATTATATATATATATATGTGTGTGTGTGTGTGTGTGTGTGTGTAGATATGTGTGTGTGTGTTTATAAATATATATATACACACACTCACACATAGATATATATTTGTGTGTGTGTTTATATATATATATATATATATATATATATGTATGTGTGTGTGTGTGTGTGTGTTATATATATATAGAAAAGATATATATACATTACCGCATAATAAATATATATATAGATATATATTATATGTGTATGTGTGTTTATATATATGTATATATATTTATATATGTGTGTGTGTGTGTTTATATATATATAGAGAGATATATATATATATATATATGTGTGTGTGTGTGTGTGTGTTTATATATATATATATATGTGTGTGTGTGTGTGTGTGTGGAAGTTCTTATACTTCTATTATTCTATATAGAATATGTGCATATATATATATATTCTACATATCGGTTGACCAATTCGATCGGATTCGAAAATATGGTGAAATTGGCTAAATTTTGTACCACACTCATAATTTATTGTAATAAACTCATCCAACGGTCGGTTTTTCCATTTTCTTTGAATTGATATGGGTTGCTCTTTGGAGTATATGATATATAAATATAGGTTTATAAGAGTAACTAAGTTTGACCTAGTTGATCGAATTCGAAACGATAACCAAATTGGCTGAATTTTCTACAACCACCATAAAACATTACAATCTCTCAATCGAGCGGTTGGTTTCTCTGAATTCATTTTCCACTTCATGATTGCTTTAGAATGAACCTAAACAATTTAAATACAATGAATATGTCATACAACTTTAGGAGGAAAATTGGTATAGACCAATGTGTTTGTAATTAAAATTAATTTTTTTTATCTTATGTCCACGCACATCCATTGATGGAATATATACAAACGTGATGTGAAAAAATAAGCACGTTTCGAGGTTGTCACGGCATCGGTCAACCAATAAAACATATAAGTGTCTACGGTTGACTAATCCGATCGGATTCGAAAATATGGTGAAATTGGCTAAATTTTTACCACACTCATAATTTATTGTAATAAACTCATCCAACGGTCGGTTTTTCCATTTTCTTTGAATTGATATGGGTTGCTCTTTGGAGTATATGATATATAAATATAGGTTTATAAGAGTAACTAAGTTTGACCTAGTTGATCGAATTCGAAACGATAACCAAATTGGCTGGATTTTCTACAACCACCATAAAACATTACAATCTCTCAATCGAGCGGTTGGTTTCTCTGAATTCATTTTCCACTTCATGATTGCTTTAGAATGAACCTAAACAATTTAAATACAATGAATATGTCATACAACTTTAGGAGGAAAATTGGTATAGACCAATGTGTTTGTAATTAAAATTAATTTTTTTATCTTATGTCCACGCACATCCATTGATGGAATATATACAAACGTGATGTGAAAAAATAAGCACGTTTCGAGGTTGTCACGGCATCGGTCAACCAAAAAAACATATGAGTGTCTACGGTTGACTAATCCGATCGGATTCGAAAATATGGTGAAATTGGCTAAATTTTTTACCACACTCATAATTTATTGTAATAAACTCATCCAACGGTCGGTTTTTTCATTTTCTTTGAATTGATAGGGGTTGCTCTTTGGAGTGTATGATATATAAATATAGATTTATAAAAAATTAGTGTCTTTAAAAATTTATTTATCAATAAATTAGTATCTATATATAAATATGGATTTTTTTGGGTACAATATAGTTATATAGATATGTTATCTTTGGTTGTATTTGATCATTATCCATTGAATTTCCAAAGCTTGATTAAAAAAAAAAAACTTGTGTCTTTAAATATTTATTTATAAATAAAGCCCGCAAGGCCCGGCCCAAAAAAGCCCGCAAGGCCAAGCCCGGCCCGGCCCGAAAAAGCCTGCAAGGCCCGCTTTATATGGACGGGCTTGGATCCTTTGATTTTTAATAAAGCCCGGCCCGGCCCGGCCCGCAATTATTTAAAAATATAGCAAGGCCCGGCCCGGCCGGCCCAAGCCCGCTATGAATGGGCCGAGCCCGGCCCGTTGACGACCCCTAACGGGCTTGCTTCACAGATTTGTTGGATTTATCGGGTTCATGGGAGACTGCAGCATATAGATAAGGCCTTGAGGGACAACGCAAGAACTTGGTCATTTTACCACGTCACATAGTCATTTCATTTGGTACTTAAACTTTGCAACAATATTTGGGATCTCAAACAATGTTCTCAATCATCTAGGGAGAATTGTCATTTTCAAATCTCTCACTTTCTCTAATTTTCACTTTGTAACGTAGGCACGTAGCGTTATGATCGGAACATGGACTTGGTTGAAGTTCACGTATTGATCCTTATTTGCACAATGAAATGGTCAACACTGCAAACCTATGGAAGATACTTCGCTGACCATACCTGGTCAGCTTTGGCTGACCATAACCACTAAGTGGGAGACACGTGTCCCCTTAAGCCAATTAAGCCTTCTACACGCGTTCGATCCCGTCGGTGGCGCTGTGCTTCATGACGGGGATGGAGGTGGAGTAAGCAAGCATAGTACTGCTGCGAAGCAGGGTAGTACCCCGGAGGAGGATTTGCCGTTGCCGGAGACGTGCCGTTACCGGAGACAAGTAAGGAGATATCTCGATCCGCAGTGTAGACTTTGATTGAGAGGGTGGGTGCGGTGGTGGTGACTAGAAACCCGCGATAGGGAGTGGAGAAGGGGTTGAAGATTAAGGAGGAGGAGGAATGAGGTTTGGGGATGGTCAGCTTGGTCGGGGTGAGCAGCCGATAGGGAATGGAGAAGAGAGAAGGAGAACAGGAGAGGAAGAAGGAGAACAGCAAGAGAGGGGCCCAAAAATACACGTGTTGGACCCTGAGTGGAGTTGGTCAGGACGGGCTGCCCATGGCTGGTCAGCCAAGTATTGTCCCAAACCTATTATGGCTTGCCTTTTTTGGTACAGTTGTCCTTAAATACTTTTCTACGACAACAGAGCTAACAAGCCCATTAATATATTGCACAATGAATATAGGCACGGCCAGCTTAAAGAATTTGAGAGCTCAAAGAAAAATAAATCCGCGGATTTTGAGAATAAAAAAGTTCAGTATTTTGTTGAATTAAGGTTACTCCAAAAATTTAACAAAAGTATACAGAGCAAATTTTGTTACTAAAAGGTTAAAGGGAGGTGTGAAGGTATAGGAAATCATATAAGAAGATTTTGAGATATGAATAGAAAAACTCATAGTATAATTATCATCCAATACAAACCCCAGGAGAGCGACTTCTCTCTCACCCTACTTCGACGGCGCCCATGCCTTTTGCCTAGTCTCCTCTCATTCGCACCCCTAAGTCTCTCCTTCCCTCAGCCCTATGGTCTCTATCGACGCTGTCACGGCGCCCACCGCCTTCTCTAGGCTGCTTTCAGGGAGATCATCATCCCCTCCACATCATTGCTTATCTCGACAGACGTGCCATTTAGATCGCGTCCATTCTCCTTGTGAGGGATGTTGGATTGTGCGTCGCTTGGCAGCCCTAGCTGCGTTGGTAGGTTTGCGCAGCTTTCGGCCTCGACCACGACGGGGAAGGCTTCATGGCCAATCCTGTCTTCTGGGGTGGAAATTTTGGATCAGGGTAGGATTTGTAGGCACTCTGGTTCTGCAGACACCGGTGGTGTCGTTGGGCTGGTCAAAGGTTATTCCTTTGTTCATCAGCCAAGGCGTGCTGCAGTTGACGGAGTTGAAGAGGCCGCTGGAGAAGGTGGAGATCTGCATCGGGGTACCCTGCTCATGGGTGTCCAGATCAATATGGGTTTGGGCCAAAATCCGAGCCCAGCAGTTGGGCCTGCATTTCCCATGGGTCTGGATTTGGGACCCAGGAGACCTTCTATCTGGTTGCTGGTTAAGTTTTACTACTTGTAATATTTTGGGTGTGCTGTTCTTACTCTTTGGTAAATTGATCATTTCTATATTCTATGAAGAGTTTCAGTACAATCACGTTGTGAGTACCACAATTGAGTGTCTTGGCGAGCAGTGTGTTTTAGGCTGGGATGAATTTAATTTTGATTGGTCTACCAATTCCTTGCATACCCAAATTGCAGATATTGATGATTTGCTCCACAAATCTCAAGGTCATGACAATGGTGTTATTATTGGTAATTATCTTGAGGAGGTTGAGATTTTATCTTCAGTTTTTGCAAAGTTCTCTATTAGTGCTTTAGGGAAATGTTTTATTGTAAACGGACAAATTGTTGGTGTAGTACACCTTCTAATTTGTTCTCCTTTAGCTCTATGGTCAAGCCGAATTTGGCATTTATATGCTCCCAACCTCACGTGGGATGCCCTCTTGAGCGATTTATATCGCTAATTCAATGAATTCTCTTCTTTCAAAAAAAAAAAAAAAAATCATCCAATAATTTTTTCACCAGACTTTGCTAATTATTTCTACCAAGCCTTAAGAAATAGAAAATATTTCCTAAAAAAATGATGCCGAAACTAAATTGCCAAAAGTTGAAATCTTGAAACATTTGGGTTGCATCATTCCAGAACATCTTGAGCGAGTAAGGCACTTGATGGATTGGCGGCGGCTGCTGCATGTAGGAAGGATTCGGCTGTTGGTACTGAGGCTGCTGCTGCACGTAGAAAGGATGAAGCTGTTGGTACAGAGGCTGTGGCTGCTGAAAGGATGGTTGATAGTGCTCGTAGCAAGGCTGCAACGTCGTCTGTTGGTAAGAATGTTGTTGCTGCTGCTGCATACAAGGCACATTTGGTGACGATGGTCCAACTTGAGTATGAAGATGAGGCACCTGATCAGGTGTCACACAATGAACGCAACTCGGATAGGTACCAAATCTTCTAAGATGTGTTGTACCACTTTGTGATGACTCCATCCTAGGAAAAAGAATGAGACCGATTATAGGTCCCAAATCCATAGACCAATGCATAGATTTCATATAAATGCGACCAAAGTAAAGAGATTACATACCTTCCATTAGGAAATGCCTGTCTTTCAAGAGTAGTGCACAAAGTAAATATGGAGCTCATACCCAGTGAAAGATTCTCATCGTGGATAAAAAATGCAAGGCCCTCATCATCGATTATCTCCACAGGTTGAGTAGGTAGATTTGATTTATATGCAGTCTTCAGAATCAACTTATATTCATTTGAATCAACTTCCACAACACCACTCACTCTATCAACAAGTTCTTGATACGTAATGTCCTCTGAGATTATTATTCCTTTAGTTTTGCCACCGACATATGTAGAATTCACCCACTCCCCATCATAGTTAACCAAAACTCTAACTTCAATACTCCTGCTGAAAATTAGCAGATAAAGTACACCATGAATAATGAGACAATGAGAAACTAGCTAAATAACTTATGTCTGTTTCATATTGTTTACTTTTGGGCTCAAACACATATACCCCGAACATATATAAACCCAAAACAAAACCCCACTTTACAGTTTATTATAGCTCTGGTATCCCAAACAATAACAGCAATAGTAATGTGGTAGTAAAAATAATTAAAACAAGATTAATGCTAGGTGAACCAAACTAGTAGAAGTCTAGAAGATATTAAAGCATTTTAGTAGCTAAAGAAGACAAACACAAATGATCAATAAGTCTAAAGTTGTGTTACCAAAAGTATCACAAAATTAAAAGTTGAGAGTACCTTCCAGAGGAATTCGGCAATGGATGCTTCAAGTGCATATCGGAAGAAATGCTCTGATCAATAAAATTTTTGAGGTCATCATCATTGATTATCTCCGCAGGATAAGCCGGTGATTTTGATTCATCGATCGTACTGATCTTGATCTCATTTTCATTTGGGCTCCAACAATATGATACAGTTGATCTAGAAGCTCATTATAAGTAATGTCTTCTGAAACCACGATTTCTTCTGAACTACCACCGATGTAGACAGAACCAACCCACTTTCCGCCATAATTAACGCCAAGTCTCAACTCACCCATTTTCCTGAAAACAAAGATACTAAAACAATTAGCAAAACAATTATAATAATTAATTAACATGCATGAAACTGAAAATGATGAATAACCTTTTATTATGATTAGTGATATTTTTCTTGTTCCGCAAACTAGCCTCCCCCTTATATGATTTGTCTCCACTCACCGAAGTATGAGCTTGTTCTTCATATTCTGCAAATGCCTGGCCTTCTGTTGAGACAAAAAAAATATACAATTCCAAAATTTATTCTACCCCAGCAAGTTATGTGGGTGAACACAAAGAAGGAAAAAAAGAAAAAAAAATATAGGCACAAGGCTTCTAGGAGAATACGAAAGTAGGAAAATAAAGATGTATATGTCCCAGCATGCTTCTTCCAAACAGAACACAAATTTCATGTTTGGTCAAATACAAAAAGCAAAGAAGTACAATAGAGATGGGAGTGTAGAAACCAGTACAATTACTATCTCTTCATGTGGATAATTAATTGGTTCATATCTATCTCTAAAAGAAAGGAATTATACAGCTGGTGATATATCTTGCCCGTGCAAGTTGGTGCCAAGGTGGTGTTTGAGACTGATTTAAATTCAAAGTCTCATCCATCACTCCTATAAAGGATACTCTACATCAAAAAGACGGGCAGGACGAAGGACAATAGAAAGAGACCGGGAAGAGCAGAGGGAGAGAAGCCGAGAGAGGAAGAAAGCAAGGAAGAAGAGGGTGAGACTTTCCACCACCGATGGGCACCTTTTCGTTTGCTGTTCTCAATTGATGCGGGTCTCCAGCGATACCGTAGGGTATCAATATCACATATGCTCCAACACGGCGTGCCTTAGGGTGCCGATACTGTCGTTGAGCTCCAGCACGGCGTGCCTTAGGGTGCCGTATTATCCTCGAGCTCTGACACAGCGTGCCTTAGGGTGCCGTATTATCCTCGAGCTCTGACACAGCGTGCCTTAGGGTGTCGATGTCGTCAAGCTCCACCAGGCGTGCCTTAGGGTGCCTATCATCCTCAAGCTCCGACATGGCGTACCTTAGGGTGCCGTATCGTTGTCGAGCTCCGGCGATACCTTCAGGCACCATGTTGGCCCTCCAAATACCAGCGATGGCTGTTGGTCTTTAAAACCCCAGCAACGGTTCCTTGTTCTTTAAAGTTCCAGCAGCACCACAAAACTACTCTGCTCAAAATTGCCTTGACCGAAACCTGCAACAAATCCGCAAGGAATGTCAGTCAAACAGAGTTCAAAAGCACCCATCTCTTCCAATCTTCACCGACTATCATATTGCGTCCAAAAAAATCTGGGCAAAAGAGTCCCTGAAACTTCGACTCTGCTGTCTTGATCTCAAAAACAAGCTTGGTGGGTTTTCTCTCAAAATAAAAGTTAAAGAAGGAAGGGAAAACATATGACCAAAAAGCTACAACAATGCAGTTCAACCTGCCTATTGAAAGATGACGACAAAAATCACCTCTTGGGGAAGATAGTCCAAGACAAGGGGGAAGCTTATTTAAACATGTCTTTGTTACTGCCATGAGTGAAATTAAAAGCAACTGATAAAATAAGAGCCATTATATTTGGCTACTTGTGGTGGTGGCGTTATCAGACAGTTGATGGTGCAAATGCAATGCAATGCCATGTTCATAAAGACCAAAGGCATTGTTTGTACATATCAAAACAATTACAGAAGCCGTTACTTCTGGAGGCAAAGCTTTTTCCCCAAATATAAGGCAAGCTTGAAATATATTCTTTCTCAGTGGTCACTACCGAAGCTCTACCTGCACACCAACATAACAAAATGAGCTAAACAAAAGTCCTGCAAGACCTGTTACAAGTTGCTCTATCAAATCAATAATATAATGAAGTTGCAGCAAAGCTTTGCATTTATATAATGCAGGGCTTTTACGTCAAAATGGTGACCAAGTTATTGAAAGGAAACAAGTTTTGGACTTTGCATATTAACAAAACATGAACAAGATTATCCCTTGCAAAGCTACGTATTGGCTAAGGGAAATGTTTTGTTTAAACTCCTCCAAAAGGTATTGGCACATAAAGAAAAACAAATATAAAATATGAAGGCAATTGCTGGAGATGTATTCTAGCCAAGGAAAACAAAGTCGGATGGAGACAAAGAACATGTTCCTTTATTGATCACAATTGAAAAACAAAAGAAGAACCATTATCACTCTATGTCAGCAAGAACTGTCCCTCCAATAACACCTACAAGCAAAACCAAAGAGAGTTAATCGGTGAAAGCATGGAGTCCAGTTTAATATCTCTTCTTAAAATCAAGCTCCGAATACATGTTATTGGGCTTAAGAAGTACAAGAATTCTTAATCCATTACAGAAAAATGGAGCTTTACATATATACCTGAGTTGTGATCAAAGGCGGGAATTTTGCTACTAATTTGACGGCGATTTGAAGCACACCATTTGTTCAATAAAACGCAGAAGCCAAATCGAACATCAAAAGGTGAAGAAGCAAACTCCTAAGTGGTGAATACCCTGTCAAAATTTACCATAAAGGGTGCATGTCGGCACCTGAGTCTTTGAATTACAAAGCTAGAAGCAAAAAACAAAATGGAGAGGGTCCTCACCCAATTTTTTTCTCACTAAGAAGCGATAAAGCCAATTGCAAGCTTCAATGGTTGAGAAATTCTGTTTTGACAAAGACCCAGGCTCGTCTCCATCTCCAAGTCATGTTGCATCTCCAAATCCATCTCAAAGTCCTTCATCGATTGGCAAAGGTATGCCTTGTTCTGGGAGTATTCAGCTACGCTTCGAGGTCGTCTGGGTTTGGCTAAGAGAAGAAAGAAAGAAAGGGAGAAAAAATGGAACAGCATCTTCCTTGTTGGCGTGAAGTCCTAGCAGCTGGACCTCTGTTTCACTTTGGGCCTCCAAGAAGCTTCCAGCGGCTGCCCATAATAAATCTGGGTGTCCAAAAGAGAAAAAGAAGGTCTCCAGGTTTCAGATGAAAGGTTAAAAGTGCGACTCGGAGTTTACTCGACGCTACAGGTATCCAAATAAAAATTACCCGGACATTGGTTTCGCGAAAAATTCTTCAAAACCCAAAATAAATTTTCTTTTGGAACAAAACCAAGAAAGCTCAAAGCCACAAATTTCTGAACTACAATGGTTTGATCCCTTCACAGGGTATGTAGGCAATCTAGCGACCCACTCGATGCAACCACAAATTCAAATCGAATCCCTGACTCCACTAGTCAAATTCACCCAAACACCAGAAAAAAATCACATCATTCTCAAATTACCCGAAAGCAAATTCAAGGGCATTAAACCCTCACAGATATCTCAAACACAAATCCAAAAATAAATGCGTCATCTGCCCATTGAAATCTCAAATGCTGGAACTACATGTGGTTTGATCCCGCAAGAGTATGTAGGCAATCTGGAATCAAATGATCTAGATGCAACGGTGTCCTAAACACTTTTCCTATCCCAAAAATCTAAGCCCTCCAATGGGTCATTCACCTATTGGAACTCTTGAACTACGAGTGGCTTGATCCCTTCCCGGGTACGTAGGCAACCCATTCCAAAATTCGAGTGCAGCCGCAAAAACAAACAAACACACATTGGTTTCTTTATAAATGGAATCAAAGGGTGTTCTCTTGTAACAAGAGATTGTAATTAAGAGACACATTCTGTCTTGAATGGGTCGAACCCGAAATAATTAAAACTCTATTCTGTTGATGAATATGAGTGAAATTACGTTGGGTGACATTTACACTTTGTGCAATTTTTTTAACCCAACACCTTCATCAAAATTTTATTCTTCTTCCCCACTTTAGATGCTTTTCTGCATTCAAGAATCTTCAAAAGCTCATCCAAGCACCATTTTGAAGAAGCATAGTTTGGTGAAACAATGACAACCCAAACCTTTGATCCCTCAATTGCTGTTTCGATTTGTTTGCGAATGGACATTCCTTTAACAAGATCTTTGTCATCTCTAAAAGTGGAAATTCTGCACTGAATTAATGCATGATCCAAAAAATTCAAGCGGGTATCCTTCCCTCTAAAGCTTAGAAATACATCATGCTTCTGTTGACAAGAAGAAGACCAAGAAGGTGTTGATGCCAGATTTTTAATGGCAGGTTTTGAAAAAGAGGAATACAATTTCCTCCATATCTCATCAACAACTTCTCGAATGAGTTTTGCTTCAGGCCTATACAGTGAACAGACATAAATCGGATAATGTACTTCGATTAGGTTATGGAATAGATAGAATTCTTCATATAATATAATTATATACACTATATCTAGGGTCTTGAACTTATAAGTCCTGCATTCGGTGAATTAGTTTTCATAATTGAATGATAACGTGTGTATGGCAAAAAAAAAAAGACTGATATATTGAGGTGTTTAGCAATTTCCAATAGTTATAAACAAGCAAGTGATCAGTTAGGAGTTAGGTATGACACTCTTTGTTATTTGGTGCATGTATGAATATATTGTAGTTGTAGAGGCGTCTATTATTATTCGAGAGGTCCTCTTGAAGTATATTGTAATAAGGGATTTAAGCACTATGTTCCTCACCCCTCCCCCGGGTGTATTCATCAGTTTCATTAATTAAGGTATGAGGACAGCCGTATAGCTCTTCTTTCAAAAAAAAAAAAAACAATTCAAGCAAGTAAATGATCAATTAGGAGTTGGGACATGTTAAGAAAAGACTACATTTTTTTTTTTGGACCTTAACATATGAATGTTTCTCATATAAGGTTTCTTTCAAGTAATATCTATAATTTTTTGATCTGAAATTAAATTAACTAAATAGTACATATAAATTGCATGTTTGATGTATTCATTTTTGATATAATAAATATCTCACTGTGTAATAGAAGAATGCAATTTCTTTCTTTCCCAAAAAAATGAAAAATATAAGTAACCCAAGGAGTTGATTAAAAAAAAAAAAAAAAGTAACCCTAGGGGATCTTCTTTGTAATTTCTTTCATATTTTCAAAAAAAAAAATGTTAACTAAATATTAATAGATGACAAATAAGGGAAAAAAAAAAAGTAATAATGTAGTGCTTTGAATCCCAGCCAGCGAGATTTGCCAGTTTCCTTAAAGCAGCTCTCCATCTTTCTACTTTTTGTGGATCATCCTTGTACTTTTTCTCATAGTTGGCGAAGGCTTGTGCAAAACTTGCTGTTTGATGTCGCACATCGGATGGCTCAACACCGTAGAATATTGGCAGCACTGTGTTTTGTACATTACTACTATAGTTCGCGGCTTCAAGAAGCTCCGCGAGGTCCTCCAATGCCGTCTCCGACCGTGCCAAACTTTGAGTGACGACATATATATGATTGTTATCGGAAGACAAAAAGAAGCCAATATGAATCTCCGGAAAACGTAGACGTGTATTTATTTTTGGCATCTTGTGACATTGGAGTTTCTGGGGTCGTTGTACTGGTATGGCCATCGGAAGCGGATCCTCTCCTGGACATTCCTTTTACCTGAGTTGCCTAAGCTTTTGATAACAACCCGCCATGTTTCCATAAACACATCTGATGGTTCCTATCCTTTATAGTACTTATTCTATCTTTTGCAGCTTAATCCTACCCCTGAAATAGAACCAAAACATTATCATTCCCTCCCTCCCTCCCATCTGAACCACATGATCTATGATCGCTTTGTATCTTCAAAATTTGTTTTAAACCATAGTACATTTTAAGTGCAAGTAAACGTATATATGGCTGAAATTTATTATGAAAAGGACCTCCATCATTTCAGATTACAGTCATAAGATTCGATGGAAGCAACATAGAAAATTACTCAATTTCCGCTTTGGATGAAGCAGAAAGATTGAAAACCCTAATAGAGAAGGATGACTTCTGTGACACACTGATGAGTGATTTTGGCTGAAATTGCATAAAGGCCTTCACGCATCCAAGAATAGCGCAGGGTTCACAGTCCTGGAGGAGATGGAAAAGAGAGAGAAGTTTATGAATGGTGAATACTTTTAATTAACACTATTTATTTATTAATAATAAAAAAATTAAAAATTAAATAATAAAAAAACCAGTATTAGTGGGGAACATAAAATATAATGAAGTTTTGATACTCAAAACAAGGCTGTTTACCTTGTCTGTTTTCAGAGTTGTTTCCATATCCCTCGGAGACTCCATATCTCTCGGAGACTGTTCCTATTAAAAGCAATGGTATCACATATCATAACTCAATAACAGAGCGGTAGCTACTTTGTTTGGTAACTTAAAAATCAAAGTATAACTTTCTCTTTTGAATGGTAAATCAAAGTATAACAGGAAATTATACAAAAGTATGTTGCAATGAGGGAAGAATGCTCCAAAAGAAGCTAGTTACCTGGTCTGCTTTCAGATTTGTTTCTTCAGGTGTTGGACCTGTTTCCATATCCCTTTGATATTGTTCCTATTAGAAGCAATGGCACACTTATCACAACTCAATTACAGAGTAGTAGCTCACTTGTTTGGTAAAAACTTGGAATCAAAGTGTAACTGGAAATCATAGAAATATATGATTGTAATAAAGGTCGAGTAATAAAAAAAAAAACAGAGAGAGAGAGATTTACCTGGTCTGTTTTCAGGCTTGTTTCTACAGGCATTGAACCTGTTTCCATATCCTTTGGAGATTGTCCCTATTAGTAGCAATGATATCTCTCATTACAAAAGTAACAAACTAACAACTCAGAATCAAAGTATAACTGAAACAATAGAAACATGTGATTGTTACGATGGTCAAGTACTCGAAAAGAAGCTATTTACCCTGTCTGATTTCTGACTTGTTTCTACAGGCGTTGGACTTGTCTCCATATCATTTGGAGGTTATTCCTATTAGAAGCAATATATCACATATCACAGAGTAGTAGATCGCTTGTTTAGTAAAAGCATAAAATTGAAATATAATTGTATAGATGAAATTATTGAGAAACATATTATTGTTCGAAGGTCAAGTACTCGTAAAGAAGCTACTTACCTGGTCTGTTTTCAGACTTGTAACTACAGGCATTGGACCAGTTTCAAAGTCGCTTAGAGATTGTTCCTATTAGAAGCAATGATGTCACATATCAAACTCGAGTACAGAGTGGTAGCTCACTTGTTTCATAAAAACTTAGAATCAAGTATACTAGAAATCATAGAAACGTATGATTGTTGATAGGAGCATAAAATGCTATGAATTTATAGTTCAAACCTCTATACTTTTGCTTAGTTTATTCCTTAAAAAGATCAATTTAACTTTGTTATTTTCTTAGGTACTTTGAGAAGCAGTTAAGGAGAAAAGAGAGCTACAATGGGGAAATCAAGGAACTTCACATGAAGTAGTGATGCAAAGGATGGATTATGATGATTCATTTGGTCCTAGAACTCAAGAGAAGATGGAGAGAGTTGGCGTTAAAAACAGTTGCAGAGAAGCAGAAAACAGAGTACAAGAGTCTGCCTTATTTTCTTCTGTTTTGGGAAGCTGTTTTGAAGAACCTTCGAGTAGAATTATGAAGAAAGGCCTGGCAACATTTGAAGATCACATATTCTACTATAACTGAAGGCAAAGAGTTGGTCCAGAATGATAAGGAGGAAGCCGGAGGCTGTGCTCAAAGTTGGTTCCTCGAGAAGACTGTTTCCATCAGCTTTTCAGGAAGCTTTTTCAAGGATTTTTATACTGGACTTATGGGATGATAATCATGAATTTCTCTGCCCAGAATTTAAGAATATATGTTGTAGATCAGTATAGAATCAAGAATAATCCAGAAAGGTGGTGTAATGAAGAAGTTACGATGCTGCATAGATGAGCAGAGGATAAGGAAAATCTGGAATTTCTGACAAGTCTTTATGCGAAGCATTTTCAAGACCGTTGTTGGGCCACGTTTCAAGAAGCTTTCTAGAAGGTTTTTGCACGGTTTTGAAGGGTGATAACAGAAGTATTATGTGGCAGAATATCACCTTCGAATCTGCTGGGAACCCTTGTCAAACATGGAGAGGGAAATCAGTCCTAGTTGAGAAAGGAAAGTGAATTAAAGGCTATATTTTCTGAAGATATTCTTGGCAGATTTTGGGACGAATTTTATTGGATTTTTGCTGCATTATACTTATCAAGAGACTATTAGAAAGACTTAAGGAAGGTTCAGAAGATTGTGGGGCAGCCAAGCAAGTGGAATTGGAGAAGAATAAGGAGAACTCAACCCGGTTTTGAGGAGGAAAGTTAGGAGTTTGTAAACAATAAAAGAGGAGGCTTCTTGGCGTCAAAAGGAGACGATATCATACAGAATTCACGCCTAAAAACACCCTAGCTCTCTGATTTTCGAAGCTCCATACAAGCATAAGGAAAAGAAGCCACCAAAGTCGCCATCTGCCACCACCGTGACCATCCATCTTCAAGCAACATCCACCGTGCCTCTTCACTCTCTTTTTCTGCGACTTTGCCCTTTTATTTTCAATATGTTACTGTGTGTTTACCTTAGAACAATGAGTAGCTAAATACTTTTGTGTTAGGGGCTAGTTTGAAGCCCTAAACTATGGTTCAAGTTTCATAATAAATTTCTATGTTTTAGTTACTTTGTCGATGAGATTGTTCTTTGGTTCTGGATTAGATGAGTCTTTTATATGTATGTTTTATGTGGTTGCAAACATATAGGATATGCATGTAATTGGTGCTAGGTTAAATAGCAATTCACCTAATAGTTTTGTGATTTTAACCGAAGTAGTAAAACCTCTCGCCTAGGTGTGTACCAAAGATGAGGAATGCAACTAGACACGCTTGTTGTACTAGTTTGTACACTTAGATTGACATCCTTCCATATGTGCTTAATGCTTTAGAACTTGCTAAATGTAGGAGCCGCTTGTGATCTCTATGTTGCATGTTTTCAAAAGGTTCTAATAACGGCGCTTGTTCTTGTTAGAACATTATAGGGAAGTAATATAAGGTACTTAGCTTGCTTCTAGCTTTGTAACTTGGTCAATCTCTCTCTCATGACTTAGTAATAAACATAGGAAGAAAAATTGGAACTTGGATTGTGTTTAGTGGTGGATAACGAACTCCTAACTGCTCATCATCATATTCACAAACTTTACTTTAGATTCATCTTTTGTTCTTATTTTATTTTCAGCATAATTAATCAATAATTTCCCCCCAATTGTGTTTTTAAATTTGTTTTATTATAGTTTCTAGTTTATTTTGTTTTGTAGGTTACATAAATTGAAGGTAAACCCTTGATCCTTGGCGTAGAACGATCCCTTACTTTCACTACTACAACTTGACAACAAAAAGGGTTTTAAATTGCGTGTTATTTTTAGCAGAGCAATTGTAATAAAGGTTGAGTAATCCCACAAAAAAAAAAAAAAAAAAAAAACCAATTTACCTGGTTCGTTTTCTGATTTGTTTCTATAGGCATCGGACTTGTTTCCATTACCATTGGAGATTGTTCCCATTTGAAGCAATGATAGAACATGTCACAACTCTATCACAAAGTAGTAGCTGCTTGTTTAGTAAAAGCTTAAACTTGAAATATAAATGAAAATTATAGAAACATATCATTGGAATGAAGGTCAAGTAGTCAAAAAGACACTATTTACCTGGTCTGCTTCCGGAGTTGTATCTACAGGTGTTGGACATGTTTCAATGTCCCTTGGAGATTGTTCCTATTAGAAGCAATGATGTCACATAGTACAGAGTAGTAGCTCACTTGCTTGGTGAACTTGAAATCAAAGTATAACTGGAAATCATAGAAAGTGACTGTAATAAAGGTTGAGTAATAAAAACAAAAACAAAAAAAGACCATTTTTCTTTCCAATTACCTGGTTTGTTTTCTGATTTGTTTCTATAGGCAATGGATTTGTTTCCACATCCATTGGAGATTGTTCCTACTTGAAGCAATGATATTACATGTCACGACTCTAGTACATGATGGTAGCTTGCTTGTTTAGTAAAAGCTTAAATTGAAATATAAATGAAAATTATAGAAACATATGATTGCATTGAAGGTCAAGTAGTCGAAAAGAAGCTATTTACCTGCTCTGCTTTCAGACTTGTATCTACAGGTGTTGGATCTGTTTCAACGTCCCTTGGTTATTATTCCTATTAGAAGCAATGATGTCACATATCAAACTCAAGTACAGAGAAGTAGCTCACTAGTTTGATAACAGCTTAGAATCAGAGTATAACTTGAAATTGTAAAAACATAAAATTGTAATCAAGTCCTTAAATAAAAGCTATCTACCTGGTCTGTTTTAGACTTGTTTCTATAGGTGTTGGAGTAATGGATTGAAGGTTGTTGCTTTTGAACTAAGGATCAATAAAGTTAACTAACTGTATGGCCAAATTGATTGTTCACCCTCAAAAATGAATATAACAATTAGCTTAAAAAGAGATATAACTGAGGACTTTTCAGAATCCAGAAAAATGAATACTGACAACGATTATGAAAAGTAAAAGCAACTGCAGCACCAACAAATATGGTTGAGAACATTGAGTAGTTATGTATTTTCAACGAAACACTGTTATGTATTTTAACACATTAAATCCTTATGAAGAGTGAGCCGTTGCTGAACTTAATTGTGCTTTCCAAATAGTTACCTAAATTCTTTACCATTCTCTTAATCTCTTTCGCATATCATGCAGATTCCAAGTTATACATAAAAGGGAAAGGGGTGGTCCACAAATCAATTATTTACAGAGGCATTGTTGTTGAAGTCTTAGACGGAGAAGACCTTTATACATAAAAGAGCAACCAACAGTTTTTTTGAATCACTGGATTGCTTTCGGGAAAAAAGGCCCTCTGCTCCATTGCAAATAAGAAGAAAGAAACCTCTCCAAAGGACCTTCTATGCCATGGCCCTTTGGATAAAAATAGAAGCCCCGTTGCATATCGACCGTCTAGTATTTAACCTTGAGGCTGTGAGCCTTGGAGCTGCAGCTTTGAAGCTAATAGCAGTTGTAATTTGAGTAGGATTTATAAAGAAACGTCTAAACTTACCTTGAGAAAAATAGACTTAATCAAAGGCCCTTTCTTAATCTAGAGTTCTGGACCATTACATGATAGCGTAAGCAACTAATCCATATTTTGACTCGATCTCTTCATTTTTATCCTAAATGGGTAGAAGTCATAACTAGAAATCGTCATACTTTGACTCGATCTCTACATTTTTATACACCAATCTCAACTAGAAATCTTAGCGGCTTGCATTCCGTTTTCAGTCCCTCTATTAAAACCAAAAGCATAAATTACCAGAAACAGATGAACAATTGATCTTCAAATAATACCAATAGGTGGCTCTGTGTTGTTAGTCATTACTAGTGAGTCATGCATCTCACCTTAAATTTGTTTAACATGAGCTCAAAGAATGTTGGAGAACTAAGAAATACTGTAATTACAGGATTTATCAAAGCAACAAATTAAGAAAACACACATTATTTTAAATGTTTTGCAGAAAGACATTCCATAATCTTCTATCTAACTCAAATATTCACATATAAGATTGTTTAGGTTGCACAGAGAGGAACCAACTCTTTTGTTGAATCACTGGATTGCTTTCGGGGAAAAAAATCCTCTGCTTCATTGAAAATAAGAAAAAGAACTTCTAAGGCAACCTCTGCCATGGCCCTTTGGATAAAAACAGAAGCCCCCTTGCCTGTAGACGGTCTAGTATTTAGCCTTGAGGCTGTGAGAGCTGCAGCCTTTCAACTAACTTGTAAAAGCCTCGAGCTAATAGCAATTTACATTGAGTAGGATATATAAAGAAACGTATAAGCTTATCTTGAGACAAATAGACTTAATCAAAGGTCCTTTCTTAATCTAGAGTTCCGGACCATTACATGATAGCGTAAGCAACTATCCATATTTTGACTCGATCTCTTCATTTTTATCCTAAATGGGTAGAAGTCATAAATAGAAATCGTCATACTTTGACTCAATCTCTACATTTTTATACACCAATCTCAACTAGAAATCTTAGCGGCTTGCATTCCGTTTTCAGTCCCTCTATTAAAACCAAAACCATAAATTACCACAAACAGATGAACAACTGTACCAAATTAAATCCAAAAGATAATGTGACAAATCAACTGGAGCATCAAATCATTTTCAACCCAAAACCACACACAGAAACACACCATCAATTCAATAAATAAATAAACCATTTACATACAGCAACATAATCCCTTAACGCAAAAACGAAAACAAAAAACCCAATTCATTTCAATCAAAACAGACCAATATTATCACAAACTTAAAAACGTAAAAAGGAAAACTGGGCTGACCCGCATTTCTTGCAGAGCTGGGCGAAAGACCCGTCCTTGAGCTCCCAGCCATTAACGAACTGATCACTCTCGGCCTTACAGGAAAAGCACGAAGCTTTGGTAGCCATTGAAGCCAAGAACCAAAGACAGCGACGGAGGCAGAGATTGAGCGAGTGAGCTAGTATAAATGCGTGTGGGTCAAAGCCATTTCGAACTTTCCTAATTTGCGATGGCTCACAAATTGGGAATTAGGGTTTTGGGGGGTTGGTGAATCGAATTGGATTTGAACTGGGTTGACGCGGAATGAATGTGGGGCGAGTTTGAACAAGTAGGAGAATTTTGATGGTTTGGTTTTCAGGTGCTTTCAAACAGGGAGAAGTGGCGAACAGCCTACCTTTTATACTCGGAACTTCCCCTCTTCTTTTTTTCTCCGTCAATTCAGATTTCAAATTAATCATAATGTTTTTACAAAATCCCAAAATCAGAAAATCAAAAGAAAAATACACCAAATTAAATTAGAGCTTCTTATTGATTACATGAAAGGTTCTTTGATCCAGAATGAAAAATAACAAAAAAAATATTGTTCAAGTAAATTCAGAATATATGTCTAGCCCAAATTCTAGGTTACTTGACATAGTTGTAATAGAGTTTTGCATTAAAAATATTCGTAGAGATATTCATATATATCCGATTAATTGTACGATTATCTTTGCTTGTACAACTCTGATTTTATGTCTTGTAATCCTCTATATAAAGAGCCCCCTATTATCAATGAAAGTACGACTCAATTCTCTCCCAATTCTGTTTTCCTTAAACACGTTATTAACACAACGCTCTAACCCTAAAACCTAATAGCCAAAACGCTAAATCTGAATACAAAACCTTGAAACTCTTTCGGCCCCCGCCACACATCTTGAAGCCCTCAACACCAGGAGTCCAGAACAGGCAGCAGAACAACTAAAACCAGCCTGAAACCTATCGAACCGGCCACCGGAAGCTTCAAACCACCCGCAGCAAATACTCTACAGGTTCACCACCTTTCGGACATCTGATTGCTACAAAAATTTTCCAACAGAAGTGCTTCGAATCCAAGATTCAGGAACCGGAAGCAAAACCATAAAAACCGGCCTAAAAGTTACTGAACCTCTTGCAGAAAAACTGACAGAAAAGAAAAAAAAAGAAAAAAAAAAGAGGCGTGGCCCAAAGGAGAGTTCGACCAAGTCGGCAAAGGAAGAAAAAAAAAGGGGGATGCAGCCCAGAAAGGAGAAGGCTGACGCAGCCCAGAAAAAAGAAAAGAGAGTGGGCTAGGGCTAAAGCAGAGAAAAAAAAAGGGGGAGCGGCCCAGAAGAAGTCAAGGCCCAGCCCACAGGCCAAGTTCCTCCGGCCCCGTCCGGCCGCCGGCCACTGTCCAGCTAGTTTTTCAGGCCAAATTCTCCGGCGACCTATTAAAGGTAATTTTTAGTAAAGGTTCCCGTTTTCGAGTTTTTATTCAATTTCTCTTCTTTTTCTCGGAGAGTTGCAACCTCCCTTCTTCTACCCCCCTTTCTTATTCATAGGGGAGACCAAAAAGCCGAACTGTGGGAGTTCGTGCTCACTCCAAGTTTGGAGATCACTCTAAGCTTGGAGCTTGTTAAGATCTCCAAACTTAGAGTTTGTATAGAATTTATGATCGACCACTTACATCATTGTTTCGATCTAATCCAATTCCTCTTGGAATCAGATTTCTTAGAAGCGACTACGCTCAGAAATTCTATTGTTTTCATGGTAGCCTTTTTTCGCTCCGAAACTAACCCTAATTTCTTGTTCTCTTTCAGGATGAGTAACCTGAACAAATTGGACTTCATTCCATTGGAAACAACTGGCTCAGGATATCACAAGTGGGTTCGTGATGTCCGCCAGCATCTCAAGGCCAATGGAATCCTGGATACGATTCTCGAGCCTAGCCACGACGTCCTAACTGTTGAGCAAGCTCAAGCTTTTGAATCAAATAGAGCAGCCTTGGAGGCAAATAAGGCGAAAGCCATCATCTTAATGACTCGTCATATGGATGATTCGCTCCAGTACGAGTGTATGAATGAAGAAGACCCCAGAAGGTTGTGGGTCTCACTCGATTAAAGATTTGGCAACGTCCGTGACTCCTTGTTCCTAACCTAGAAATGAGATGGCATAAGCCGCATAACCTCCGCCTCTGTGATTTCAAGACAGTTCTTGGATACAACTCGGAAGCACTTCGCATTAAATCCTTGATGGAATTCTGTGGAAAAGATATCACAGATGCGATGTTGATTGAGAGGACTCTCTCTACCTTCCCCGTCTCTGCTTTAATGGTTGCAAAGAACTATCAAATTGATGTTACTGCAGGACGGATCACAAGGTTTCATGAACTCATTGGAGTTATAAATGTCACTGAAAAGCATGACATCATCCTTGTGAGGAACTATAATTTGAGACCCGTGGGAACAGAGCATATTCCGGAGTCCAATTATAGTCGCGCCCCCTAAGGGAGGGTACCAAGAGCGAAACCCTTAATCTTGGGACAATTCTAGACGTTCTGGTCCATATTCTCGCTCTAATGAGGAAGGTACGTAACCGCCAAAATAGGCGGACACGGAACCAAAGAGGTCAACATAGAAAGAGAGATAGAGGCAACGCCTCTGGCCATGTTGGTGGCGCCACCAACACTAAGAGCCATCCTAATGACGCTTTTAAAGCACCTCAATCAATGGAGTCTAAGCAAGGAGATGTATGTTCTCGATGTGGAGTATCCGGTCATTGGGCACATATTTGTAGAGCTCATGAAGAAATTGTCATCGCCTACAAAGCATATTGTGAAACAAGAGAAGCTCACTATGTGGAAAAAGAAGATCAAGAAGATGATCTAGAGTGAAGGGTTGAAGACTTCAAATCTGTCTGGAATCAATAGATCGCCAATTCTGTTTAAGTCTTTATTTTTCCAAGAGAAATAATAGGCAATTGCCATATACTTTGTAGTAAATGCCATTGGTTTAGTTTTTCTTCACATAGGCTCATCCAAAATGAGTATGTTGTCTAGGAAGGTTTTAAGATAAGTGGTACTTAAGCGAGCCTTGCTCCACCTACATCTCTCTACTCACCTGGTGATATTTATTTTGGAGTTACCGAAAGAAGTCAAACGACAACCTTTGTTTTGCATTAACTAGCATTTGGATTAGATTCTCTTAATGGTTAAGAGATAATGATGTACTCCGTTGGCTTATGAATAAAATTTCGAGTTCTTTTCATTATGACTCCATTTTAATTCTGAGCATATGACTTTGTGACCACAATGGCTGGGCCATCAGAATTAGTTCAAGGATATGGAATGACCGAAATTCCACTTGCCCAATCGCATCTTGATTATTGTCACAAAACTCTCTACGCTCCTAGGGCGAATCAAACCCTATTGAGCCATTCGAGCCAACAAATTCCATGCGGGAACGCATGTAGAGAACGGAAATAAGTTCCTTTGCAATACCTCTAATGATTGCGAACAAATGCGCATCTTAGAGAAGTTTATGTGTCTCTCTAGTGGACTCTATGTATTTGAGCTATTAAATCCAATAAAGCTATGAGATAATATCTCTTAGATTTAGACACGTATTGTCTTCGTCACGACAAAATAGGTCATCCTAGTCATAATGATCTGTCTGCTAAAGACTTCACACGGACATCCATTTTTTTGAGCAAAACGAAGCACAAATCAAAGGTTGATTCCTGGACTAAGTATGACAGCTGCCACTGCCTAGGGCACCTCTGCCGTCCACTACCAGCCTAGGGCTGGCATAGTCCCTATCCATAACACCATGGATGGCATCCATCATGGTGATGGCGCCCTAGATGATGTTGCAATCACCAACTTTGCTTCAAATAGCATTTCAGACGCTCTGACCCAACTAAAATCCTCATTGGTTGCTTCTAAGGTCTCTCGCTTGTTTTAGAAAGCCCGTTTCTTAAGGAAATTAGGACTGAGACCGTCTGATGCAAGGGATTCTTTGGACTGATTCAACCAACTTGCGAACGTTTAAATATCTCATGATGTTGGTTGACACGCAAACACGCTGGTCACGTGTTGTGCCATTTTCCACCTGTAAATGCTGCTTATACTACACTCCTAGCATATATCATATGACAAATGACTCACTCCCCGGATCATCCTATTAAGTCAATTGGACTTGACAATGCTAGAGAGTTTACATCGAAGGCTTTCGATAGTTATTGCATTGGGACTGATGTTGGACATCATATTCCCATAAACACACCTAAATGGTCTCTCGGAAACGACTACAATGGTAGCTCAAACATTGGTAACGCGCACCAATCTCCTTATATTTGCTTTGGGTGATGCAATATCGCATGCAGCTATGCTAATTAGTCTACGACTCACCGCCCCTCAATTTACCTTTGCATTATAGCTAGTGACTGGGTACCATCTCGTACTTACGCAAATTTGAATGTGTCATTTATGTGCCAATTGTGCCGCCACAGCGCACTATGATAGGTCCTTACAGACAAATGGGCAACTACTTTGGATTTGAGACTCCAACAATCATTCGCCACTTAATGCCCTTTCTAGGCGATCTCTTTACCGCATATCTTGCGGATTGTCACTTTGATGAGACAGTATTCTCGTCATTAGGGGGATATAAGAACAAGAATGTTCAGCAGGAAAGACAGGAATTGTCGTGGTCTATCCCCACTATGTCACATCTCGATCCCTGTTAAAGTGACGAGATCACACATATCTGCTGTAAATATGCCTACAAGGATGGTCGTTCCCACGAGAGGACGTAAGCACCACCCTACACGGAGGTAGGCATCGAGCCAACACCATAGAGAGTGGCACTTTGGAGTTACAGGCCATGGCTCCAACTAGGATGTATGGGAGGCCCGTGGGTTCGAAGGATAATTTGGCACAACTCAATCCTTGGATCATCGACACTCAAAATCCGTCTCATGAGAATCTTCTGGATTATGGTTATCGTTGGGGGACGCCTCAACGTCAGAACCTATTCCTGAGAATATAGAACTATATGAAAATTACACTAGTGTACATGAGACGTGGGATAGAAACACCATCATGATTGATGATGTATTCGCGCATTTCATTGATATCGAACCACGCTCTGTTGATGAATGAATGCCAACGTAGAGAAAATTGGCTGAATGGAAAGATGTGATCCAGGTTAAGTTAGATTCTCTAATAAAGAGGAAGGTTTATGAGCTAGTGATGCCAACACCTCTTAACATAAAACCTATTGAGTAATGGATCTTCGCTAGAAAGCGTGATGAGAAAAAGAGATAGTAATCTCGCCTTATGGCTCAAGGCTTCTCACAAAACGCCCTGGAATCGACTACGATGAGACATATTCTCTCGTAAGGATGTCATTCCACTCCACTACCCTGTCAGTTTGGTAGTTTCTGAATAACTGAACATGCAGCTTACAAATGTGGTCTCTACGTATCTCTATGGGTATCTAGATACATAATATACATGAAGGTTCATGGTGAACTTCATTTACCCAAGCCAAGTGGCTCTAGACCACGGAGCGCATTTATAATGAAGTTGAAACGCTCACTAAAGTGGCTACTTGATTGGGAAGGGATATGCCCGCGCATTTCCATAACAACTTTCAGATTCTATTGCAGTTCATGTTGGACATGATCTTAATTGGAAACCCTTAAAGAGATAAGGGAAACCGCTGAACACTTGAAATCCGATTTTGAGATGAAGGATTTTGGGAGAGCACGATTATGTCTCAATTTGGAACTTGAGCATCGTGTTGATAGATGCTTAGGCATTTTGATAAGGTCAATTCTTCAAGCACCCCCATGATCGTCCTTAGTTTTGATCCTGAAAAGATCATCTTCGTCCAAAGGATGATGATGAAGATGTGCTAGAGGCAGAAGTGCCTTACTTAAGTACAATAGGAGCATTATTGTACTTAGCTCAATGCACAAGACCAGACATCTCATATGCTGTGAACTTATTAGCTCGATATAGCTTTACGCCAACGCGACGCCATTAGATTGGTTTAAAAGATATCTTTCGATACTTGAGATGTACAATTGATATGGACTTGTTCTGCCCCTACAGAGAGACGATGGATTCGGACCCATCACATACCAGGAACGTCGCCAACACTGGCCTGCGTCCTCTATCCCCATCCCAAAACAACATGTGTTTTGGAAGGTTTTGCTGATGTTGGGTATCTCTCTGACCCACACAAAGGTCATTCCCAAACTGGTTAAGTGTTCATCATGGGTAAAGACCGTGATATCTTGAAGGTCTACATAACAGACCCTAGTCGCTATATCTTCGAACAGTGCAGAGACTATTGCTCTTCACGAAGTGGTTCATGAATGTATATGGATTAGATCCATAATTACGCATGTTCGAACAATTGTGGTTTGAAGTCTACCACAGATGAGCCTACGAGAATTTAGGATAATGTTGCTTGTTTTGAACAAATGAAGCAAAGCTACATCAAAACCTACAACACCAAGCATAATCAGCAACAACAGACTCTTCTCAAGATCAAAGTGAATTAGGTTCGATCTGAGGCTAGTGTGGCAGACTTGCTCACTAAGTCATTGCCTAAATTTCACTTTCGAGAAACATGTTGATAGCATCGTTTGCGGAAGTTATCCGAACTCCCATGACCGTAGTCATCAGGGGGAGATACAGACATGAAGGGGAGATGTCTACATGTATGGTCTCGAAACGTGAAGGGTACGTTGTGCTCTTTTTCCCCTTTGACCAAGGTTATTTTTGTCCCACTGGATTTTTGTTACTCGGCCAGGTTTTTAATGAGACAACGAGAGGAGCACCACATTTGGGCGACACAAGGGGGAGTGTTTAAGTAAATCCAGAATATGTGTCTGGCCCAAACTCTAGGTTACGATTATCTTTCCTTGTAAAACTCTGATTCTATGTTTTGTAATCTTCTATACAAAGAGGCCCCTATTATCAATGAAAGTATGAATCAATTCTCTCCCAATTCAGTTTTTCTTAAACAAATATCACATTATGTGTTAGTTATTGATTATGAAATATGTAATGTTCAGATCTAGATTTTTTGATTTTTTTTTATTTATTTTAAAAACCCTTATCCTACCCCATCCTTACATATGTTAGTGAGAATCGAACCCATAACCTTTATAATGTTGGAATTATAACTTACCAACATGTCACAGCTCACTGACAACGTTCAGATCTAGCTTGAATATGTAAAAAAACAAGATTGATTATATTAAGTCTCAAAAGCAACACTCATAAAAGGTCGACTAAATATCAATTGATACTTCAAGACGATGTAAAGAAATTAAATTTAAACAAGAAATTAGTAAGTAAGATCTAAATTTTGTCAATCCAATGTTTTGGAGCAACTAGACATGTTTGACTAATTTTTATCAAAATTCCTACAAGATAAGACCAATTATGATAAGACTTGAGATTGCCCTTGGTGAGATGCCAACCAAAATTTAAATCTAAACTTCTATGTAGAAATAGTTTGGTAATAAAAAAGAGCATACCCATCAGGCGAGAGGTTTGCTTCAATTTATGGTAGAAATCAAAGGGCAAAACATTTCAAAATCCCTGTAATATAAGACCCCAATTACAATAAGACTTGAAATTGACCCCGGTGGGACGATGTTCAAAATTTATTTCAGACTTAAATCTAAACTGACATATAAAAAGCAGACTTAAATCTAAAGTTACATATAAAAAAGAGCATACCCAAAAGGCAAGAGCTTTCTTCAATTTATGGGAGAAATCGAAGGGCAAAACATTTTCACACTCCCACTCCTCAACAAATTCAACGAGGAAGATTTTTTTTTTTTTTTTGAATAAAGGGCTGGTGCGGCTGCTCTTAAGCCTTGATTAATGAAACTGTCGAATACAAGGGGGACATTGAGTCTAAACCCCTGATTACATGTGGTACCTCGAAAAATTCGTTATTATTTTCCAAGGATTTTCCGGAATCTAATTTGTGGTTATTGGACGGTTTCTTGGCTCATGGATGGAGCGGAAGTGTTTCGGATGAATAATTATTCGAAGAATTTGGTTTTAGGGGGATTGCAAAGGTTGACTTTTTATTCGTTGGGTTTCTCCTAAACTTCCTTCACGAAAGTCGTAGAGCGCGTCAATACGAGTTCATGGACATGTGGAACGCGAAAATCAGATTTCGTATGAAGAAGTTATCACATTCAGAAAAAGTTTCCATTTTGGTTAAATAGGAAAAAAATCCAAAAATACAAACTTTACATTTTCGAAAAGTTTTCTCTCTCCTCTCTCCCGACCCAGTTTCGCCCTCTCCCTTCGCCGGTCGATTCTTCACCGTCCAGCCACCAATCGGTGCAATTCCAAAGGGAATCCTGCTCGCCTCAGTCCCCTCTACACGTCTATGGTGTTGATTAGTCATGGGAAGCACCGTACACGACGCTACAAGGCCGAGAAGTCGCACGGTGGAGCTGTAAATCACCCAGATCGGAGATCACGTTTCCGGCCACCATAGCCGGTGATCCTTGGGGGCTTTTGAAGCCCAGAGATGTAGATACTCTCCACAAAACCACTTGCAACGATTTGATCTGTAGAGATCGAATTTTGAAGTTTTTGAAACTAGGGTTCATCGGATCCGTCAACTTCCAAGGTAAAATTCGATCTTTTGGCTTATAATCTGACTTTGGTGTAGTTATGAAAAGTAAAATTGGAGTCGAAATGAAGAACTTTGCTGTTGGAAGTTTTGCCAAATTTCGACTTTGGGCCGGCGGCGGTGCCGCCACTGTGGTGGTGTTTTCCGGCCACCTCAGGGATAGTTTCTGTTCCTGATTTCGATCTACTCATAGATACGGGAATTTAGATATACAATACGTAATTTTTGGAGATCGTATGAGAATGTTAGGGTTTTTGTGATTTCGATAGTTTCGATTATTGATCCGTAAGGATTCGGTTGTTCGATCGACTTGTAGTTTTGATTTATTGATCGTAGAAGTGTTCCAAAGACGTTGGATAGTCTCGGATGAGGATCTGACTATTGGATCGTCATATAATTGTGTTTTGTGAATTGTGTGCTTTGTGTTGTATTGAGTGTGACCTTGATATGATTAGGTGATTGACAGAATTGTGTGAGCGGAGTATGGATGATTTTGTGCTGGTCTTGGTTTATGTGAAGATGCAGTAGGATTTGGAGGTGAGTAAATCTCACATGGTTCATTTACGAACGGATTTATTTATTACTCGAAATTACTTGTTTAATTGTTAAATCATTTTTTAAACAAATTATTTGTTTTAAAATATATGAACTTGATCGACAACGGTTCATGGGTAGGTTAAAACACTGTTTTGATATAAAACTATTTTCGAGAAGTATATTTTATAAAACTATAGTTGGTATTAGTGGTCATTCCTGCGTGAATGACTACGTATATATATATATATATATTTACGTGGAATATATATATTGGATGGTGTGACATTGGTGAAGTAATGATTGAGAGTTGATTGAATTGTTATTTCGAGCATTTCTCCTACGAGTTTACAATTATCATGTTGTGTTGATTATTGTGTAAAAGTGTGTCTTGCTTTAAGAAAGTATTTGAGTCATGTGTGATTTGTTTTAAATGTTTTGTTCTGAGGGCCGAAGTGTCCAAAGTTCGACGGTTTAATGATAACCGAAGTAAGATTGTTTTGAGGACGGGGGTGTCCAAAGTTCGACTGTTTAATGATAACCGAAGTAGGATTGTTTTGAGGACGGGGGCATCCAAAGTTCGATGGTTTAATAGTAACCGAAGTGCAAGATATCGTAAGGTTGAACCTCAACGGAGGTGGCAGGTTACGATTCAGTTAGAGCTCTAGTCTATTTCATGCGTACCGTCATGGTGGTAACTGGGTTACTGCATCATGAGTACGTAGTGTGTCGTATGCGTGCGGTTATGGTGGTAACTGGGTTACTGCATCATGAGTACGTAGTTTGTCGTATGCGTGCGGTCACGGTGGTAACTGGGTTACTGCAACATGAGAACGTAGTTTGTCGTATGCGTGTGGTCATGGTGGTAACTGAGTTACTGCATCATGAGTACGTAGTCTGTTGTATGTGCACGGTCATGGTGGTAACTATGTTACTGCATCATGAGTACGTAGTTTCGAAGAATGTTTCTGGTGTTCTTTCTTTAATTTATACATGAGATTTGGAGTATTATGAATTATATTGTTTGATTTAATTGTTTGTTTTCGTAATCTCCTGAACTAAATTATATGCAGGGATTACTGTTTTCTGAATTGATTGGTTTTATTGTAATCTCCTAAACTAAGTTATATGCTAGGATTACCGCCTTTTGATTTGTTTGTTTTAATGTAATTTCCTGAACTAAATTTCTATGCAGGGATTACTATGAATTCTTTTGTTTGTCTTCATGTGATCTCCTAAACTAAGTTTCTATGCAGGGATTACTAATTTTGCTTAATTCTTATTATGGGTACAGTTGTGGGTGTGATCTGTAGTGATTGAAAAATGAGTTGGGATGGCATGATTTTGGCAACCGCGTTATGTTGAGGGAAATGAGTTTGATTTCCTGGTTGTGCCGTTGAGGCAAAGGAATGGTGATCTGATAGATTGTGGGGACGTAAAATGTTTAAAATATTGGGAGTTATTTGTATAATTGGAGATTGTGGGAAATAAGATAAAATAAATTGAGTGACAGAGCATGTGGGTTTTTAGTTGGGTTGAAATTATTTAGCATGTTATTGATTATTGAACTTAACATTTTTGTTGTGATAATTGCATATTGTTTTTGTTATGCTAAGATGGTGAAAGCATGTATTTTGTGGAGTTAAATGTTGTTGCTTTAATTATCTCACGAGCTGAGAAATTATAACCATGAGTGACGTGAGTCATTTTAATTGCGTTTACTCCTACGAGCTTAAAAAGCTTACCGGGTTTGTTGTTTGCAATCCCGGTGCACTATTCCATGGTGTAGGGATTATTGTGCAGGTTAGAATATCGATTAATCGTCGTCGAAGCTGAGGTGTACGTTCGGTAGCGTGGACATCGAAGGGTACTCTTAGTTTTAAGTCTTCCGTTGTGTAGTGAGTTGTGGTGGGTGTGTTTACTTATTGAATTGTCATTCAGTTTAATTTGTAAACTATCTGTAATGTAATATGTGACTCTAAAGAACGAGTCGGTATTGACATTGTGAGCTCAGTTTGTTTAGTTGCTTAATTTAAATGAAAAAAATGTGTTTTTCTTGTGCTTGTTAAGTTATCGCGTTTCAGATTTGAATTTATTTATTCAAAATTCGGGTCGTGACATTACAATAAGCCTAAACCTTTCAACGAGGAAGGTTTGGGTGACTCAACTTTGGTCTTTCGACTTAGCAATATTTATATCGGCCAAGGCGATACATTATCATTATCACATTTATATTGAAATATCTTCTACATCTAAGGGTAGGTGGATAGGAACGGTTTAGAGTTGCATTCGATAAGAATCTGCAAGTGAGCCGATATGTGCTAACATAAAAAATAATGAAATTATCAACTAGGTAATTTTTCATTGCTGACCAATAATTTTTTATTTTTTATTTTTTGCATTTTTTCTTTCCTTCTGGGCCTTCTGCCCTCATTTTACCCAAAAAAAAAAAAGAGGGTGAAGACGTCGTCAATCTCAGACAAAAAAAAAAAAAAAATCAATGCCACACCTTCAGTGCATTTCTTATGCATGGCCCTCCCAAACCTATCTCATGTGTGCAAACTTGTCAGTCTACAAATCGTATCCAGAAACACATTGTAAGTAACCACATTGGGCTCAATACCTTGCTCAATCATATCCCTCAAGAACCTCTCCGCCATATCAAAACGACCAATCTTACACCATCCGTAAACCAGAACAGTGTACATTTGCACATCAGCCACAAAATCATGCTTCCTTTTGTTGAAAACTTCAGCTGCAAGCTTAACATGGCCATATTTACAAAGCGTGTCGAGTAAATAGCAGAAGTCTTGGGCAGTGGGCCGAGATGGGGAGAAGGTCTCGATGTTGTTGAAGGCCGGGATGGCCTAGTGGGTGAGGCTAGAGGTGATGAGGCAGCGTTGGGGGTAAGGTTGTGGCGGTCCTTTTCGAGGATTCGCTGAATTCGCAGAGGTTCGGCTCCATAGCTCGGTAGCCAAGCGAGGCCGGGGTTTGGGTTTTGGTGACTCTATAAGTACCAGAGATCTAGGAAGCCGTGAATGAATAGGACCGCTGGTGAGAACGTCGACGAAGAGTGGATGGAGAGAGGGAGAGAGTGGCAGTGGCTGTAATTCATTAATTGTTAATTGGGTTGAGGGCAAAATGATTATTTGCTATTAAATTGCGTTGGCGGGAACAAAAAGCTATTGCTAGAGTAAGTAGGATAATTTTTGCTCAGTTTGATGCTTTGGATCAAGGACCATAAATTATATATTAGACAATAAATGCATGTATATATAAATATAAATATATATATATATATATAGAGTTAAATACTGCTTACTCCCTATACTTATAGGGTTTCATCGTTTCAGTCCCTGACCTTTGAATTTCACCTAAAAAGTCCGTGAACTCCCAATTTCCTCCTAATTAGTCCCTACCGTCAAAATCTCTGTTATCTTCCCATAAAAAAGTCTATTATACCCTCAATTACTTCAAAAAAAAAAATTCTCTTCCTCTATTTTTTTCTCTTTTTACCTCTTCTTCTTTCGGCTTTCTCGCATCCTTTTGTTCATCTCCTCATCAAGATGGTTCCAATCCACACACCTTCAAGAGGTGAAATGAAAAAAAGAAATAAAAGAGAGAGAAAAATAAATTTAAAAATAAATAAATAAAAGTGAGGGCATAATAGACATTTTGGATAAATTTAACAGAAAATTTTGACCGCAATGACCAATTGGAAGAAAATTGAGAGTTTAGGGACTTTTTAGGTGAAATTCGAAGGTCAGGGACTGAAACGATGAAACCCTATAAGTATGGGGAGTAAACAGTATTTAATCCCGAGCATCAAACTGAGCAACCAGTATTCTTTGAAGGAGGTCCTTAGTATAGAATAGGCCGTTACATACCCTCATGCATTTGAAGGAGGTCCTTAGTATAAATTCGAAGGAGGTCCTTAGTATAGAAAGATTGTGTGTGTGTGTGTGTGCCATATTTATATCTTTGTTGTATTTATAAACTATAGGAGGAACTCAAATGAAAATTCTCACTAATAAAAGAAGAAATAAAAAAATCTCTTTATGAGAGGTTGGGTCTCCCTAGGGTTTGACTGCGGCACCGACATTTTGACCGGAAGAGATGGGGAATTTCTCCCTCTCTGGTTATAGGGAGGCTGAAGGGATGGGGTTTTTTTCCTCGTCGTTCTCTTCTGGCATTCAAGGGCGGCAGCCGGGCTCTAAGCCTTGGTTTTCGGTAGACAGTGGTGACTTGTCAAAAGAGAGGCATCAGAGGCTGGGTTCGTGGTGGCCTGCTAAAGGCTTCTTTCTCCGATACTGATCTAGGTTTGGTTTTGGTCTTGAGGATTGGTGGCCTTGAAAGAAGTCGTGGTCCCATTTCTTCTCTGTTGGCGTGGCGCGATGACTCTTTGGGTGGTGGTCCATTTGGTGGTTTCGACAGGGGCGGTCAGATCGGCGACAGGAGATGGAATGCTGACGGGTTGCCAACGTCAGCTGCTATGCAGACGGGGAATCCATATACAATAGTATCCAGTTTGGGATGGCGACGGTGTGCGTCGAAGCGGTGATGGTTCCTCTAGCTGAAATCTAAATCTGGGATCCGAGTCTGATCTAGTTTCAGATCTGGATCTGGGATCCAGGTCGGATCCAGATTTGGGCTTAGATTGGGATATGGATGTTGGTCTGGATCTTGGTTTGGGTGGTTAGTTGGGCCAGGGGCCCTTATGGGCTTCTTTTGCTTTTAGTTGTTTTTGCTTTTGATTATTTAGGTAAGGTCAGTGACGGAAGGTTACCCACTACTCGAAGCAATTCGGTGTGTGGAGGGCTGGTGCACCATATCGTTGGCACCTTTTTCAGTTTTTTAAACAAGGTAGGTGACGGAAGGTTACCTGCTACTCGACGTTTATCTCTACGTGGAGGGGTTGTAACGCCCCAAACTGCACCTCACCAGCTTAAGCACGTCACAGTGCCGCGAATCTCTAAAACATAAACCGAACGCTCGATTTACATTCTAAAGACCGCTAGGCATTTTATTTGAAAAACTTTTTGTAGAAACACAGCGGAAGCTACAAATACTTTTGAGGTGAAAAACTTGAATTTGTTAAAACCTATCTCATCCGTCCAGAACTTGGATAAAAGCTAACGTGAGGTACGAATCCCTATGAAAAGAATTCAACTCATTTTGACACGAGACTAGACTTCAACAAGTCCTGAACACGAAGATTTTGAGGTATAATTCAGATTGGAAACCAAGCAAAGATTTACCGAACTTGTTCCGCACACCCAGCTCCATCCGCTACTGTCCCGTCACCAGTGCACAGTACCTGCATCCATACTGTTGTAGGGGTGAGCTTTCGTCCTCGCTGCTCAACAGGAACTCTAACTCGACTAGGTTTGAAAATCAATAGACCAGTATTGGGAGCGCTCCAGTATTCGAAACATACTTAAACCAAATATTTTAAAAGAACGACAAACTTTGTAAGAATGCTTTTTAACTCGATAGTCGATGCATGATACAAAATTGAATACGCGCGCTGAATCTTACCAGATGGCCGGTCCCATAGACCCACTACACGACCTTACCTCAATTTACTTCATCACCAGGTAAGCGTAGCGAGAGCGTCCGCTACCTAGCTACGCACACGTACCGGGCCCGTTATTACTATCGGAATACCCGGACGACCGGCGTAACTAATCCTCCGGAGGTTTTGGGGATCGAACCCAAGGAAGTCAGAGCCACCTTTCGCTCTCAAGCCATCACACATTTTCTCACGGATTGTTTAGTATGCATTGCATTTGAACTTAACCAAATCGTACCACTTAACATGCATCGCTTAAATAACAATATATAAGAAAACAACTAACCGAGGAGAGTCCTGAATCCCTACCTGGATTCCGATGCTTTCTCTCACGTACTCCGAGAGTTGCGAACCTTCTGTTCCTCGGGTAACTGGAGTCCTAGATTCCGACATTTCGATAGTTAATAACTTTTGAACAATTAAACGAAATCTCGACGATTAATATATCGTCCAAACCAACTTTTCATGGTTTGACCAGGAGTTGACCAAGGTTTGACCGACCTTTCCTGGTTTGACCAGGATTGACAAACTTTGACCATTGTTTGACCAATCGTTAATGGTTCGATAATTACCTAAATTATCGAACATTGACTTGAAGTTACGTTATCGACCAAACATATATTGAGTGCACCCGATTACTAAGGCCACCCAATATATATATACTTATATATTAATTTCTTTCACTTTCTATCCATTTAACATAAGTACAAGCATAGAACATGTTTCCAATTTCATCAACATTTTATCTCAATCACGCTACACTTGGTCTTTTACTTCCATTTCGTATCTTGTCGCATAGTAATTACACGGAATTTACTATGGACCACCCAATACTTTCCAATTTCCATATAAGGTGTACCCAAACTACTATGGACACCCAATATGTTATTTTTCTTTCTTTACGCTACCATTTCACACAAGGTGTGCCCAAATTACTAAGGACACCCATACTCACACTTGACCATTTTCACCCTTCACAACCATTTCCTGATTCACAACAAAACTCAATCCACAATTATAATATCAATAGCATATTCAACAGCACATTCAAACATAAACTCCAAACACCCAGAACTATACAACTCGATTAGACTAGGCAAAACACTACAGTTCATCCAATATGCCAAACGTGCCAAAAGTGCAGAACCTCGATTTACCTTGGGTAGCACGAATTGCAGGTGGAAAACCCAAGCTTCTACTTCAACTCCTTCCCGAAACCCGGCTATGAATACACTGTCAAATTGATGCCCACCAATTCACAGCTTCTTGTTTTGATCTCGAAACCGAAACCCGACTGACGATGAACTGAGGTGGAGAGCGAACCAAGAGAAACCAGAGAAGCCGCCGGCGTCGAAGAACAACGCCGGATCACCAGCAGCTGAGACGGTGGCCGGAGTAGCCGGAAATTGCAGAACTCGCCGGAGGAGACACAAAGCTTCCCATCGTCGATTCTTCTTCTCCGTTCAGTGCATGGACGATCAGAGGCTACGGTGACGTAGGCGACGCAGAGATGAAGGGAATGGAGCTCGCGCGCCGTCGTGGGGTGGCTGGACGTGAGAGTTCCAATCAGGTTCCCTTGCGGTCGTTTCCGGGTCGGAGGACTGTGGTCCTCTCTCGAGACTTCTAGTTCATTCCTCTGAGCCCAGACCCATTTATAAACTCCCTCAGTTAATCTTCGATGGCTATGATCAAGCGGTGGCTAACGGATGGCCACGATTGCACCGTTGATTTTCCTTTTTACTTAAAATGAATTTCTATAACTTTCCAACTTTAGAAATTCATAACAAATAGTTTCCATGTCCGAAAAATTCCCTGAAAAATCACACGAACTCATCGTGTCGTGTACTTTATTTTCCAACTCTCACATTGAGGATTTCACTTTATGAAAATTTCTGAAAATTTCCTCGAGCACTTTAACTTTTATCGAAATCGATGAGTAAATTATCGAACTATTTCACTTAAGCTCGATAAATTTTTCCGGGGCTCACAGGGGTGGTGCAGCATATCGTTGGTACCTTTTCACATAGCCCGGGTTATGTACGCTGCTTCATCAAATGCTTAAGCCCATCCCTTTTTCTTACTTTTTGTATTTTTTTGATATTTCTCAATTCGATGTAGTTTCTAATCTATCGGTTGTATTAATATTTTTATTTAACCAATTAATTAACCAATTTCTCTCCTTGCATCCCTCTCGGGTATAACAAGGGACATGCTCCTTTTGTGATATAAATAACCCCTCTCAAGTGTAGTACTTAACTACTTAAGTTATGCATTTCAATCTGGTTAGATATCCAGTGCATTACCCTAAGTGCATGAAGCTTGGAGATGAAGAAATCATGCAAACCAACCAATCTTATCTCTAAGTGATTGTAATTCATAACCCCTACATGCACACCTAGTGTGTTTTCATGCTTTAACATTCAAAGGTTACCAAGCTCTAAACATTATATCATGACATAGCAAACACACATACTCAAAGTGGTAAAGTCTAAGCATATGCATTCATCTCTTGAACCAGCATGAAGGCATATTAAGGAAAATTGTATCACATAACATTATAACATCAATCCATACAAGATTGGCTAGGGCTTTCAACCCTAGCCCCAACAAAGTACTACTCACTCATAATTACATATACTAACTTCATAATCAAATTAAATACCAAAATATAATCTAGAGTTGGCTTAGTGGTGTATTGGATGGTCCCCTAGCTCACGTCTTGGTGGTGATGGTGGTGGTGGTGATACCCTCTCCTTCTTGCTCTTGAAGATTTGATAATAAAAGATAGTGAATATTGAATTATGTATTGTGTGAATAGGTGGAGTAGATGGAGAAAATGATGATAGAAAAGAGAGTGGAGAAATGATGTATGTAGATACCTCTCACTATACATGGATAGTTTGCTACCTCACCAAGCATAAACAACTCCCTCATGGGATCCAACCGCTGCTTGCATCTTGTAGCCCTATGTTCAAGTTACTCTACGGTATGCGGAAGTGGCAAATACGTCGCCGGGAAGCCACCTTCCCGGTCTTGCCAACATGCCTTCACAACTAGGCTTTTTAGACTAGAAATGGTGGTTGCTTGTCCCACATCTAAAACCATGTAAAGGAGAAGCATTCCTTCACCTACAAAAAGAATGCCTCCTCCCACAACTCAACACAATTCCATATCATCCCATTACACACTTTGTAATCCTCTTGGGCCGCAAAGCCCAACACACATAGTTAAAGCTTTCAAGTGGACGTAGTTTTCCGCTAAGGCGGGAGATGAACCATTATACATCTCGTGTCACATTCTCTCTCTCTCTCTTTTACGTTAATTAGACCCCTCGGTCAGTTAACATTGGCTGTGGGAAGCCAACACAACAGCTTCGTCACCTACCATGAACTTTAACCCGTCGGGGCCGATCAATGCTTGGTCAGCGCTCAAAGGCTGGTCAACTCCTGTCAACGCCAACTCAAGAAAGGTCAACGCTGCACCCCTTAAAAAAAAAAAAAACAAGTGTGAATTGCTGCTCTAGCGCCACCGCCAACCCATCCTAGCGGTAAAACAAAAACAACAATTTGCATCAAGTTCAAACTTGGGCTCAGTGCTTGCAAAAATCTAGGTTAAGATGAAGTCAACGCCCATAGGAAAAGTCAACGCCAACAATAAAAAAAATATATATATATATTTCTATGGACACCCAGGAGTTTGTCTTAGCGGAGCGGCAGTACTGGTGTCACACTCCGCCAACATCATTTGTCGGCCGCCAAGCTCCAACACCCAGTTTGGTTTGGTCAGCGTCAAGCCCCCACCTTTGTGCCTTCGTGCAAGGCTCCGCCTAGCTTTGCTTCTTGTCTTGTCGCACCTCCGAGACATGGGTTCACATGGACTGTGCACCATTCTATGCACCGCCGACAAGAACTGCAGCTCTGCTTCTTCTTGTCTCATCGCCAACAAGAACCACTGCTTTGCTCCTTGTCGCTCCGCCAAGAACACCATTCTCCAATAAACACCCCGAGCGTCAAAAATCTAAACCGCTGGCCACGGCCACGCTCCCTCAAACAGGCAACCGATGGGCGGCCTCTGCTGACTTCCTCCGCTAGGCACCACCAACGGCAACTGCTTCTTTCACCACTAGGTCCGCTGTCACCGAAGGGCTTTGAATCTTCGCCGAGCTCCAAGTCTCTGCTGTCTCGCTGAACTCCGCCGTTGAGTGTCACCGCTGGGCTTCACCGCTAGGAGCCACCGCTGGTCGTCGCTGACCAAAGCTCCACCAGCTAAATGTTCCGCTAACCTCCGCTGCCACTGTCAAGAGCACTAGCCTTTGCCAGGCCATCCAACGTCTCCGCTGACTCTGGGTCACCGCTGAGCACCAAGTCCTCCTCCACCGCTGGCCAAAGCTCCGCCAACCTGCTGGCCAAACTCTCACCAACGCACCCAGAATTACTCTGGACACCCAGAGCTCTCTGACCAACACTGTCCATCTCTATTTCACCAAGCACTAGAAAATTCATCCACCAATACTCAACAGATTGAGTTCTCTTCTCGGTCTTCTTAGCAATCGCCGGTTAAATGAATTATGAGATCAAGTTTCATCGACTGCCCAGGGACTGCAGCAACTCGTCTGCCCCTTCATAATTGAAAAAGTTAAGTTTTTTTTCTTTTCCTATTTCAAGCTTTGCTTACACACCTATTGCACCACGTGCTTCGTACAACTAATTAAGTTTTTGTCAACACAAAAGCATGGCGGCCACCCATCAATTGCACGACACATACACCTACCACGTTGCCTACGCACAATGTGTTGTGTCCTTGCTTTATAGTCTGCATGCTCTACATACATGACACATCAATACTATAATCACCGCCACATTACTTGACCAACGCATATGTTGGCAAAACGATTCTATTATGCATAAGCTAGGCTTGTCACCATTTACGGCAGTCACAAATTATCTATTCACAATTAATAGAGTTGCTAGCTTACCCGCTACATGCATGTCATGATACCCTTATTTCATGGTCTGCTATGCTCAAGGTATAGTACCACGTATCAAATGCATAATATAGTTGTTTCTTACATGTGGAGCTATCAATGCAAATCTAATATTTGCTTGATCACTTCCTATGTCAATATATCGCTGCAGCGTCGTTGGTATACACTTGTGCATCATACATAAATCATTCTAAATGTACACCTTTATGGTAACTCAAAATTATACCATGCCAAGCAACTATACTAATCAAATCATTATATTTTGTACACACGTACTGTGCTACTTTATATATGTACAATTGCATTGTACCCAAGCTCCTCCCAGGCATATGATCATTCTATCTTATCAGTCATCATTTCACTTTTATACGACCATCTCCCATTTTATATGATCAATGTAATCATACTCCTATTACTTGAAGTACAACATTTCTCATACTTTACCCACCCGAGTGCATGCAAATAATCAATTTTATTTCTCGGTCAGTTCATTAATATGAATAAATTGCTAATCAATCATTTACCTTCTGTCAAGGAGACACAATAATCGAGTACCGCCTCAATTAACGAGCCTTCTACTATGGTGCTTGGCTGGAGCAATGGAGCGTCATGTTTGGACAACTCCAACATGATTTGGGTACTTATATCAATTTCAACTCCAACTCGCTCCAAATCGGCATAAGATAAGTCACTATATCTTATCTCTTACGCTCTTGCAATTAGAGCTATTGCAATGCCATGCTTTCACCACTCCTAAGCATGCCTACAATATATCACACTTGATATGCATTTACATGTCTTCATGATCTCTAAGCATGTTTACAATAATGCAAAAATATTATTAGCAACTTTACTACAAGTACATGCTACACACATACATGCTTAAATTCACTTTCATGTGACATGCATCTAGAAACTTGTGACACTTACGACTTAATTAAACATGCCCGGATAAACGACTTGCTCGGGTTGCGACTCGCTTGGGTATCAAGTATGGCCACGACTTGCGCTTGGGTCATGCCCCGCATGCTCGCACAGCGCCTACACACTCAACTACACCCAACTTGCTTGATCATGTCCAACATGCTTTACTTAAGCCCCAAGTTCACAAACGCTTCATACTATGTCACCGGGACTACTCCCACAATTTTCTGTGGATACCCATTACACTTGGCACTATCTATTGTGCGTGTTATATGGCCGTAAGATCCACATATACAAATACCAATATTTTATATGTTCATACACATTAATGGAATATTGAATTCTTCTACCATTTGTCTCTTGCAACAAACTGAATTCTTTTCGCATTCCATTAATACAAGCGGTAACCAATACAATAAAGCATTCTACATATGCTCGTTTTTCGTCTCATTGTACAGGTTAGACAAGTCCCTTCTTGCTTAAGGAGTTCGGGGACATGTAGGGACTAGGCGCCTCTCGGACATTGTTTATGCTTGATGACTTCATGATTATATATAACTCCCTAATCAAGAAGCTCCTCTTACTCGGAGACTTCGGGGACTTGTAGATACCTGTCACTATACATGGATAGTTTGCTACCTCACCAAGCATAAACAACTCCCTCATGGGATCCAACCGCTACTTGCATCTTGTAGCCCTATGTTCAAGCTACGCTACTGTATCCGGAAGCGGCAAATACGTCGTCGGGAAGTCACCTTCCTGGCCTTGCCAACATGCCCTCACAACTAGGCTTTTTAGACTAGAAATGGTGGTTGCTTGTCCCCATCGAAAACCATGTAAAGGAGAAGCATTCCTTCACTTATAAAAGGAATGCCTTCTCCCACAACTTAATACAATTCCATATCATCCCATTACACACTTTGTAATTCTCTTGGGCCGCAAAGCCTAACACACATAGTTAAAGCTTTCAAGTGGACGTAGTTTTCAGCTAAGGTGGGAGATGAACCACTATACATCTCGTGTCACATTCTCTCTCTCTCTCTTTTACATTAATTAGACCCCTCGGTTACTTACATTAACAATGTAGTAGTGGTATTAATGGAGGTAGAGATAAGAAATGGTGGTGGTGATGGAGGAGATAGAGTAGTATGGATAGTATGTGTTTGGATTTTGGGAGGTGAAGATGGAGGTTTTGTGGTGGAGATAGAGAGAAAAAGATGTAATGGGGTGGTATGGGTGATGGCTCTTCCTTGTGAGAAGAGATGCTCAAATAGATAAAGATAGAGGTGTGAAAATGATGATGAGAAGCCAAGATAGCAGCTCAACCATTGTAAGAAGCACGGAGGTGTAGTATGAGAGTGGTAATAGATCCTAAGAATAAGGGAAAATGGTATGAAAGTGATGGAGTAAAAAGAGGGAAGTAATGATGAGCTATTAAAGACAATAGAGTGTAAAAATATGGCTAAGGGAGAAGAGAGGAGCAGCTAGCTCTCTTCATTGTGCATGGGAAGCATGAAAATGAAGAGTGTTGGAAGTGAAAGTGTGCAATGGATGCCTATTATCCAAAAGATAATATGATGGTTTAATCTTGCCATAATCTTGTAAGATTCTTCTAGGACTTTCCTTGAGAATCTCAGCATTATAAACCTTCCAAAAATGCACAGCAAAACCGTCGAAAAAGGATTATCGGCCAAGTTACCCTTATTTGACTAGGATTCATTTTCTGCTTCTGAAGCTTCCTTCTTGGACTAGGCTTGACTTGCTATTACCATGTTTCTAGATGGTTCTCGACTTATCCATGATCTATGACATCACATATTTAAGAATGATCAATAACCTTCTAGAAAAACTCCAAGTAAGTCGCCGGAAGAGATCTCCCAAAAAGCTTCGTGAAAAGCTGACAGTTTCTGCCTTATCAGGAAGCCTATTTGGCACTTGATTTACTGTTGCCTTGTTGATCATTCTGACCAGTAATTTGGCTTATGTTTAAGTACAACATCATATCTTTAAGTAATACTAGCCCTTTCTGTAAAGGTGTAGTTGGAAGATTGCAAGAAACACTCTCCAAAAATGTTCCCAAAAAGCTGATTCTGAAACTGCAGATTTCTACTTTGCAACAACTGTTTTGCATAACGATTTCCGTGGACTCCCTTGTAATTTTTGGCCAAGAAGTGATTAGACTTAGTCCTTTGCATCAGTACTTCATGATCCATGGCTTAATTTCTCTATTTAAACTCCTATTTTTCTGGGATTGCTTCACGAAGTACTTGTGCAGCCAAAAGTGGTGGTGCGTGAAAAATTCACCGAAATTTCACATTTTCTACAAAACATGGAATTAGATTAGTCAACACTAAATTGGACTTTTAGAACAAGTATTTTCATGTTTTAGGGCACAAAATATATATGTGAATTATATATAATCCAACAATCATTGTTTCTTTGACCAAAAGAAAATTGAATCCGAATACTAGCTAATACAAAACAATGGTAGTCGCTTGACTTCTTTCGGTTACTCCAAAATAAATATGACCAGGTGAGTACAGAGATGTCGGTGGAGTGAATCTCGCTTAAGTACCACTTATCTCAAAACTTCCTAGACATCATACTTACTTTGGATGAGCCTAGTTGAAGAAAAATTAAACCATTGGCATTTACTACAAATAATATATGGAAAGTGCATATTACATCTTTTGGAAAAATAAAGACATTATTCAAAATCGTCAGTCTCTTGATCTTGGCCTGACTTGAAGTCTTCAACCCTTAGTTCGTGATCGCCTTCTTGATCTTCTTGTTCCACATAGTGAGCTTCTCTTGCTTCACAATATTCTTTGTAGGCGATGGTAATACTCTCACGAGCTCTACAAATATGTACCCAATGATCGGATGCTCCACATAGAGAACATGCATCTCTTTGCTCAGGCTCCCTTGATTGAGACGCTTTAAAAGCGTTATTAGGATGGCTCGTAGTGTTGGTGGCGCCACCAACATGGCCAGAGGCGTTGCTCCCTCTTTATTTCCAAGTTGACCTCTTTAGTTCCGTGTCCGCCAATTTTGGTGGTCACCTTCCTCATTAGAGCGAGAATATGGACCAGAACGTCCAGAATTGTCCCTAAATTTAGGGTTTCTCTCTTGGCGCCCTCCCTTAGGGGCGCGACTGTAATTGGACTCTGTTCCCACGGGTCTCGAATTATAGTTCTTCATAAGGATGTTGTCATGCTTTTTAGCGACATTCATAGCTCAAATGAGCTCATGAAACCTTGGCAGTAACATCAATTTGATAGTTCTTATCAACCATCAAAGCATAGACGATGAAGGTAGAGAAAGTCCTCTCAATCAACATCGCATCTGTGAAATCTTTTCCATAGAATTCCATTAAGGATTTAATGCGAAGTGTTTCCGAGTTATAGTCAAGAACTGACTTGAAATCACAGAATTTGATATTATGTCATCTCACTTCTAGGTCAGGAAGCAGGGAGTCACAGAAGTTGCTAAAACGTTCTTCGAGTGAGATTCACGGCCTTCTGGGGTCTTCTTTCATATACTTGTACTAGAGCGAATCATCCATATGATGAGTCATAGGTTGACGACTTTTGCCTTATTTGCTTCCAAGGCAGCTTGAGCTTGCTCAACAGTTAGCACGTCTTGACTAGGCTCAAGAATCGTATGCAGGATTCCTTGGGCCTTGAAATGCTAGCGGACATCACAAACCCACTTGTGATATCTAGAGCCAGTTGTCCCCAATGAAGCAAAATCCAGTTTGTTCATGTTACTCATCCTGAAAAGGAACAAGAAAATAGGTTAGTTTCGGAGCATAAAGCTACCACGAAAACAAAAGAAATTTCTGTACATAATCGCTCCCAAGAAATTAGGAATTTCTTCGCGTAATTGCTCCCAAGAAATTCAATTCCAAGATATCATGGATTAGATCGAAACAATAATGTAAATGGTCGATCATAAATTCTCTAAAAACTCTAAGTTTGGAGATCTCAACAAACTCTAAGTTTGGAGATAGCACGAACCCCCATAGTTTGGCTTAGTCTTCCCACAAAAGAAGAAGTAGGAGATAGAAGAAGGGATGTTGGAAGTCTCTGAGAAAAGGAAGAGAAATTGAAAAAACTCAAAAAAGGGTAACTTTTAGAAAAAATTACCTCAAAATAGGGTCGCCGGAAAAGTCGCTGGAAAATGACCCAGAAAAGCCGCCGGAAATCGCTGGTGGCTGGTAGTGAGGCTAACTTGCTTGCAGGCACTGGTGAGCGTGCTTGCGCGCTGGTGTGGATGAGATGCTGCTAGCGTGCGTTGATGCGTGCACGAGGGGCTGCTGGTGTGCGTTGATAGGCTACAATGTGGGGGTATGCACGGGGCTGCGCGGAGCTGCTGCACAAGGGCCCCGAGGGTGCTGGGTGTGCGTGGTCAAGGCTAGCAAGCGCATAGGCGTTGTGCTGTCGTGGCGAAGTGAGGCTAAGAGCGCTGGGGTGAGGCGAGGCTAGAAAGAGCAGAGGCGCATGCAGGTGCCAGCAGAAAAGATGAAGCGAGGCTAACCGGCGAGGCAAATCAGACTGGTTCGGAACTTCCGATGGCCGATTGGGGGATTTTTTGGCATGTTCTGGATGTCTGGGATCAAGGACTTCAATGTGTGTGGCGGAGACAGCTAGGGTTTCAAGTTTACAAATTTAGGGTTTCAGGGTTAGGGCTTCGTGCTGATAACATGTTTTCGGGAATCAGAAATTGGGCCGGGAGAGAATGAGTTATGCTTTCATTGATAATGAGGACCTTTTTATATAGAAGACTACAACCAGAGAATACGAGTCTTACATGGAAATTGAATCATACAATGAATAAGATGTCTCCGAGAATATTTGTAAGACTAACCTTATTACAACTTGGAAAGTCACTAGAGTTTGGGCCGACACATAAATTAGATGTCCTTAAACAAAATTAAGGTTACTCCAAGAATTTAACATTAGAGTATTGAGCAAATTGTGTTACTAAAAAGTAAAAAGAGATGTGAAAGTGTAGGAGATTAGATAAGAAGAATTTGAGATATGAATAGAAAAACTTCTAGTATAAAGGATAAATACTTGCTATTCCCTGTATTTTTCTCCGTAAAATAGTTCAGTCCCTCACCTTTTAAATTAAACAGTTTAGTCCTTATTCTCTCTAATTCTTACACGATATGTCCAAAATGTCTATTATACCCCTCACTTCATCTTTTTTCTATTTTTTAATTACTTTTCTCTCTCTTTTTATGTCTTATTTTTTCTGCTTCTCTCTCTCAGTTTTCTCTCTCTCCCCTCTCCAAGCAACAAGCCGATCAAAATCCGAGCCTTCTTTCAATCAAATTCATCATATGGGTATTCAATTTCGCCATCTTTTTAGTCAAAATTTCCATCTACATATTCAATTTTCTCGACCAAGAATTGGAAGTTTTTGAAATGGGCTATAAATCCATCTATGGCTACCAATTCGTGTTCTCTCTTCTAGTTAGGTGAGATCGGCGACCAGCCTGTCGCCACCATCTCAATCGACTCACTTATGCGAAGGGCTAGGTACCCTTGGAAACTTCTGAAGGACTAGTAAATCTATCAAGGCAAGATAGATAACCAACCTCGTCAACGACAACGATTCAACTAAGACAGATGATCGGAACCAAAATGGCGAGGGGAGCTTCGAGTTCGAAAACAAGAAGATCAAATCGAAGCGAGCAATGACGATGAAGAGAGTGCGATCGAATTGGATTTCGAATTTGAAAATTGATGAGGGAGGCGATAGCCAGAAGGACAGGGATGGATGGATGTGTGCAGTTCCCGATAAGGATAGTCCAGTAAAGGATGAGAGTTACCCCATCGACCCAATTAATTTTGGATAGTCTGGTGAGGGATGTGAAGTTTGTACTTGTGAACAATCTAGAAACGTTTTGGTTCGGTGGTGGAAGAAAGTGGAATAGTGATTTGAGTGATGGAGTAGTGATTTGAGTGGCGGCAGAGACCCTACTGTGGCCAAGGACTTCGTCGACGGAGCAGTAGAGAGAGAGAGAGAATTAAAAGAGAGAGAGAGAGAGAGAGAGAGAGAGAGAGAGAGAGAGAGAGAGAGAGAAGAAGTAAGGGTATAATGGTCATGTTGAAGCTATTGGTGAGAATTAGAAAGAATAAGGATTATCCAGTTTAATTTAAGAGTCGAGGGGCCAAACTATTTTTCACGGAAAACACTACTAGAATTATGGCCTCAGACATAGGCCAAAAACCGATGAGAAACAAAAACCCAACCGATGTCTTTGTGGGTGATGAGAAATATCCGGAAAATGCAGACATCGACTTTTAGCCAATGTCTAGTATTCGTGTAGACATCGGTTCCTAATTATAAATCTATGTAAATAGGTTTAAATGATAACAAACTTACATGTTTTACTATTGTTAAACCCACATTTTATTGTATTTAATGCTTAAAGAAATATAGATTACACAACACAAGTTTGCGTTGTAACATCGTTATTGATTTAAGAACCGATGACTGATACTGTTACAGACATCGGTTCCCATTTTGGAACTGATGTCTGGTACTGTTATAGACATCGGTTCCCATTTTGGAACTGATGTTTGGTACTCAGTAACATATCGTTTTCGACAAAAAATCGATGTCTGTATATTTTAGTAACATCGATTTCCATTTTGGAACTGATGTCTGGTACTCAGTAACATATCATTTTTGACAAAAAATCGATGTCTGTATATTTCAGTAACATCGATTTTCATTTTGGAACTGATGTATCTGTATTACTAGACATCAGTTTTTATGGTTAAAACTGATTTCAACTTTATATCTAGACATCATACTAGAAAGTACGTCCGCGCGATGCTGTGAGTTTAGGCGATAAGAGTAGTAATCACAATCTTATAATGTTTGCCGAATATGCTATCGTTTTACATATCATAAAAGCTGGTTCACAAACATTTTCACTAACTCTTACAAACACTCTAATTCTTCCATTATCAAATCTATACATTCCTCCATTTCTGCCTTACAGATCACCAGCCTCTTCCACATTGTAAGTTGAATTAGATGCAAGAGAATACTTCTGTGTGGTTGAAAATTCCAGCATGACCAACCTATATATAATCTCCTCCATTTTGGCTACAAGGGACGAATATGCCACAGCCAACAATTCCATAGTCAAAGCTTTGTTTTCTTTTCTTCTTTCACGTTTGCTCTTCTCTTCGTGAAAAGTATCTACACAACTGCAAAATTCATAAATCAATGATCAATGATCAATTCATAACAAAACAAACATAACAAAAATCAATCACTGTATATCACTAAAAATATAATCTTCCAATTACAAAAACACCTCCAATTTCTGAACTAAATGACCACTAATAAATTTCCAAAAACACCTCCAATTTATGAAGCAAACACCTGATTTACAAAGCCAATTACTAATTGCATAGTCCTCCAATCATGTATAGAGTCATGTGAGAAACAAGGAAAGCTTATGTTAGACAATCCATAATTCCATATCATGTAGCAGAGTCATGTGAGAAAGAGAGGAATGGTTATTACCCGGCAATGCAATTCAGGTAGCTTAGACTCTGAAAGGAGGTAATCCATAGTACTTGCTTCTCAAGCTCTAAGATCCCATCCAACTCAGTTGTTCTTCCAGATGCAAAAGCACATTGGGGTTCCAAAATTTGTGCAAGATTTATTTGTAGAAGACACTGCAAGTTAAAAGGGAATGAATTTTCAGTTTTAGACTACGTGATTAGGACAGTGCTCATTATCAAAACAAAAAGTAGTAATGTTACTCACATCTTTAATTTTTTGAAGAGCAGTAACACAAAGTGTATTGTTAAGTTCCACATTGACATAGTCCCCACTGCAATTAGTTTTAGCAGCCTACAAGGAGCATGGTATAGTTAAAACTTCGTCAAAAGTAATGTAAGTATGTAACAGATGCTGACAATATTATACTTCAAATGAGCAGTAAAAAATTATTATGCACCTCATAGATTTCATCTGAAATGAGTGACACTCGGTGAACATATGGGATTCTCTCATTTACATCAATAAAAGAATCTGAAACTAGATTTCCAAGCAAGTATCCCTGTTTCAAGCTAAATCAAATTATACATTGCCAAAGAAACGAATTAGGGGAAAACTAAAATGAGATTAGATAGTGTATTACTTGGAGTTGCATTCTTGGCCTTGACCCAGACTATAAACCTGCAATGCAGTATCCAAGGTTTAGGAAGTTAAATTAAGAGAATTTTTTGTTTCCTTCACAACACAATACTATTGTTCATACATTTGACCGACTGTGACCTCTTAAGTAGTGCATGATTCACTATAGGTTCCATATCAATAGACGGTTTTCAATCGGGCGTGTGCGCATTATTGATGCCAATATTTCTGCCATGAATATGAAGAGACTTACCTTCTAGTATATTCTTAAGAAGAATGGGAACAATAAGTCCTGAATATGAGTCACCACCAATGTACAGTTGATTTCCCTGAAACCTTGGGTGTGCATATAACCACTGTTTCACAAATCATAGAAATGAGTAAGAGAAACTGCAAGATTTCAGAAACATGAAAATAAATGAACAAATAGAAGTACTTGTGATTCTTTTCTCCTTCCCTTTCTTAAGAAAGTATAGGTCTGTGCAGCTGATTTTGTATTGGAAGTATAGTACCCTTCCGAGGTTGTAGAGTATGAAAACCCAGCACCAACTGGTGCATCTATAAAGATTATGTTGGCCACCTACATGATTATAAGGATTTGAATGAATTAGATTAGCCCAAATCCAAAACATAATTAAGCACCAAATGCATAACTTTTTTATAAGCACAAAGTGGATTGAAATCTAAAAATTTGCACCTTGGTCCATGAATATGGATTCATAATTATAGTGGGTATGCTTCCATTGTAATGCAGATCATAATTATAGTAGGGCATACTGTAAACACATCTAAAGGTATACTTATTTTAGCGTTTAAGGCTACTGTAAACACATCTAAAGGTGTATAAAGATTAGTAATATTCAAATGTTCTTATTTTTTTTTACTAACTGTTTTGTTCCTATTTTGGTAGGCCTACGATTTAGTATGCTTCTTTATCTGTCTCTAATTAAACATCAAAACTGCAGATTAGATAGAAGATAACAGTTATAAACTGCAACCAAACCACTCGAAGTAAAAAACCAATCCAGCAAACAAAGAAGAGCTCCCAAGTATTGTGCCAGCTCTTCTAATAAACAAAGAAGACCCTGAGTATCTACTTCCCAAATTCCAGTCATTCTTAACCACTCAAACAAAAGATATAGAAGAAAATGATCCATGAAACTTACCCTTAAGCAATAAGCACCCACTCTCCCTCCTGTTGCTGCAAATACATTCGCAAATCAATCCAAAACAAATACAAAATGAAAAACAAAAATCAATTCCACAATCAATTCAAATGGAGATTCTCACCACGTCCAAAGTCGAAAAAAAGAATACAGCAATAGATAACTCACCAAACCTGCAGCTCTCCTGCTCTCTTCAACGTAATTTAAAATTTCGTCTCCCTCTCCTTGTTGATCACAAACCCAATATCACAACCGTAAACTCCTGCATACCAGTTTGCTAGTAGCTGTGGCACTCTCATTTGAGCTTGGGGCTGTAACAAGTGCCAATTCCGAACCTGTTCCATTTGCTTGAGGTTGATTAGCTGCAAGAACCACAAAAGCAAATTTAGTTACTTTTAGAGACATACAGAGGTCTTTCATCAAACACAAAGGCAAGAAGCTTCATGCATATTTCTTTAATGATTTACAAGAAATTATTTATTATTATATCACGCAGATAGAGATGGAACACTTACAAACTGGAACAATAGCTAAAGCCATGGCATTCTTCTCATCTAATGCTGCAGTATCGGGAACAGGATCATTCAAACCCTAGCAACAAAAGAAAGCCAACCAATTCAAACTTCAAAAACTTAGAATTTTGAAGACTAATTCAAGAAACAATAGCAAAAAAAAAAAAGGGGGGGATTGTTTTGAGAACTACCAGCAAATCAAGTGGTTCAACTACAGGTGCTACCACTTTTACTGGTTTAGGTGGAGGTGGGGAAGGTGGACGTGCCTCATCGTCTTGGGTCTTTTTGTCCTCTATGGCCAAGATTTCCTTGGGGCAGAAATTTTATTGTCAATCACCTGTGAAATTAAAGATTGAAGTTTAAGGAACTGTCACAAACTGTATCGATAAAGAGAAACAGTAACTACAAAGCAAAATGGAATACAAAGACAATGAAAACGAGATGTATAAAATCAAATATCAAGACTATAATACCAGAACATTTCATATAACATACCACCTTAAAATTCATTGAGGGCCAATATAAAAGGTACAAGATAATCCAGTATTAAACATAAAATCAAAATCCATAACTCCATTAACCAATACACTGTGATTTGTTATCAACTGGTAGATACTTCACTAAAGTTTATATATAAGTGTGCTCATTCATGTGATTGCATTGCATAATCTTTACAAGTGATGCACTAGTGTCAAAAAGCAAAGATCGGATTTATCTCATTTATGATTGACTCGAATTGATCCACTATTTTCTGATTGGGAATGACATTGGCTTGTTTTCTCCCAAAATAACCAAACTTACAGGAAGAGTATTTTCATACCTCCTTGCGAACTATTGAGACACGGGGAGCTTCTCTGACGTACTCTTCCATGGCTTGTAAAAATGATGCAGGGGGCTACATTATAAACAAATTATTATTTCAACGTGTATGGTTGCAAGGAATTCAAATCCGAAATCGAACCGTCAAGTCTGTAAGTAAAGTGAGTAACCAAGCAACTTACCCAGAAATCCGAAATCGAACCCAGCCTTCAAGCCTTCAAGTAAGCCTTCAAGAAGTATCCTAAGAGTTGCAGAACCAAATCTTGTAGGGAGTTCATGTCTGAGATTGACGAGCTCATGTCGGAGAATGAGCTCGAGGTAAGGTCGGAGAAGGATCTCGAGGTCAGATCGGTGAACAAGCTCGAGGTGGCTCGAGTCGGAGAAGGAGCTCGAGTGGCTCGGGTCGGAGAAGGAGCTCGAGTGGCTCGGGTCGGAGAAGGAGCTCGAGCGGCTCGGATCGGACGACTAGCTCAGGCCAGGTTGGAGAACGAGGTCGGGGAATCGGGGCAGGTCAGGTTGGAGAGAGAATGAGGTTGACAAGGTTCGAGAGTTTTCATAAAAGTGAGAGTTATTAGGGTTCGATAGTTTCAGACAGAGGGAAAAAATACTAAGTGGGGGAATGAAATAATTGGTCCCGCGTTTCTCAAAAGTTTCAAACTTAGTCCCTCCGCGTTTTTGAAAATTTTTCAAACGAAACTTTTCTCATCGTTTTATTTGGTGACTGATGTCTATAATAACAATAGAAATCGGTTTTTTCACAAACTGATTTTAACATGTTTTTTAACATCAGGTGCAATCCTGACCGATTTAATAGTGGCGATGTCTAATGACATTATTCTAGTAGTGAAAGTTTGAGGAGTAACAAAGTATTTAATCATTGTATAAATATCATCAAATAATTTTTTCACCAAAATTTGCTAATTATTTCTACAAAGCCTTAAGAAATAGAAAATATTTCCTAATAAAATGATGACGAAACTAAATTGCCAAAAGTTGAAATCTTGAAATATTCGGGTTACATCATTCCAGAACATCTTGAGCGACTAAGGCACATGATGAATTGGCAACAACAGCTGCATGGACGATAAACTATTATGTAGAATTTTTTCATTAATTATTTAATTGTTTTGATTCCAAGTGATAAGAGAGAAAATAAAAAATTCAGACTTGAAGAAGCCAACGGATAAGTTCGGTAAAATCTTCAGAACAAAACAAGCAGCTTGTAACCAATGTTTCTTCATTTCATTTATTGTCTAACTTTCCTTGTCTAATTCCTGAGAGATTTCTACTCAAGCGTATGACCCAAGCACATAAACACTGACTGCTGTATTTATATGCAAATGAGGAATCTTCCAAAAAAAAATCTGATAATCTAGAAAGACATGTGTTTATATTTTGAGCCACCCAAGGACTGGACGGCCAGAGGGAGCTCAAATTTACCGTGTTAGATATACATAATTGTATACATTCTCTCTGAAATGAGACTTCCAAATCAAAAGTAGCTCAGGTATTTTATATAGCCACACATCAGCATCAGCTATGGGCAGATATGAATGTTAGGCCCTCAAGCATCCAAGCAAACTATTTTCCAACAAAGGAATACCCACAAAAGCATGGACTAGACACTACAGCAGGCATCCACATACACTAAATCTCAAAAGGTATATACACTATATAAACAATTCACCAACATCACTGACCTTTGTCTTTCAGCATTCTGGTCATTCGACCTGAAGCAATAGATTGATCAACTTCTAGTAAGCATTTTGTGCAACCTACACCTCCGAAATCCAGTGGTGCATACTTGTGGCGTGACATAATGCACCCACAATGGAGTGGCTGCATAAGGAAACCAATTATTAGTTTCTTTCAAAAAAATATTGATGATAGAATGAAAGACACAGAGTTTTGTGTTCTTATCTTAATCAACCTATAATAGAATTTGTATTGATTCACAAACAGATGTCCGAAAGAAAATGAAAAAAATAAAATTATACTAAAAACAAAAAGAAGACTTACCTTCCCACAAACAGCACAGTCTCTCCAGCTTTCCGCTTCCATGTGAAAAGTTTCACAAAATATACCATTCACATAAGCAAAACTAAATTTGCAAAGGTTATAGTCAGTTACCATTTACCAAAAACTATGAGGAATAAATGGATAATTTATCAGATTTGCACTTTCAAAGTTTACCATATTGAGAATTAAAACCACACTACAGTAATTAAAAAAGTTTACACTCGAGACCTAGCATTTGTCCCAAGAAGATCACAGGGGAAAATTGCTATGCATTAGATACTTTCTTAAGGATGGCCTCACATAATAAGGAATTGCGTTGGATGGGCTAGAGGTACAGTTTGGGAACTTCTTTACCAATGATCTACCTATGTCCCTTCTAAGGTAAGATATTTCTTTGACTACGGTTTCATGCAAGCAATTAATTAGCACCAATTTGAGCTAAGGATTTCTGTTATAATTAACTTCCTTGTGCGGATTCAAGACATGCAGTAGGTCCCAATTATTGCTAAGATTGAAAGGGCTAAGTATAAGAGAATAAAAACCCAAGGATAAACCAAATTTGAACTTTAATCGTCAGTTACTTTTTTTCAATGCTCAGAGCTGTTTAACACAATGACACTGTGGCCGATATACTAGTCCCAATATGAAAGCTCGGCACTTAAATAAAATCAACCATAAGACTGAAAACCCTATGTCACAGCATACAAGTGCTCGGGAGCATATCACAATTTTCTTAACAGAACATGCTGAGAATTGGAAAATAAAAAGAATGGTAAAATTATTAAAGAAAAAACATATTGTGTGCCTTCGTCAAAGCAACTAACGGAGAGGGAATCAAGGAATCAGTGATTACCATCAATCAGCACAATTACGAAATCAATCAGTATTTAGTATCATTAATGTAATCGATATTTCCGTTGTAATTCTATCCCTATATAAAGGGACTATGAAATGAAATGAGTAGACCAAATTCCAATCTCAATTTACTTTTACACGTTATCAGCACGATCAGAGCAAATAAGCCCTCAAAACCCTAGAGAATTTTTTTTTCTTTTTCTGCCGCCACCAATAAAATAAAAAATAAAAATAAAAAATCTCCCTAGGCTGGCCCTGCCCAGACTGGCCTCACCTCTGCCTCTCCGGCCAAGCACCACAATGCCCAGCGCCGTCTGCGCCTCCCCTCCTCAGTCCAGACCGGCTTCCTTCCCTCCTGTAACGCAGCCCACACGGGCCTAGCCTTGCGCGGCCTCCAGCCACCACCAGCACGCCTTCGACGCACTGCAGCAGCCCCAGCATCCTTGAAGCCCTCGTCTGCTCACCCGCCTGTGCAGATCCCACCTGCAGCTCACGGCTCCTGCATCCCAGCACTACCGCCGGCCAAACCCACGGGCCTCACCTCACCAGTCTCATCTCACTGTCCAGACCGGCCACACCTCACCAGTTTCACCTCACCGGCCAGACCTCCAGATCCTCCTTCCGACCTCCTCCCTTCCTGCCCACCTGCTACGCAGAAGAACAGAGCAGAGAACCAGAAATCGCAAAGAAGAAGAGAGGAAGAAAAGAAAAAAAACAAACAGAAGAAGGACAGAAAGCCAGAACGAAGAAGACGCGAGGAAGAAGAAGAAAAGAAAAAGAAAAAGAGAAGAGAAAAAGAAAATAAAGAAAGAGAAAGAAGAGAAAAAAAAAAAGTGTGACTCGGGCCAAAGAAAAGGACCCGGCCCAAAAATAATAATAATAATAATTAAAAAAAAACAACAAAGAAAACAAAAAAAACAAGAACAAGGCCCATTGCTGAAAAAGCGAGAGGAAGCGGCCCAGTTTTTTTCCAGTCCAAAAACATCGCTACGCACGCCTACATCAACACGCGCGTGCGCTAGGATTGTTTTATTTTCTCGAAATCAAGTATGTTTTCTTTATTTTTATTTTTTTTAAACAAGCATGTGAATTTGATTTATCTTTTCTATTTTTAAGCATGCTTTAGATTTTATTATATATGCTTTTATTATCAAATTTTCAAACATGTTTAGTTAGATTATATTAATCATTTTAAGCATGCTTTTGTCATTTATGCTTTATATAATTATCTTTAAGCATGATTATATATTGGGTGCGGCTATTGCCACCCTACCATTTTCTTAGTTCACCCTACAAACATTTGAATTATTGAAAGACTATATTACCCAAGTGCAAAATGACTAATAAGTATACTAATTTTCTAAAATCTAAATATGTAAGAAAAAAAATAAATATATATAAGTAATTAATTAAATACAAAGACTACTTAATTTCTAATTGGATAACATTAATCTTTATCTTCTCCACCCAAATTTGAATTTATTACTATCTTTTGTCTTTTTGTTGCTTCTTCATTGTTAATTCGTTATTCAATTCACAAAACTATTATTTTTAACTTCATCAAAATCTTTGCAATATTCTTTGTGAACACCAAAAGTAAAAATTTAAAACACAAAGAAAAAAAAATCAATCTCTTCTTCATTGATCATAATTGTAAATTTACTAATCTTTTTACATAGATTGAAATAGAGAACGTTGAAATTGAAAGAAAAAATTAAAAAAATGACAGTAAATCAGATTATTGTTATAAACTAGAAACTTACGTTTGTAGGAAATAGAGAATATAGAATAGAGAAACAGAATATAGGAGGAGGTAGAAGTGTGTATCTTATTCATTCTCATAGACTCCTTTATATAGGAGTTAAGTTTACATCATAAGGACATGAAATATGAGAATTTACGTGGACAATCCACATATTTATTATATTTATAACACTCCCCCTTGGATGTCCACCAATTTGTGATATGGTGTTGGACGCGCTTAATGTTGCCTCGTCAAAAACCTTGCCAGGTAACAAAAACCCAATGGGATAAAAATAACCCTGGTCGAAGGAGAAAAAGAGTACAACGCGCATATGTCTTAGGTAGCATGTTTCTTGATGCTCCCCCTGATTGGAATCTCCCCCTGATCATTGGATGTGTCACTTGACAGCTTCGAGAGTCGCCTCAAACCGATACCATTTACTAACTTCTGAAAAGTGCATTTCGGTAGGGATTTGGTGAAGAGATCAGCTAGGTTGTCATTAGATCGGATCTGCTTAACTTCAATCTCTTGACTTTTCTGAAGCTCATGAGTGTGGAAAAACTTTGGTGCAATATGCTTAGTTTTATCACCTTTGATGAATCCTTCCTTAATTTGAGCAATACAGGCCGCATTGTCTTCATGAAGGATGGTTGGAGCATCAGTCACTGAAGGTAACTCACAAGTACTCCGAATATGGCGGATCATTGATCTTAACCAAAAACATTCACGACCAGCTTCATGTAGTGCAACTATTTCAGAGTGATTAGAGGAAGTTGCCACTAGTGTTTGCTTTGTTGATCGCCATGATATTGCTGTATCTCCACAAGTAAATACATATCCTGTTTGAGAGCGACCTTTATGTGGATCAGAGAGATATCCTGCATCAGCATATCCAACAATTTTTGGACCATTGACAGGATTATTTGCATAGAATAAACCCATGTCTGTAGTACCACGAAGGTAGCGTAAAATATCTTTTACACCTTTCCAATGGCGTAATGTTGGAGCAGAGCTATATCTTGCCAACACACTTACTGCAAAAGCAATGTCCGGTCTTGTACATTGTGCCAAATAAAGTAAAGCACCAATAGCACTAAGATATGGTGTTTCTGGACCAAGAATATTTTCATCATCTTGTCTTGGTCGATATTGATCTTTATTGGTGTCAAGCCTACGGACAACCATTGGCGTGCTTAGTGGGTAAGCTTTGTCCATACCAAATCTCTTTAGGACTTTTTCAGTATAAGTTGATTGATGGACAAGAATTCCACTAGCTAAATGCTCGATTTGCAAACCGAGACAATACTTAGTTTTACCAAGGTCTTTCATTTCAAACTCACGTTTCAAATATTCAGCAGTCTTTTCAAGCTCTTCAGAGCTTCCAATTAAATTCATGTCATCGACATAGACTGCGATTATTGCAAAACCAGAAATTGATTTCTTAATGAAAACACAAGGACATATAGGATCATTGATGAATCCTTCCTTGAGCAGATACTGACTAAGACGATTATACCACATTCGTCCAGATTGTTTAAGTCCATATAATGATCGTCTCAATTTGATTGAGTACATGTTATGTGGTTTTGTGGTTGCTTTAGGCAACATAAAACCTTCTGGGACTTTCATGTAAATATCAGTATCTAATTCCCCGTATAGGTATGCAGTAACAACATCCATAAGTCGCATATCAAGTTTTTCTGAAACCACCAAACTTATTAGATAGCGGAACGTAATGGCATCCATCACGGGGGAATATGTTTCATCATAATCAATTCCAGGTCTTTGTGAAAAACCTTGTGCCACAAGTCGCGCCTTGTATCTTGCAATCTCATTATTCTCATTGCGCTTTCTCACAAACACCCATTTGTAACCAACTGGTTTTACATTGGGTGGTGTTTGGACAACAGGTCCGAAAACATAGCGCTTGCCTAGAGAATTTAATTCTACTTGGATTGCATCTTTCCATTTGAGCCAATCATGTCTCTGTCTACATTCATTGACAGACCGAGGTTCAGTATCATCGCCTTTTATTATTTCAGTAGCTACTGCGAATGAAAATATATTATCAATGATCATATCTCTACGATCCCACAACTCATTGGTGTACACATAGTTTACGGAAATTTCCTTATTTTCAGGTACCTGAGCCTCAGTTGAGACTTGTGTGTCACCAAAAACATTGTCCTCTTCTGTAATTTCAGAATCATGAGTTGTTGGTCGGACATTGATATCTTGCCCAAAAGTTTTCCCGGGAGCGATTTCATTATGATTCATAAGTGCCATTGATTTCCTTTTTCTAGGAACTGAATCTTTTGAACCTATAGGTCTGCCTCGCTTCAAGCGTGCAACAGATGGCTCATTAGCGGCCACATTATTTTGTCCAATTGGGACATCAATTCTTGTAGGCGCATTGGCAGCTGGAATATGTGATCTTGTCACTTTTGCTGTATTAGTGAATGCATCAGGCATTGTGTCAGCAATATTTTGTAAATGAAGAATCCTTCGTACTTCATTATCACATTGTTTGGTACAAGGATCAAGATGAGATAAAGTAGGTACAGTCCACGATAATTCACGACGTTCAAAAGGAACAATCTTATCTCCCCCTAACGGTGGGAATACCGTCTCATCAAAGTGACAATCTGCAAAACGTGCAGTAAAGATATCACCCGTCAGGGGTTCTAGATATCGAATAATAGATGGTGAATCAAAACCAATATAGATTCCCAAATGACGTTGAGGGCCCATTTTAGTACGTTGTGGCGGTGTAATAGGCACATAAACAGCACAACCAAAAATTCGAAGATGGGAGATATTGGGCTGCCTCCTAAGGACAAGTTGTAATGGGGAATATTGATTGTTGGCTGTGGGCCTCAACCGAATTAGTGTTGCCGCATGAGAAATAGCATGTCCCCAAGCAGAAATTGGCAACTTAGTCTTCATTAATAGGGTACGTGCTATTATTTGAAGGCGCTTAATAAAAGATTCTGCCAAACCATTTTGAGTATGAACATGAGGAACAGGATGCTCAATGTCAATTCCCATAGACATGCAGTAGTCATCAAAAGTTTGAGATGTAAATTCACCAGCATTATCTAATCGAATGGACTTAATGGAGTAGTCCGGGAATTGTGCTCGTAATTTAATTATTTGAGCAAGGAGTTTGGCAAATGCCATATTACGAGTGGATAGAAGGCAAACATGAGACCATCTTGTAGATGCATCAATCATGACCATAAAATATCGAAATGGTCCACAAGGAGGTTGGATAGGTCCACAAATGTCCCCTTGAATTCTTTGCAAAAAAGATGGGGATTCGCTATCAATCTTGGCATAAGATGGTCTGATGACCAATTTTCCTTGCGAACAGGCTTTGCAAGGGTTGCTTGGCAAAGTAACATGCTTAGTCAACAACGGATGACCATTGGAATTTGTAATTATTCTCCGCATCATGGTAGATCCGGGGTGACCCAAACGGTCATGCCAAAGCACAAATGCATGGTGATCTTTGGATTGTTGGTTCATTACATGGTATGCCTCAATTGGGGTAATGATTGTATAATACAACCCAGATGATAGGGCAACCAATTTTTCCAATATGCGCCTTTGGTTGTCATTATTGGAAATAATGCAAAGATATTCCACATTTTGATCATTTGTGGTCTCAATATGGTATCCATTTAAACGGATATCCTTAAAACTGAGCAGATTCCTTTTGGATCTGGAAGAGAACAAAGCCTCTTGAATGGACAATATAGTGCCATTCGGTAGTTTAATATGGGCTCTACCAGAACCTTCAACCAGGTCTGTGGATCCAGATATTGTGGTCACATTAGCTTTAGTAAGGACCAAAGTGGAGAAAAATGTTTGATCTCGAAGAATCGTGTGCGTAGTAGCACTATCAGCAAGACAAATATGATCTCCATCGTTTTGGAGCTGAGTGCATCCATGAATCATAGTCATTGCCTTCAGAAGAGAAAATAAATAAATAAATAAAACTGCTTAGAGCAAAAATATGCATGTAGCAAAAAATGATTAACATAATAGGAAAATATAAATAGTTTGCTGAGGCGCATATTGGTACTTTATAAACTAGAAACTTACGTTTGTAGGAAATAGAGAATATAGAATAGAGAAACAGAATATAGGAGGAGGTAGAAGTGTGTATCTTATTCATTCTCATAGACTCCTTTATATAGGAGTTAAGTTTACATCATAAGGACATGAAATATGAGAATTTACGTGGACAATCCACATATTTATTATATTTATAACACTCCCCCTTGGATGTCCACCAATTTGTGATATGGTGTTGGACGCGCTTAATGTTACCTCGTCAAAAACCTTGCCAGGTAACAAAAACCCAATGGGATAAAATAACCCTGGTCGAAGGAGAAAAAGAGTACAACGCGCATATGTCTTAGGTAGCATGTTTCTTGATGCTCCCCCTGATTGGAATCTCCCCCTGATCATTGGATGTGTCACTTGACAGCTTCGAGAGTCGCCTCAAACCGATACCATTTACTAACTTCTGAAAAGTGCATTTCGGTAGGGATTTGGTGAAGAGATCAGCTAGGTTGTCATTAGATCAGATCTGCTTAACTTCAATCTCTTGACTTTTCTGAAGCTCATGAGTGTGGAAAAACTTTGGTGCAATATGCTTAGTTTTATCACCTTTGATGAATCCTTCCTTAATTTGAGCAATACAGGCCGCATTGTCTTCATGAAGGATGGTTGGAGCATCAGTCACTGAAGGTAACTCACAAGTACTCCGAATATGGCGGATCATTGATCTTAACCAAAAACATTCACGACCAGCTTCATGTAGTGCAACTATTTCAGAGTGATTAGAGGAAGTTGCCACTAGTGTTTGCTTTGTTGATCGCCATGATATTGCTGTATCTCCACAAGTAAATACATATCCTGTTTGAGAGCGACCTTTATGTGGATCAGAGAGATATCCTGCATCAGCATATCCAACAATTTTTGGACCATTGACAGGATTATTTGCATAGAATAAACCCATGTCTGTAGTACCACGAAGGTAGCGTAAAATATCTTTTACACCTTTCCAATGGCGTAATGTTGGAGCAGAGCTATATCTTGCCAACACACTTACTGCAAAAGCAATGTCCGGTCTTGTACATTGTGCCAAATAAAGTAAAGCACCAATAGCACTAAGATATGGTGTTTCTGGACCAAGAATATTTTCATCATCTTGTCTTGGTCGATATTGATCTTTATTGGTGTCAAGCCTACGGACAACCATTGGCGTGCTTAGTGGGTAAGCTTTGTCCATACCAAATCTCTTTAGGACTTTTTCAGTATAAGTTGATTGATGGACAAGAATTCCACTAGCTAAATGCTCGATTTGCAAACCGAGACAATACTTAGTTTTACCAAGGTCTTTCATTTCAAACTCACGTTTCAAATATTCAGCAGTCTTTTCAAGCTCTTCAGAGCTTCCAATTAAATTCATGTCATCGACATAGACTGCGATTATTGCAAAACCAGAAATTGATTTCTTAATGAAAACACAAGGACATATAGGATCATTGATGAATCCTTCCTTGAGCAGATACTGACTAAGACGATTATACCACATTCGTCCAGATTGTTTAAGTCCATATAATGATCGTCTCAATTTGATTGAGTACATGTTATGTGGTTTTGTGGTTGCTTTAGGCAACATAAAACCTTCTGGGACTTTCATGTAAATATCAGTATCTAATTCCCTGTATAGGTATGCAGTAACAACATCCATAAGTCGCATATCAAGTTTTTCTGAAACCACCAAACTTATTAGATAGCGGAACGTAATGGCATCCATCACGGGGGAATATGTTTCATCATAATCAATTCCAGGTCTTTGTGAAAAACCTGTTTCAAAATGTTCATAAATATGAACAATGGATCCCAAAGGGAACACACGAGAAAAACATTCGTGTGATGTCTATAGAACCATAGGTTCTAAGACTACTCGGTCAGAGGACTCGAGTCTTGAGCAATGGAACATGTAGTATTCTTGTCATATAGAAAATATAAATTGTCAACAATTATATGAAAGCATAAAAAAAATTGATATTCATCTATAGGAAAAAGGGAACTCATAGATCATTTGCCTTGGTATAAGCAACTATGTTGCGACATAAGACTTGTAGATCATCATGGAGTTCAAGGAAGAAGAAAAATTAGAGCAAATTCGTGCTGATAACGTGTTATAAACTAGAAACTTACGTTTGTAGGAAATAGAGAATATAGAATAGAGAAACAGAATATAGGAGGAGGTAGAAGTGTGTATCTTATTCATTCTCATAGACTCCTTTATATAGGAGTTAAGTTTACATCATAAGGACATGAAATATGAGAATTTACGTGGACAATCCACATATTTATTATATTTATAACAATTATGATTTTATTAGGAAATTTTAATAAATTTTAATGTTTTTATGAGTATAAATTAAATGAGATATTTTAGTTAAAAACATTTATTTTTTAATTGGATATGTCATATAAGGATATTGTTGGAAAGGAAAATGGGTTAAATAAGCAAATTTAATAATTGAAATTAAAATGTAGGGTGAAATAAGCAAGTAGGGTGAACAAAGAAAATAGTAGGGTGACAATAGCCGCACCCTTATATATTTTATTTTTGAGCATGCCATATATATCTATATATATTGTTATATATTATTTATGAAATTTTGAGCATGTTTTTATTTTATTTACGCTTATACAAAGTATGTCTACGCATGCTTTGTATTATGCTATTGTTTACATTTTATTTTATGCATGATATATTCTTGCTATTATTATATAATTTGCTATGATTATGTGTAGTATATAATTTGGTGTATATTTATGAAATTTGAGCATGCCATGTACTTTATTTCTTATATATGCTATTTTTAAATGTGCTATGCTTATTTTTAGAATGCAATATACAAAAATTGCGTTTTGCCATGATAATGAAAATTCATGCGCATTATACACACACACTTACCGTGATAAAGTATTTTCACATAGCATCGAAAAAAATATGACCATTACAAATCTTGGTCTTAAAATCTAATTCACATTTTTGGAAAATAATTTACATGGATGTCTTTATGACTGCGTAATTTATATCTTCACTCTTGTTTATGTAGATGGCTGATCCAACTCGACCTGAATTTGACATCTTGGACTCAGAAGGACTTGAGTACCATCGTTGGGTTTCCGATATGGAAACTGCCTTTGTGGCAAAACTGCCACCATTACTGACTCCAAAGATGATGAACTATCTAATAAGGTGAAAGCAGATGCCTTAATGTTTCTGAGGCGACATATTGATCCTAGCCTACGCTTGGAGTACCTTCAGTTGAAGACACCCAAAGAATTGTGGGATACCCTTAAGGGACGTTTTGGGAACATTCATGACACTTTACTCCCAGAACTAGCTATTCAGTGGAATGGAATCCGCTTGCTTGACTATAAAAAGGTCAATAACTTCAACAAGGACATGTTGCGCTTAAAGGCACGTCTCAATTTTTGTGGAAGGGAAATCACAGAAGATGATATGATCTATAAGACTCTTACCACCTTTCCTACTTCAGCATTTATACTAGCGAACCAATATAAGTTGGAGTATGACAACAAAAAAATCACAACCTTCAATAAGTTGATAAGCCTACTGCAAGTGGCTGAGAGACATAATGAGATTTTCTTGAACAACAATGCCAGGCCCACTGGGACAAAGAAAATTCCCAAGACTCATTATGGAAAAATGAAATGTGGAAAGACCTCCAATGCAAAGGGGTTTAGACGTGTTGATCCCTACCCACGTGGCAACCATGCACCACGTGGAAAGGGACATGGGGATCATGGAAACAAGATGCAAAAGGAAAGAGTTGACAATGAACCATGCTATAGGTGTGGATTCATTGGGCATTGGTACAAGAACTGCCAAGCAAACAACAGAGTAGCAGCCAATTACAAGAGGTATAGAGAGTCTTAATAACAAGAGGATCACTATATGGAAGAAGGAGGTCATGACCTAGATGTCAACCTTACAATTGCAGACTTCAATGGCAAAAAAGGAACTTGCTAAGTCAATGGATGCTCTCAATATTGACTGATCTGCTTTATTTATTTTCCAAAAACAGTTGTGAAGGCATAATGCCTCATTTTTAATTAGACTATTACTTGGTCTTAAAGTTTATTTCAATAATTGTTTGATAAATTAGATTTCTGAACAAAACCTTGATTTGATTATCGTTGGCTCATTAATAAATTTTGAATTTTATTCTCAAGCACTGAATTTATTCAAATTTATTTACTACACATATTTACATGGTTCGAAATTGCAATATAAAGATGTAAAGCAATACATCTAGAGAAAAAATTATTATTAGAACGAAAAGATTATCATTCTACTAAAATAGAAATACTCTAAAGAATCTGAGATATATTTAAAGTCAAAAACGCTCTGTATGCACCAAGAGCTAATTGAACCTTGTTAAGTTTCAAAGATATTCGTGCCAACGGTTATCATGTAAAAACACACTGTGAGAATGGAACTGAATACATTTATATTACCTCTAATGAATGTGGAAGGAAACGCATTTTAGAGAAACTTATGAGTCAATCTAGTGGACTGTACCTCACTACGATTTGGATAATTGAATCATATGCTGTCACCAACAATGAAATGTGGGACACTAACTCATACAGGCTTTGGCATGACCGCCTAGGGCACCCCGGTCGTGACATGATGATCCGTATTTTAACGAACTCATACGGACATCCCTTCTTTCGAGTGAAAAATAAAATGGGACAAAAATCCTTCACACTGCACGGTGTCGGTCCTAGTACTGCTCAAATGCAGTCATTGCTTCTGAAGTACCAGAAGCACTACCACTCTCCCATTATGCCTCATTGACTATTTCAAAGGCACATCACTCGTTTTGCAAAGCCTGCTCTTTAGCAAAAACAGGATCGAGACCTTCCTATGCTAAAGATATAAAATAAAACATTCCATTCTTACAAAGGATACAAGGAGATATCTGTGGACCTATCCATCCGGAATGCGAACCATTTTAAGTACTTTATGGTTTTGGTGGATACTTCGACACACTGGTCACCTGTCGCTTTATTGTCCACAAGAAATGCTGCAAAACTCCTAGCACAGATTATACGTTTAAGGGCTCACCACCCTGATAACCCTATCAAGTCTATAAGGCTTGATAACGCTGGAGAGTTTACATCAAAAGCATTTGATGAATATTGCATGCCTATTGGGATCGATGTAGAGCATCTTGTACCCCATGTGCATACACAAAACAGTCTCACAGAAGCCACCATCGAAAGGCTATAGATGGTGGCTAGGGCATTGGTTATGTGCACCAACCTGCCTATATCTGCATGGGGTTATGCAATATTGCACGCAGCTTTACTTATTCGTTTCAGACCCACAGCTAGCCAACCATTTTCTGCGTACCAGTTGGTAACTGGATATGAGCCTGACATTTCACACTTACGCATATTTGGTTGAGCAGTATATGTGCCTACTGCGCCCCCACAGCACACCAAAATGGGTCCTCAGAGACGATTAAGTATTTATGTTGGATATGAATCCCCAACAACTATCCGCTATTTGGAATCCTTGACAGGCGATCTCTTTACCGCTAGATTTGCAGACTGTCACTTTGATGAGACAGTCTTCCCGTCGTTAGGGGAGATAGGAAAAAGGATTTTCCAAGGGAACGACAGGAATTGTCGTGGTTTGTTCCCACTCTATCTCATTTTGATCCCCGCACTTCACAAAGTGAAAGTGAAGTGAAAATAATAATCGATCTTTAGAACGTAGCAAATTCGATGCCTGATGCGTTTACTGATATCTTAAAACTGACGAGATCACATATACCAGCTGCAAATGTGCCTGCAAGGTTAGAAGTCCCCAACAAGGGGCACGGTGCCGCAGATAGAGGCACTGCAACCGCACTTAGTAGAGGTGTGGTTGAGGCCGTGGCTCCCCAAGGAAGAGGGGGAGGCCACTTGGTTCGATTGACACTCACCCAAGGAAGAAGAGGGTAAGTAAGGCACAAACCAATCATCAATGTATAGAATCCCTCTTATGAGATTGTCTCTGATTATAGTTATGTCTATGAATCAATACTGGAGGACGCTCCGATGTTAAAAATGATTCCAGAGAACAAAGAAATATCAGAGGATTATGAGAGTGCGTATGAGTTGATAGAAAGATCTTCCATACACATTGATGATATATACTATTGCTCAAGGAATCATAGAGCACGATGATATCGAACCACACTCTGTTGCAAAATGTTAACAAAGAGCAGATTGGTCTAAATGGAATGAAACAATCCAGGAAGAATTAGATTCTCTGACAAAGAGACAGGTATTTGGTCTGGTAGTGTTAACCCCACCAAGTGTAAAGCCTGTAGAACATAAATGGGTCATTGTCAGAAAGCGTAATGAGAAAAATGAAGTCCTGAGGTATAAGGCTTGCCTTGTGGCGCAAGGTTTCTCACAACGCCCTGGAATTGACTACGAGAAGACATACTCTCCTGCAATGGACGTTATAATGTTCCGCTACTTAGTTAGCTTAGTAATTTCTGAAGGACTGGAAATGCAGCTCATGGATGTGGTTACTGCATATCTCTATGGGGATCTAGATTCAGAGATATATATGAAAGTGCCTGATGGCCTTACATTACCCAAGTCAAGTGACTCTGAACCACAGAGTGCGTTTGCAATTAGGTTGAAACGCTCACTTTACGGATTGAAACAATCCGGGCGGATGTGGTATACCCGTCTAAGTGGCTACTTGATTGGGAAGGGATATAAGAACGATGAAGTATGCCCCTGCGTATTCATAAAGTAAACAAGTTCCGGATTTGCAATTGTAGCTATATATGTTGATGATATGAACATAATAGGTACTCTTGATGAAATAAGAGAAATCGCGAGCTACTTGAAATCCGAATTTGAGATGAAGGATCTTGGAAAAACTCGATTCTATCTAGGCCTTAAACTAGAACATCGAGTTTGTGGAATACTAATCCACCAGTCTGCGTATGTCCAAAAGTCAGGCGATATAACATGGACAAAGCGCATCCTGCTAGCACTCCCATGATCGGTCGAAGCTTGGATGCAAGGAAAGATATATTTCGTCCAAAGGAAGATGACGAAGAGGTGTTGGGAGCTAAAATTCCCTATCTAAGTGCAATAGGCGCATTATTGTACCTAGCCTAATGTACTCGACCAGACATTGCATTCTCAGTGAACTTGTTAGCTAGATTTAGCTCAGCGCCAACGCAACGTCACTGGAATGGTATCAAGAACATTTTCGATACTTAAAATGAACCATTGACTTAGGATTGTTCTTTCCCTATAGAGAGACAAGAGGGACCGCAGATGATATTGCAATCCCTAAAGGAAATGCTGATGGCGAAAGTGCCACTCACTACACCGAAACGCCAAATGACGTTTTGGTTGGTTCTGATGATACTGGGTACCTCTCTGACCCACATAAAGGTAGTTCCTAAATTGGTTATGTATTTACCTTTGGGAACATGGCGATATCTTGGAAATCAACCAAGCAAACCCTTGTGGCTACCTCCTCGAACCACTCAGAGATCATTGCTCTACATGAGGCGGTTTGTGAGTGTGTATGGTTAAGAGCTCTTATCACACATATTAGAGGGACTAGTAGTTTGAATTCTACCACTGAAGAGTCTACTTGCATTTATGAAGATAATGCAGCTTGTATAACAGATGAAGCTAGGATATATCAAGGGTGATAATACAAAACACATATAGCCAAAGTTTTCATACAATCAGCAACAACAGACCCTCCTCAAGATTCAAGTGAATCAAGTAATGTCTGAGGAGGATGTGGCAGATTTGTTCACCAAATCACTGCCTAAGGCCACATTTGAGAAACATGTGAAAAGCATAGGAATGCGAACACTTTCTAAGCTCCCCTTATTAATGTAAGTATCAGGGGGAGATGTAGACATCAGGGGGAGTCTAACACACACATGTCATACTCAAATGTAGAAGGTGCGTTGTGCTCTTTTCCTTCGACCAAGGTGTATTTTTTGTCCCACAGGGTTTTTATTGTTACTTGGCAAGGTTTTTAGTGAGGCAACAACTCATGCACCATTTCATCTTTGACTTGGCACAAGGGGGAGTGTTAAAGGAAAAACATATTGTGTGCCTTCGTCAAAGCAACTAACGGAGAGGGAATCAAGGAATCAGTGATTACCATCAATCAGCAGAATTACAGAATCAATCAGTATTTAGTATCATTAACGTAATCGATATTTCCGTTGTAATTCTATCCCTATATAAAGGGACTATGAAATGAAATTAGTAGACCAAATTCCAATCTCAATTTACTTTTACAAAAATCAAATTATTCAAACCAAGTTAAGCACGCTGTATTTATTTAAATTTCTCTATGGCAACATTTAATACAAATAATAAGTTTCCTACTTTAATCATACTCCTCCCTTTTTTCCTATGTACATATTACAAATAAAACTGCTTAAAGTTCACTGGAGCTGTCAACTACTAAATGTCATGAAGTTGGTTGACTTGGTTCCATGCAAGCAACTCGTACGCTATCGCAATTTGGTTGAGGAAGTGATTTGAATTAACTTGCTCTTATATTGCAGGACCCTACAAAAGATACTTATCACTCTCGAGGCACGTAGATTTAGTCAATACACTTCGATCAGGGTCTTCTTTACCCAAAAAGAGTGTGGGATTGTGGGAAATATCCTGGCAACACTACTACAAAAATTGAATCAGACGACGCATCATAGTTTTCTGTCGTCTGATTGATTTTTATTTTTTTGTACGTCGCTTTTATAAAACCTGTCGTCTGATATGGTATAATGAACTAGTTCAGAAGACGTTTAAGGATAAAACTGTTGTATGACCTTAAAGTAATTGAGCGGCAATTTTCCCACCATGTCTGTGGTGCCAAACTCTTCTTCAAACCCAAATTTTTCCCCCAACATGTAGTAATCATACGACGAGAAACAATAAAAATGTGGTCTGATTAATATGTGTGGCAGAAAGCAAGGAGATTTCCCACCATCATTTTTCTCCAACTCCCCAACAAGGGAAGCCAAATAGATAGGAGACAAATTTCAAATTTAAAACTCATATACTCAGACCACATTGTTATAAAATTCTGTTGTGTGAGTCTGTGTGGGGGCTTATCCAAATTCATAGGACAGGGCTTGAAACCCTACATTTAGGCAAAAAAAACATGAACTTTTCACTAAAAACCAAAACCATCACTCCTCACTGTCGACAGTTGCCCACTCTCTCTCGACACAAAGCCAGAACCAAAACCCTTACTCGATCTCTTCTTCGAGAAAGCTCCCCCCCCGACCCCGACCTCGACCTCTCTCTCTCTCTGACAAACCCTATCTCTTCTTCCACAAACCCCAAAGAAAGCTCTCTCTCTCTCTCTCTCTCTCTCTCTTCGACAAACCCCAACGAAAGCTCTCTCCGACAAACCCCGACCAAAACCTAATTGGATCTGGGAAATAGCGAAGGCCTTCATTGGGACCACTCTGAGCTCGCTGTTGACCTCTACACCCAGGCCATCTCCGATCGTGCTCAGGCCAACATCAAATCCAACAATCTCACCGGTAACAACCCCCTCTCTCTTGCAATTTCTGACTCCAGTTCTTCGTCGTCTTCTTGTTTCGTTCCTGAGACCTAAAAATTGAAGGAATTAAATTGCGTTTTTTGTGTGAACTAATTGGTTTGGGGTTTTCTTGTTCAGAGGCTGTAGAAAACCTAATGGGTAGACCTCTAGTGTTCTTCAGATCTTTCGACAGTGGCGTGTTGCTTTCGGCGGATTTGAAATTCAGCTATGGGTAACCAAGATTTGAATTCAAACATTGGAGCTGTGGATTTGGGATTGAAGGCAAAAATGTCAATATTGGGGCTGAGAAGATAATTAAGAAGGTTTCTGGGTAAGTTTTGATTCAAAGTTTTAGTCTTTTAATTATGGGTAACTAAGTTTTGATTCAAATGTCAAAATTGTTAGGTACCGGACATATGATGATCCAAAGCTAAATGTAGAAGTTTAGAAGAAGAATCAGGCTCGATCTCGAGTCCTTGAAGCATTAAATGCAAAGAGGGTGAGTTGAAGTTCTTTGTTTTGAATTTGGCTGCGTCGTTAACAATGTCGATTGAGCTCAAGCTTTCCCGGATTAATCGAGTTTATCGTCCTTCTGTAATTCTCTCTCTTTGAAATTCTTTATCATTATTTATTTTATATTAATGATGAAAGGTGATATTGGAATTTTCCAGGAACTGGTTGAGGGCAAGATCATAGTGAAGTCTGCGTCTTCAATCTCGCACTATGGAATTCGCATCACGATTGATGGATCTGTCAACTTGCAGGTTCGAATTTCACCGTCTGTGTTATAAAATGAAACGTGGTTTAACTTGAGAAACTGGGTAAAGGTGGTGTGGTGAATTATAGGTTTCTTATTATTTATTTTTTTTTTGCTGTTGTGAAGGTTCGGGGAGGGACGGCCGGAGTTATAGAGACTTTGGTTGGTGCTGCCAAGCCTATTTCGATTCTGTGAGTGACATCTTTCTTAGCTTTTGGAGACATTACATCTTTTGGTAGTATGCTTTGTTTTTAAATATGTATGTATAGATAGGGAAAAATGGAGTGAAGTTTAATGTGTTTCTGGTGTGTTACTCTCCTGTTTTGGCTAATACGGAAGCGCTCTGCAACCAATTTGTTTTTCTCACTTGAAAGCAGGAACAAAATTGTTGAGCTTAGACCTGCTGGAAAGATTGCTTCAGGCATAACCGAGGTACGAATAACAAGTTGTTTAACTTTAGCAGTGCATCCTCTAGCCACTTTCGATTTTCCAGTTGCAGTAAATTATGGTGGATTCGAATTCCTATTATACCATTTGCGAATTAAAAGTTCTGTGTTTGTGGCAGATACCGTTTTCTATGCATATCAGGCAACCAAGAGAAGATAACCTTGAAAAGTTCTATGAGACATTCCATGGAGGAAATATTAACATTCAGGTGCATCTTTCTGCCTTGGAAAGTACACATGTTCAGTAGTTAACCCTATTAGTTGGGAATGTATCATTGCTTCTGATTGCCTTTGAAATGCATTTTCCTTTTTCATACTTAACCGAGACATGATAATGAATTGTGCCATAGTATTTAGTGACTGTAGATATATCGAGAGGATACCTGTATAAGTCGTTATCTACAACAATGGAGTTCATAGTTGAAAGTGATAAAGGTATGTATTGACTATAGATTAAGATGCTATCTGATTTTATTCTGTGTGGTTTCATTTACATATATTAGTTAAAGTAACTTGCTTTCTGATTTTGTATTTAATCAGCTGATGTAATTGAGCGACCAGTTTCTCCGGAGATGGTTGTCTTTTACATTACTCAGGATACCCAAAGACATCCGCTACTTCCTCAACTGAAATCAGGTTTGCTGGTTACTTCCTGTTATATCCTATCTATCTCTAGTTACTGTTCTTAAAAGTTTGGAGTATTGTCAGCCTTAGGGAATGCTCATTTTCTTTTTCATGATACCATGACTGACAAGAGGTATTGCTGAATAGGTGGATTTCTTTGTTTTTAACAAAAGTTTTCTTTGGCCTTTGCTTATTTTGTCATGAACGATACCTCTAAATTGAGGAAAGTAGGAGCAATGGTTGTGTTCAGCAGTTGCAGGGTTTAGTTTTTGTTTACTCATGTGCATATATTCGGTTTGGAATGAATTATTTTTCTAACTTTCTTTGTTTTTCTGGTGGGTTTTGGGTCTTGTCGAGATGGTTATGTATGTAATTGAACTTGGTAGCTGCAAGTGTGTTTGGGTAGTATTAGAGATATACTGATTTGATAATGAGGTTTTGTGTACTGGTGTTAATCTCACTGCCACCCCCCTTATCATATCCATCACAGAAAGTAGTTTATGCGAGGGAGAAGGAGAGCCCCTTTGAGTGAGAGTGAGAGAGTGTGTGAGAGAGAGAGAGACAGATTTTCATATATTGTTGTTTTTCACCATAAATTGATAAAGCTGTGGCCTATCCCTCATGTCAGCACAATACAAGTAATCAATAATGGAATGGAACCAATTTAATACCCACGCACCAAACTATCTTTCATCCCCCCCTTCTCTGCCAAAAATTCTCATACTTTTTGCAAATTTCTCTGTGAGATTCGCTGATGATCAAACTCTCTATGAGACGCGAGTGAAGAGGAGGTTTGGCCAAGCATATCTTAAACTTTATTTTCTTTATGTGCTTGCTCTGATGCACATAAATTCATAAATTTATGCTACCCCAAGCATATGATTGCATTCATAAATTCATCCCACAGTTTCCAGTAATTAATTACATGTAATCCATTTATGTGCTTGTTCTGATGCACTCTTGTTTATGTGTTATGAATGTAGGAACTGATTACTTTTCCATTTCTACCTATGATGAAGCTATTCCGGCTCATATTGCTTTTCTAAAGGGAAGGGTAAGAATTCTTATTCAATAGAAAAGAGAGCTTCAAGTTTATACCCTTATATTAGTACAGCTGCTTGCCTGCTTCTTATTTAAACCAATTTTTGGTCAATTACCAGTTACCAATTCCTAGTTATTACTTATTACTTTCTATCTTTTAGCAAGGAACCTTGTGAAAGTACTAGTATCTTGCTTAGAAACTAGGCATCTGCAAAATTTTCAGCCAGCTATTAACACTGCAGTTCTCCCCTGCTCATTTCAGAGAAAAGGTACATGCTAACTGCTATGTTAGCAGAATGTTTTTAATGGCTACACGAATGCAGAAGGATGTTTATGTTTGTAACATGCTCAATATACAAATCCATACTCATTTGTATTTGTAGGCAATGCAATTTCCAGCTGCATTGCTGGCACAACATCAGATTTCTTAATCAAGGTTGGCTACTCTTTGACGATAGTTCGAAAGAT